>NC_064921.1:188468298-188771329 GCF_023897955.1 Schistocerca gregaria
TCATATGAAATCACACCTCAGACCATAGGTGTAGGTGTAACATGTCTAGCACGCAGATAGATTGGTTGCAGGCCATGTTACACTACCGGGAAACAAGATCATCGTGTCCAGCGTATGGCTCTGGCGCATCGTATTGCATCTGCAGCAGGAGTCTGAGTAGCAGTTGGCATCACAGTGACAACGAACCGGTACAGATCTGTTACACCCCTCAACACGTAGCCATTACTGGCACTGAAACAGAAGCACCTTTCTTCAGAAAACATAAAAGACCTCCACCCTACCCTCCAGTGGGCTCTCGCTTGGCACCACTGAAGTCGACAAATGGCGGTGGTTTGGGGTCAGTGGAATGCACGCTGCAGGGCCTCTGCTCGGAGCTGTCTTTGAAGTAACCGATTTGTAACGGTTCATTGCCATGTGCTGCCAACTGCGCCAGACACAAACGCTGGACACGATGGTCTTGCCTCTCGGTAGTGTAACGTGGCAGTCCGGAGCCTCGTCTTCTTGCGACCGTATATTCTCGTAACAGCGCTGCTAACAATCAAGTACATTGGCTACATTCCTATCAAGTCTTTCTGCAACATCGCAGAAGGAACATCCCGCTCCTCGTAGCGTTCAAACTCACAGAGGTGCTGATAACGCTGTTCTTGTCTCCTTAAAAGCTTTCTTGACTCTGGTCAACTCATCACGTCCAGTCTCAAAGCTAACTAACCCTCACGACGGTTACAGTGTGTATTTAAGGCAAACTTTATTTGCATTCGGAGTAGGAAGTAAAATCCATGGACAAGAAATAAAAACTTTGAGGTTCGCCGACGATATTGAACCTAAGTGCATTCCTTTGGTAGGTTTACCTGTTACTCTGCTGGATATTGCTGGAAGCATGCGGGAGGGTCACAAACAAGTATTGCCTGATGATCAAAACCATGAGCAAGATCTGTCCTTCGAAATGCGTGGTACAGTGATAATTCTGTCAGAGATAGCAAAGGACTTGGAAGAGCCGTTGAACGGAATGGACAGTGTCTTGAAAGGAGGATATAAGATGAACATCAACAAAAGCCAAACGAGGATAGTGGAATGTAGTCGAATTAAATCGGGTGATGATGCCGGAATTAGGTTAGGAAATGAGACACTTAAGTCAGTAAAGGAGGTTTGCTATTTCGGGAGCAAAATAACTGATGATGGTCGATGTAGAGAGGATATAAAATGTAGACTGGCAATGGCAAGGAAAGAGTTTCTGAAGAAGAGAAATTTGTTAACATCGAGTATAGATTTAAGTGTCAGGAAGCCGTTTCTGAAAGTATCTGTATGGAGCGTAGCCATGTATGGAAGTGATACAAGAAGAGAATAGAAGCTTTCGAAATGTGGTGCTACAGAAGCATGCTGAAGATTAGACGGGTAGATCACATAACTAATGAGGAGGTATTGAATAGAACTGGGGAGAAGAGAAATTTGTGGCACAACTTGACTAGAAGAAGGGATTGGCTGGTGGGGCATATTCTGAACCATCAAGGGATCACCAATTTAGTACAAATGGTTCAAATGGCTCTGAGCACTATGCGACTTAATTTCTGAGGTCATCAGTCGCCTACAACTTAGAACTACTTAAACCTCACTAACCTAAGAACATCACACACGTCCATGCCCGAGGCTGGATCGAACCTGCGACCATAGCGGTCGCCCGGTTCCAGACTGTAGCGCCAGTTTAGTATTGGAGGCCAGCGTGGAGGGTAAAAATCGTAGAGGGAGACCACGACATGAATACACTAAACAGATTCAGAAGGATGTGGGTTGCAGGAGGTACTGGGAGATGAAGAAGCTTGCACAGGATAGAGTAGCATGGAGAGCTGCATCAAACCAGTCTCTGGGCTGAAGACCGCAACAACATTATTTGCATCCTTGTAGTGACGTTACTAGAGCCACTCTTACGCGGCTGGTGAGAAATCAGAAATATCTTTCAGATATAGAAACACGCCCAGGAACTTTCGTTAATGCCGCATAACGCCTCCTTGGCGTTGCGATTTTTTTTTTCTCTCAGTGTATTTTATACCACTGCGAAGCATACGCGTGACAATTTTGAAAGGTCTGGGAGCCGCCCGTATTTGTTTCTGAGTATCAGGTACTGTCTACAGACAGCGGAGCCCCCTCCTACCTTCTCACACACTTCACAGTGGAGGACTGGCGCCGAAGCTCGTGCGCAGCACTTGGCCGCGAACGGAACTCAATTAGCCCCTGTGAAGCGGCGAGGCGTGGTCAGCGTAATTGCCGCTGCTTGTCCCGTCGACTCCTAGCGCCGCGCCTGCCCTCTGCGACAGTGCGTCCAGGTAAAGTATCGCTCAACAGTATTTTGTAGTTGAACTAGTAGGTTGGTAGGCGTGTTGACACGCGGAAGCAAAACAAACCGGTTGTTCAGACAGACAACTGTTTGATCTCACCACGGTCGCATGTTTTGATTGCTGAGTGCATCTTAGCGTGGGGTTTTGTCGTAAAGAGTGTTTCCAATAAGTATTTTGTAGAATGGGGAGACTGCAACAATCCTAACTATATCAAACAAATCTAATTGCAGGATTTTTATGTACTTACAGCAATGCCTTAAACCAAAGAATATTCCACTGAGTCAATGGTTCAAATGGCTCTGAGCACTATGGGACTCAACTGCTGTGGTCATTAGTCCCCTAGAACTTAGAACTACTTAAACCTAACTAACCTAAGGACATCACACACATCCATGCCCGAGGCAGGATTCGAACCTGCGACTGTAGCAGTCGCACCGTTCCGGACTGTGTGCCTAGAACCGCGAGACCACCGCGGCCGGCTCCACTGAGTCACGGCCAAACTTAGTCCTTCGTTGCGGAAGTGTTTAGCATCTCACAACTGCTTGCGAGTGCCTGGGCCCGGTTTTAGTTAGGTAGGAAGACGATAGAGAACAATGCACTCCTAAAAAAGTCATCCGAAGGCAGTCGGTGGCTAATCCCAAAATATCACCCCGGGCAGCACGTGATGATCTACAGGTAAAACGCTGGATGAAGGTCCATGTTTTGACAGTAAGACGTCCCTTAGCAGCTATAGATTTGAATGGCAGGCGAACTTCTTGAAAACCTACGATAAGTGCGAAAATAAAGAAGGGCCGACTACAGTTTGGTAAGAATTACGTGTCACTGATTCCTTGTCAAAAATTGTGTGGAATGATGAAGGTAAGTTTCATCTCTTCTCCTCAGTCGGAATACAGTAATTTCGACGGCCGAGAAACAGTAGAAACGACATAAAGTTATCACCAAGAAGCACAGAGGAAGAAGTACCACGGTGTGGGGCTGTTTTTCATGAAGTGGTATAGGTCGTCTCTTCGAAATTTATTGTGTAATGTATAGTCTGACTGTCGGGCTGGGCTAGCAGTTGGATGGGTGACCATCCAGTCTGCCGAGCGCTCTTGGCAAGCGAGGTGCACTCAGCCATTGTGAGGCAAACTGAGGAGCTACTTGGTTGAGAAGTAGCGGCTCCGGTCTCGGATACTGACCTACGGACAGAAGAGCGGTGTGCTGACCACATGCCCCTCCATATCCGCACCCAGTGACGCCTATAGGCTGAGGATGACACGGCGGTCGGTCGACGGTACGTTTGGGCCTTGATAGCCTGTGCGGGAGGGCAGAGGGAGAGAGGGGGAGGGAGAGAGGGGAAGAGAGAGAGAGAGAGAGAGAGAGAGAGAGAGAGAGAGAGGATGTATAGTCTGAAGTACAGTGAAATACTGACACACCATGTCATGCCTCACGGAGTCCAAATATGACTCGTAATTGGCAGTTCCAGCAGGACATCAATTCGAAGCACACCTCCAGCGGTATGAAGGTGATTCTGAAGCATCACAAAGTAAAGATATTCGAACGGTCAAGCCAAAGTCCAGGCTTAAACCCCACAGAACATCTTTGTGGGAGAGCTGGACAGTTATACTCGCCAAAAAACTGTACCAACAAGGAGGCATTCTACAAAGAATTGTGTGAGGAATAAGATTCCTCAGGCGTGATTGGCCGAACTCGTAGATTCTGTGCCATACAGGTATGCTGCAGCATTACACGAAAAGGGCTATGCGGTAAAATGTTAAGCCAAGAACATCCAGGGTGAAGACTGTACTATTGTTTTTCTTCTGTTTAGTTTTAAGAAAATACTTTTGAACCTATGTAATTTTCTCATTTGTTTTTATTATTGACGCGAAGTTTAGAATTGCATATTATTTATATGTATAAGAAAATAAACATTGTAATGATTTGATATTTAAGTCCTTT
Organism: Schistocerca gregaria; assembly: GCF_023897955.1. NCBI lineage: Eukaryota > Metazoa > Arthropoda > Insecta > Orthoptera > Acrididae > Schistocerca > Schistocerca gregaria. Next base: position 188,472,567 of record NC_064921.1, read on the forward strand.
CATTTAAATTTTCTGCTGAAGGATTTGTTTCCCGAATTTATTGTCTCTACAAAATATTTTTGACCAGTACTGTACATCGCCTCGGCCAGGACGCAACATCCACCACAGGTATGAACGCCGCGCGGGATTAGCCGAGCGGTCTCCGGCGCTGCAGTCATGGACTGAGCGGCTGGTCCCGGCGGAGGTTCGAGTCCTCCTTCGGGCATGGGTGTGTATGTGTTTGTCCTTAGGATAATTTAGGTTAAGTAGTGTGTAAGCTTAAGGACTGATGACCTTAGCAGTTAAGTCCCATAAGATTTCACATACATTTGAACAGGTATGAGCAGCGTGCATATGTGCAGGCACTGAATTCGGAGACATCCACTCCCTGGATTATCACGCATACCTGCAAGAAGGTAATCCGTTCCATCCTCTCTTGAGCACCTGAGTCCGTCTCTCCGTATTTGCTACTCCCTTCAAATACCTGAGCGCAATGCACTCCTTTTTGCTTTTCGTATCAGAATAGAGAAGAAAATTCAGGATGTGAGAGATAACAGTAAGTTTGGGTTTGGGAAAGTTAGAACCACGATAGAGGCAGTTATGACGTAGCGCCTGTAAATGTATGTATACAGGGTGTTAATTTTAACTGAAGACATCGAAATATCTCGAAAACTGCACAAGGGATCAAAAAAAGTTATAATTCAAAAATATCGCAATCGACCCACTACCCTACCGCATGTGTGGGTGGCGGGGGGCAAAACTGAAATCGTCAATGAGAACTACCGTTTTTCTATTGCTGATTACGAATCTGAGGCAAAACCTACATACGTTTTAATTGAAGCATTTTCTTAGTTTCGCCACAGACGTTGCTGCAAACGGGGGAATAGAAACGGGTACACAATCGTAATTTACGACATCCTGTTCAATGGTTCTTGAATATCCAGTGCCACTTGTAACCCCACCTCCAGCCTCCATGCAGTGAGAGTATGACAGGCTAGTGTTTCCTAGCTTCTACCTGGAAACCCCATTCACAACGTTGCATTCCTCCAACGTATCGAACAGGGGACGACTCGAAGGGCGACACCGTGGCCATGTAGCGAACTTCAACATATCACAAAGGACAGTATACTGCGACCGCAGCTCACGTAACGAGCAAACGTAGAGCAGACAGCTGCTCTAAACATTACAATGCTTGCGCAGTGTTTATTGCCAGCACACCTACCTATCATTCGGAGAACGGACGTGCAAGTGGACAATGAATGTTGTAAACACAGAAGAAAAAATTGAAATGATCCTGAGTTACAGAGTAGGAGAAAAGTTGAGGCTGCTGTTGCCTTGTATATCAAGCGTTTTTCCACAGAAAGCTCACTCTCGTTCGTTGTTTTAGAATGTTGAGAACGCCCTTATGTGTGACCTGTACAGACTAGCAAAAGACGGCGAAACAAACGTGTTACAGGAGAACCTGTAATAGCTGTACTAGCGGCAGTGCACCACAACTCATGGATAAGGGTCCGGCAATTACACCGCGACTGCGGTACGTCCATAAGCTAATACTATCACAATACCGTACCGCGTATCACTGCGTCAAGAACTTCATGGCGCCGACTTCCATAATCGGGCAGTGTTTTGTGAATGTGTACGTCGACAAATGCAGACGACCCCCACATTCTTTGCCGAGATACTATTTTCCGCCGAGTCTATCCGTACATTCTCAAACCATGGTAGCGTCAATCAGCATAACACGCATGCTTTCCCCCATTTATATTTGTCTTACTGCACTGAAAATATCTGCACAACAGTGCAGATGTCGACGGTATGCGCTGTGTATCGTGCTTGAAACAAACCTGTTCTCTTCACTCATTGTATTTGTTAATGACGACAGTAATGCTTCTCTCTCAATCTCACATTCAGTACAGTAGTGTCCTGTCTCAGATTTGTTTTTACGGTACTATTGTATTACCCAGAACTTTATGTAGTACATTTGGGTCATTTCCTATTACAGGCTTTTTCACTGTTGCGGGAATGTTCTCACAGAAACAAAGTTAAAGTGGGGTAACAAAACGAAAAAATCGTAATTACATTTTTACCTTGTAACCAGCCACCAGAGACTCAGAAAATATCGCTGGGCTGTGTGTGTGTGTGTGTGTGTGTGTGTGTGTGTGTGTGTGTGTGTGTGTGTGTGTGAGAGAGAGAGAGAGAGAGAGAGAGAGAGAGAGATTTATAGACTTTCCCATTTTCGAAACATAATATTGGCCGTATCTTGTTGGTTCCTCGTGCCGGTGGTCAGGGTCAAAGGCTCGACTGAAACCAATACCTGTTTGCTGTAATTATTATAAACATCTGCCCAAGCTCGCTGTGTGTAAAGCGCAAGTCCCACAGAAAAAATGGACAGGACCTTTTTATAGCAAATGTAGTTAACTTTTGTACCGGGATACGTTTTTGCTGGAGGCTATAGCTTTCGAGTTTTTCAAGAAAAACGCATCTGAAGGTCACTTTTGTACGCTTTCCTTGAATAATTCGAAAACTGCGGCCTCTAGCAAAAATGTATCTCAGTACAAAATTTAACTAAATCAAATTTCCTACACAAATTTCATGTTCAGTTTTTCTGTAGGACTAACAGTTAGCGCATAGCGAGCGATTGTGAAAATCTTGCACGTGGAATTTGAAAGCCTTGTGGGTTGCGTAAAACCCATGGTTAAGGACGACTGAATCACCCTTTGTGGTAAGTACGTGTTGCGTATTAAGTTTCTTGATTTTCACACTTGGCTGTTATCGTAATGCACCCTACTATCGATGATATTAGCCCGTCTTGTGTTTCACCCGGATAAGTAGTAAAACAATAAAAAGATCCTCCTTTTCATGAGATACAGATTAAAATAAAGTACAGGAAGCAAGTAGCTCAGATACGTGCAAGTAGAAATGTATGTGTGTTTCGAGTGGAATAAATGTCGTAAGTTATTCCGATTCATTTATAAGGCATTACATGTTTAAAAATGGTTCATATGGCTCTGAGCACTATGGGATTTAACATCTGAGGTCATCAGTCCTCTAGAACTTAGAACTACTTAAACCTAACTAACCTAAGGACGTCACACACATACATGTCCGCGGCAGGATTCGAACCTGCGACCGTAGCTGTCACGCCGTTCGAAACTGAAGCGCCTAGAACCGCTCGGCCACTCCGGCCGGCATCTTTAACGAGTTTTCAAGGTGACATATTAATATTCAATCAATTATGCAGTGTTAGCGTAATAAGCCATTCATGTAAGTAGGGGTGGAGAAGAGGATACACGAAAATGGTCCCACGCATTCCTTGTTTGGGTACGACCCAAGACGCAGGCCAAGAAAGGACTTCGTGCAGACGTCTACAGATTTCCTCCATATCCCGGCACTCTCTGAACGGAACTTTGACGAGATTCTTTGCCTAATGCGCACCGAACGGATGTCAAAGAGAAAGTAGCCACACACACACACACACACCTGCCTTACGGGACATGGAAGACGCTGAACAGAGGGAGAAAGGATGTCACTGTCAAAAGTCAATCTCAGGAATGGGTCGTGTTGAAATTAGCCAGTGCGGTTGCCCGCCTGACCATACTGGTAGTATGCACGACCACGCCGGGTAAATGCACGGCTGGTGACCTTGCTGCAGAAGACACAAAAGCAGTGAAAACTACTGAATACTGGGCTATATACAGAATATGAAGAAAATTATCTTGTCACATTTTTTATCTTCCTGTCTGTAGCCGGCTGATGTGGCGGAGCGGTTCTAGATGCTTCAGTCTGGAACATCGCGACCGCTACGGTAAGCAGGTTCAGATCCTACCTCAGGCATGGATGTGTGTGACGTCCTTAGGTTAGTTAGTTTAAAGAAGTTCTAAGTTCTAGGGGACTGACGACCTCCGATGCTAAGTCCCATAGCGCACAGCGCCTTTTCAATCTGTCTGTTTTTCATAAATGCTTGTTCTACATATAAACCCTTGTATTTTTTATTGTTATCACTTTCTGTCTTTAGATTATGTAATTTTCTTCTGAAATGAGTACTTTGTATGTACTTAATGTCTACACTCCTGAAAATGGAAAAAAGAACACATTGACACCGGTGTGTCAGACCCACCATACTTGCTCCGGACACTGCGAGAGGGCTGTACAAGCAATGATCACACGCACGGCACTGCGGACACACCAGGAACCGCGGTGTTGGCCGTCGAATGGCGCTAGCTGCGCAGCATTTGTGCACCGCCGCCGTCAGTGTCAGCCAGTTTGCCGTGGCATACGGAGCTCCATCGCAGTCTTTAACACTGGTAGCATGCCGCGACAGCGTGGACGTGAACCGTATGTGCAGTTGACGGACTTTAGGCGAGGGCGTATAGTGGGCATGCGGGAGGCCGGATGGACGTACCGCCGAATTGCTCAACACGTGGGGCGTGAGGTCTCCACAGTACATCGATGTTGTCGCCAGTGGTCGGCGGAAGGTGCACGTGCCCGTCGACCTGGGACCGGACCGCAGCGACGCACGGATGCACGCCAAGACCGTAGGATCCTACGCAGTGCCGTAGGGGACCGCAGCGCCACTCTCCAGCAAATTAGGGACACTGTTGCTCCTGGGGTATCGGCGAGGACCATTCGCAACCGTCTCCATGAAGCTGGGCTACGGTCCCGCACACCGTTAGGCCGTCTTCCGCTCACGCCCCAACATCGTGCAGCCCGCCTCCAGTGTGTCGCGACAGGCGTGAATGGAGGGACGAATGGAGACGTGTCGTCTTCAGCGATGAGAGTCGCTTCTGCCTTGGTGCCAATGATGGTCGTATGCGTGTTTGGCGCCGTGCAGGTGAGCGCCACAATCAGGACTGCATACGACCGAGGCACACAGGGCCAACACCCGGCATCATGGTGTGGGGAGCGATCTCCTACAATGGCCGTACACCTCTGGTGATCGTCGAGGGGACACTGAATAGTGCACGGTACATCCAAACCGTCATCGAACCCATCGTTCTACCATTCCTAGACCGGCAAGGGAACTTGCTGTTCCAACAGGACAATGCACGTCCGCATGTATCCCGCGCCACCCAACGTGCTCTAGAAGGTGTAAGTCAACTACCCTGGCCAGCAAGATCTCCGGATCTGTCCCCCATTGAGCATGTTTGGGACTGGATGAAGCGTCGTCTCACGCGGTCTGCACGTCCAGCACGAACGCTGATCCAGCTGAGGCGCCAGGTGGATATGGCATGGCAAGCCGTTCCACAGGACTACATCCAGCATCTGTACGATCGTCTTTATGGGAGAATAGCAGCCTGCACTGCTGCGAAAGGTGGATATACACTGTACTAGTGCCGACATTGTGCATGCTCTATTGCCTGTGTCTATGTGCCTGTGGTTCTGTCAGTGTGATCATGTGATGTATCTGACCCCAGGAATGTGTCAATAAAGTTTCCCCTTCCTGGGACAATGAATTCACGGTGTTCTTATTTCAATTTCCAGGAGTGTATATGTTTTTACTGCTCTATCAGTACTGTAATACACTCCTGAAAATTGAAATAAGAACACCGTGAATTCATTGTCCCAGGAAGGGGAAACTTTATTGACACATTCCTAGGGTCAGATACATCACATGATCACACTGACAGAACCACAGGCACATAGACACAGGCAACAGAGCATGCACAATGTTGGCACTAGTACAGTGTATATCCACCTTTCGCAGCAATGCAGGCTGCTATTCTCGCATGGAGACGATCGTAGAGATGCTGGATGTAGTCCTGTGGAACGGCTTGCCATGCCATTTTCACCTGGCGCCTCAGTTGGACCAGCGTTCGTGCTGGACGTGCAGACCGCGTGAGACGACGCTTCATCCAGTCCCAAACATGCTCAATGGGGGACAGATCCGAAGCCTTGCTGGCCACGGTAGTTGACTTACAACTTCTAGAGCACGTTGGGTGGCACGGGATACATGCGGACGTGCATTGTCCTGTGGGAACAGCAAGTTCCCTTGCCGGTCTAGGAATGGTAGAACGATGGGTTTGATGACGGTTTGGATGTACCGTGCACTATTCAGTGTCCCCTCGACGATCACCAGAGGTGTACCGCCGGTGTACGAGATAGCTCCCCACACCATGATGCCGGGTGTTGGCCCTGTGTGCCTTGGTCGTATGCAGTCCTGATTGTGGCGCTCACCTGCACGGCGCCAAACACGCATACGACCATCATTGGCACCAAGGCAGATGCGACTCTCATGGCTGAAGACGACACGTCTCCATTCGTCCCTCCATTCACGCCTGTCGCGACACCACTGGAGGCGGGCTGCACGATGTTGGGGCGTGAGCGGAAGACGGCCTAACGGTGTGCGGGACCGTAGCCCAGCTTCATGGAGACGGTTGCGAATGGTCCTCGCCGATACCCCAGGAGCAACAGTGTCCCTAATTTGCTGGGAAGTGGCGCTGCGGTCCCCTACGGCACTGCGTAGGATCCTACGGTCTTGGCGTGCATCCGTGCGTCGATGCGGTCCGGTCCCAGGTCGACGGGCACGTGCACCTTCCGCCGACCACTGGCGACAACATCGATGTACTGTGGAGACCTCACGCCCCACGTGTTGAGCAATTCGGCGGTACGTCCATCCGGCCTCCCGCATGCCCACTATACGCCCTCGCCTAAAGTCCGTCAACTGCACATACGGTTCACGTCCACACTGTCGCGGCGTGCTACCAGTGTTAAAGACTGCGATGGAGCTCCGTATGCCACGGCAAACTGGCTGACACTGACAGCGGCGGTGCACAAATGCTGCGCAGCTAGCGCCATTCGACGGCCAACACCGCGGTTCCTGGTGTGTCCGCTGTGCCGTGCGTGTGATCATTGCTTGTACAGCCCTCTCGCAGTGTCCGGAGCAAGTATGGTTGGTCTGATACACCGGTGTCAATGTGTTCTTTTTTCCATTTCCAGGAGTGTAATTTAATGTCCTGAACACGGCTCAAAAGGCTCTGAGCACTATGGGTTTCAACTGCTGAGGTCATAAGTCCTCCAGAACTTAGAACTACTTAAACCTAACTAACTTAAGGACATCACACATATCCATGCCTGAGGCAGGATTCAAACCTGCCACCGTAGCGGTCGCGCGGTTCCAGACTGTAGCGACTAGAACCGCTCGGCCACTCCGGCCGGCTTCCTGAACATGTAAAATAAAAAGAAATAAAAGAATAGTAAGAGTGTGTCCTTACGCTATGGGGGGCCACCTCGGTTGCACACCCGCAGGGGTCTCCAATACACTCGAACACTCTGCCGAACGACCTTTACCTGCAACAAATGAAACACAGAAGTAAATAATCAGACAAAAAGAGAGAGTACATTCATCCATTAACGAATTTAAAGAATAAGAAAAAAATCAAATCATGTGCTTTCTTATGTCACGTATCTAATATAAAACTTGTTTTCGTGAGACTGGCAGCGCTGAGTACCATCTCGTGTAGCGAAAGAACAGTTTAAACAGCGAGAGAACAAGCGAAGGAAAACCACTGGTGGTTCACCTAGAAGAGTGAAAAGGTACCTCAAATACCAGTAGTCCTGATTTAGTCCTAAGTTTTAGTTCCTTAGAAAATACATCATTTTAATAAATCCTTGTTAGCTGTTAAGATGATAGCGCAAAAATTCTACGCACATAATAGAACAACCGTATTTGCCGTTAATGTATTTTTTCCTTGCAAAAGTTTTATCAATCTAGTGACGATAATAACAACTCCGTGTTATCGTCCCACCTCTAATTATGCTTTACACTGGCATAAAGCGAAACGAGTTGATGATGGTGTAATCGAAACATATCTCTGTACATAAGAGAACATCAAGAAAATGTGTTCTGCTCAAGAGGAGTACTGAAAATACGTTAACTGTTCTAAGAAACACAGTCGCTAATAGTGAGGATTTTCTTAGAAAAGCGTCTTTGGTGACGAATTAAAAATGAATATCGTTCGTAGCACGAAAAGCGGAGAATTTTTGCTTGTTCCTCGAAAATGTGACATCCACGTTGTCCGGCACAGCGAAAACCCACGACCGTATCTCAAGCTCCGAAAGCAAATAGTGCACAGCAGTGCGGATTCAGTGCTCGCGCAGCAGGACAGATGAATGCCGTCATACCGTAGTGTGGGCCAGACGGCCGCTAAAACGAACAATAAGTCTGCTTTCGTCCTCGCTCTCTCAAGTGCTGGTCCATACGTGCTCTGTCCGTTGCCGGCGGTGGACAAACTACCACCATTACAGGGCAGAGCCGGCTGTCGTGGGGCGGTCGGTAAGAGAGATAGCACAATGCCGCACTCCATGCGGCTGCCGGGCCGCTTCACAGACGGTGCTTCCCGACATATGTAACACATATGTCCTCCCTGTCTCTGCAAACGCTTGTAACTTGCGCCACAGACGTAAGCATAGAAAAGGCCAATGGCTGGTTTAGAGCGTAATTACCGCTACTGCACTGAGATTTCGGTTCTGCCTGCACAGTGCTTTTTCTAGTTTGTAACTCCAGCCCCGCGCCATGTCTCGATGGAGCGACGGATGAATAAATTTGGTACATTTGTACAGATTTTCAATACCAATGAGGTAACTGCTGTATGTATTTCATATCCTTTTTTTCCTTCTTCTTCTGCGCCTTTTCCTGCCTTAGTGTAGAGAATGCAAAGAAAGCCGGTATCCTGCGGGCTGATTCAGCGCGCTTTCCAGAGCAGTTATACGCACCTACATTGTTTAAACTGCCGGTCCATGCAGCAGTACAACAGCGCCAGCAGGATATCGCACGTACTCCAGCTGCTCTGCGTTAACACTTTATTCTTTCTTTAATTATAGCCTTACACATCAGCTTGTAATGTTGATTCATTAAGTTGTTCTGAAAGCGGTGCTGATATTCAAGATAATAAAAGCGGGTTAAAAGCTGTGAGCTACCTGGGGAAGTTATCCTTGCATTACTGAGCAACTGTTTCACCAGGTATCCAATCTAGTTTACCAAATTGCCAACCAGACAAACAGTAATTATAATCTTTTAATAGTCATCTTACTATAACCAGTGATATATATATATATAAGAATTTAAATAAAAAGAAATAAATCAGTTTATATTTGGACATTTATTTTAACATTGATCATTATACCGTTAAAATTTCAGCATATTAAACTTGATTCATAACTAAATTGGTGCCTTATTTAGGATTGTGAAATTGTGAGTTTGTAATCTTACGGAACACATCAAATATGGAGTCAAGATTGGGAGATTGCAGAGAACACTGCATTCATAAAACAACACACGAAGAACGTTGAAACATATGTAAGAGGAAATTAACCACAACCAACCGATTCAGTTTTCAGCCAAAGAAGTTAAGGTCATAGCGCAATCCTGTCCGTCATGAAATTACCACACACTGGTATACTAAATTCATACTAACTCTCTGTGAAATATTCCCGAAAAGAATATCTGAGGGCTACTTTGATGATTACACCACATGCTTCACGTGGTCAACTTGGTCTACACAAAGAGTGTAACTCCACAATAATTTTGATAATTAAAATAAATTACATCGAAACGCAATTTACAAAAGAAAAACCTCGAGCTGGTTACTATCGTCATACCATTAACCTGATAGGTCAAACAATTATATAAGCACGTGGTACTGGTCTCACAAAGTACACCCCACGTGGGTTGAACATAAAGAAAAGTTGCTATATTGAAAAATATTGTCAAGACGAGACGTTATAATCTCACTCACATTCGCATTTAAGATTGATGATCTTGGTTAGAGTTACGGGTCATCAACACGTGGTTCCACTTTTCTCACAAAGTAGCGACAATGCAAACTACTGGAAGATATTCTGCACTTCACACTCGAATTACACAGCGTTGCAATTTAAGATAACATAAGATATTTTAAATCTAAACCTGAAACAAAGGTGATTAAATTTTCATTTAGGCTGAACTTAAGAAATCCATTGTCCTACGGACTTAGTGGAGACGCGCTTATCTGGAGATCTTACCACTTCAGACGCTTGCCGCAGACCGACTGGCGCGGGCCCCTACTGAGGGTACCTCACAGATACAAACGGAAGTGACGAGAGAGGCAGCTTCCTATACCAACATGACAAGAGACGGACAGGGCCATACCAAGAATAGAAACCTCTTTGCTTTTAGAAAGCATAGCTGTTCCGACGTTGGTCCTACTGTTCTCTAGCAGACCGGCTTGTCTGCTTCCATCGAGCATGCAATTACAAATACATTTCCTCATTCATCCTTTCACACAGAAGGGAAGGGGGATGAAGGTATCTTATCATATACAGTATGTATAAAAGAAAGCGGATGTAGGTTCGGCATGAGACTGTGTGACATGAATTACATATAAAGTGTGCTTTAAAGTGTAGTAGTGTGACAGATCGTTCTTGATTATGTGTAAAAGTAACACGTTCCACTGCTCAGTCTCCTCCCAGATAGAGTCCGAAACACCACAGTAAATTTAGAAAAGGAATGTATGCCGTAAATGACAACATATTTAAGAAATTAACATAAAAGGAACCCAACAGAGACCTTTCAAGCTTCCTGATGAACTGCCTAGGTAATGGTCGTAGTTATTGCAATACTTAAAAAGGGACTACGTATAACATTGCGGAATATGCGAATGGTTTGCAATGTAAAAAAGGGGGTTAGATCATGTATTGCTGTATATGAAAAATACACTGGGTTACATGATTTACTTTAATTACAACAGAAGTGACGACCTACGTCCGCTTGACTTGTCAACCTATATTTTTTACTCAGAGAGATGTCATCAATGGCGAGTTCTGACGAACACTTGCATTTCTTTTGCTGTCATGATAAATTTTCCTACTTTTGTCAAAACACAGCAGCGTTTGCACAACTTAACTTCACTTACATGCTAATTCAGCTGTAACTGCGACAGAATCCTGTAATATACTCTATTATCAAAAAAGCAACTTAGGACAAGACTGGTCAGTAGCTTACGAAAATATTCATTGCCAGTATAAAAATAAACTTATAATCTCATCAGTTATGTTCTTGCACACCCACACAGTTTGTCCTTTCACCAGCTATAGATAGTCCTTAAAAACATTTCACCGGAAAAGATTTATAGTTGCTTATCTCGTGACATATATACGAAAGTTTTGCATACAAACCACATGCCAAAATACTCTTCTCTTTGTATGCTACCATTTTAAATCTTGAATTGTTTTTTAAATATGATGGGTGTTATGACTAATTCACTATTGCTGTATCGTTGCACACCCACTCAGAACTGAGCGTGGTACATAAAATTCACTTTCTCGAGACTGGATGAAGATATAAGCTTCCTCCCAAGTCTAAAGGAAAAATTAGCGTGATATCCACATTTCATGTGCATCTATTTGAGACCTAAAACACACCAAATACAAACTCATAACAACCCCTGTTATTCATTGCAGAGTATTCAAACTTCGTGCAGTGGGATACACAATCCCTAAATATCACAGTACCTGTACCAACTAACGAAAGAGAGGCAGTTCATCATGAAGCTCACATATAAGGCTGAAGTACCGAAAGAAACAAATTGTTGTACCTAATAGTTTCTGTAAAATGTTTTGTGAAAAACTGCAGCGCATCTGGCGTGTGTGTGCTTGATTTTGACAGTGTGGTGTCATGTTTGGACAGTATGATTATGAGAGGAGGGGGAGGGGGGCGAAATCCAGTGATCCAATGCCCGCATATAGTCTACTCCTCTGGGATATGACTAAGTGGGCGCCAAGCTCAATTTTCCCATTCGACGGATGGTTCACCGTCAACAGTATCACATGCCCTCATTCCCTGTGACGCTGCAAAGAGGTTCGGAATTTAAACCAGGACGTTGGTGGAAAGCCTAGTGATGAGGAAATTTACGCCACCACCCTTCCTCCCTTTACTGTAAAGACAAAAGGAAAATAGGCAACAACACATGACGTACCCAGGTGATTACCCACCCAAGTACTGGCCACGTCTGCCGTTGCTTAACCTGGGTACCGGTGTATTATACGACGCAAGGGCATTGGCATTAGAGATGTACAGGTGAAATTTTCGTATGTGGTGGAATGAAAACTACCCTCTGCCACGCGCTTCACCACGGCGATTTGTTATTAGCATTTGGGTAAGGGCTCTACAACAGTACCATCTGTAGAAAATGCTACGCAACAGTGTATGTTAATATTACAACTTAGAGGGCTGCATCAAGGTAATTCCTTTAGTTTCTGAATTTAACAGTCCTGTTGGAAACGGCAGACAGTATAATAACTATTATTTCTTCATTTACAATATGTCTTCGTGCTGTTAGCAAAATCTGTCAACTAAATTTATTTCCTAATGGTCTCATATAGGAAATGGCATTGATGGTCACGCTATCTGTTGACATAATATATTTGTGCTTACTCTAATTAGTTGTTGTTGGGAATTTTTGGACGGCTTAGATCGTACCTGATCTGGACCGATACACAATAACACATAAATATTAATAACACTTAAATATTAATGTTTTTCAGATAAACATCAGGGACAACATTTCCTGTGGAGAAGTCCCACCCATACCTCTTCCACACCTGCTAAATTCAAGTTCCGAAACCAAAAAGCTAACCGGCGCAATCGAGATCGGATTCGTTTGAGCAACGATTAGGACCAGCAATGATCACACACATGTGGTACGATTGGAATGGCGCTGTTATGGGGAAACATGGACTACTGATAAATGATGTCCAAGTGTGGGTGGCGAAGAATAGCAGCACAGCGTTACCCTGGATGACCCCTGTCGGCGAGAATGGCGCCGACATGGGAAGAGCTACGATTCTTCTAATGTTTTGGAGAGACAGTTTTGGATTGGTGACATAACACTAGGCCATGGGCGTCTGTGGCCTCATGTGTTACTTTCTGTACATCAGTTTTGTGGTGCCGTTTTTCAACACGACAGCATTCCTCTGCACATGATACATGTATCTGCAAAGTGTCTGCGTGATGGTCAGGTAATCTCGAGGCCTGCGAGACCTCCAGATCTGTCCCTGACAGAGCATGTAAGAGAGCAGTTTGGACGTCAGCTCCGTTACGTCGACAGTATCCAGGACATCAGTGACTAGTTACAATAGTTGTGGGCTAGCGTCTCCCAGGAGAGGATACACCTCCCAGCTAAATGTGTGTATGCATCCAGACAAGAGAGAGAGTGCAATGTCTTACTCATAAGTGGGCTCCTACTGCCAAGTTCTTTATAAATTTGACGGATCGTGACGATACGATTAGATTAAATTCACCGCGCACAGAGGCTCTTAAACAGTAATTCTTTCGACACACCATACGTGAATGGAACAGCAAGAAGTCCTAAAGCTGGTTCAGTAGGAAGTACCCTCTGCCAAGCACTTCATAGTGGCCTGCAGAGTATGGATGTAGATGTAGATTGTTTACAGTGTACAGATGCAGATGAAGGATGAAACCTACGGACGTGGTGGATTGAGAAGTGCCCTCTGCCACCCACTTCATCAGGGTGATTCGTTGGGTACAGACGTAGATGGAGCACGATGTACCCTAGGGACGTCGAAGTGTGAAAAGTACCCTCTGTCACGCACCTCACCACGGTTAATCGTTGAGTATAGATGCAGGCGTGGAGCTGAACGGCGACTGAGCGTAGGCAAATGGTGGAGCCACTGCGGTATAAGGTGCGGACAAGGCGGTGGAAAGCGGTGCGCGGTGATCTCACTGACCCAGTGACTGGTCGCAGTGAGCGGCCTCGGCCATCCATCAGCGCCAGCGGCAGGCAGCAGAGGTGTGGGCCGGCCGTGTCGATCCGCCTAACGAGAGACCGGCAGGTGATTCATGGCTCAGCCGACGCCGGCGCTGCCCCCGCCGCCGCAGCTACCCACAGGTCGAACGCTCCGCGCTGTGACGGCTCGTGCTAGACAAGCGGGCCGTGTGGGCCCTCGCTACATGCGCTGCGACTGGTATTCACCAACAACGTACACTATCTGATCAAAAGCAAGGCGTTCGATACAGTTCCCCACAGTCGTTTAATGAACAAATTAAGAGCATATGGGCTATCAGGCCAATTGTGTGATTGGATTGAAGAGTTCCTAGATAGCAGAACGCAGCATGTCATTCTCAATGGAGAGAAGTCTTCCGAAGTAAGAGTGATTTCAGGTGTGTCGCAGAGGAGTGTCATAGGACCGTTGCTATCCACAATATACATATATGACCTTGTGGATGACATCGGAAGTTCACTGAGGCTTTTTGCGGATGATGCTGTGGTATATCGAGAGGTTGTAACAATGGAAAATTGTACTGAAATGCAGGAGGATCTGCAGCGAATTGACGCATGGTGCAGGGAATGGCAATTGAATCTCAATGTAGACAAGTGTAATGTGCTGCGAATACATAGAAAGAAAGATCCCATATCATTTAGCTACAATATAGCAGGTCAGCAATTGGGAGCAGTTAATTCCATAAATTATCTGGGAGTACGCATTAGGAGTGATTTAAAATGGAATGACCATATAAAGTGGGTCGTCGGTAAAGCAGATACCAGACAGATTCAGTGCAAGAATCCTAAGAAAATGCAATCCGAAAATAAACGAAGTAGGTTACAGTACGCTTGTTCACCCACTGTTTGATTACTGCTCAGCAGTGTGGGATCCGTACCAGATAGGTTTGATAGAAGAGATAGAGAAGATCCAACGGAGAGCAGCGCGCTTCGTTACAGGACCGTTTAGTAATCGCGAAAGCGTTACGGAGATATGTATAAACTCCAGTGGAAGACTCTGCAGGAGAGACGCTCAGTAGCTCGGTATGGGCTTTTGTTGAAGTTTCGAGAACATAGCTTCACCGAGTTGTCAAGCAGAATATTGCTCCCTCCTACGTATATCTCGCGAAGAGATCATGAGGATAAAATCAGAGAGCCCGCATCTCGTGGTCGTGCGGTAGCGTTCTCGCTTCCCACGCCCGGGTTCCCGGGTTCGATTCCCGGCGGGGTCAGGGATTTTCTCTGCCTCGTGATGGCTGGGTGTTGTGTGATGTCCTTAGGTTAGTTAGGTTTAAGTAGTTCTAAGTTCTAGGGGACTGATGACCATAGATGTTAAGTCCCATAGTGCTCAGAGCCATTTGAACCATAAAATCAGAGAGCTTAGAGCCCACACAGAGGCATACCGACAATCCTTCTTGCCACGAACAATACGAGACTGGAATAGAAGGGAGAACCGATAGAGGTACTCAAGGTACCCTCCGCCACACATCGTGAGGTAGCTTGCGGAGTATGGATGTAGATGTACATGTAGAAAAGAGTCCAGATACCTCTAAATGCGAAGAACGAAATAAGTTGGTCTAGATAGCTCCGGGACTTCGAACGTGGGCTACTCGTTGGAGGTCATGTGAGTAACAAATGCATTAAGAACAGTTACACTCCTGTAAAACTGTTCAAACTGGCTGTTGGCCATGAGACTGTGAAGATAAAAGCGAAATAACAGCCACCGATAAAGCAAGAACAGGCAGATCTCATCTGCAGCCTGACGGGGGACATTCAGCATTGCGGAGGGGTAAAAGATATCCGGATAAGTGCGAATAGACGCGCACACTAAGTCTTCCGTAGAGACATAATTACGTATGTAGATAGTTCATCCATCCTGAGAATAAGAATTCCGGCGATTGTTTACCAGATGGACAGACTGTCGGTTAATAAAAAATCACAAATTGCTTTTTCGCGTGATGTAACTACAAATGAAAAATTTTCCGATGTTTTTTCTTTACATGTATCGTGGAACCTTGCTGCCAAATTTGATGATTCTAGGAGTCCTATAGGATTTGATGAGAGAGTCTGCGAGTAGGTAAATAAGTGGCATAAATGGCCGTATCTTTTGACTGCTCTGACTTAGAAGCTTCATTTTTTTAATTTTTTTTTTTTACATTGGCAAGTGGTCGTAGTTCTTAGAATTTGACACAAATTTCAACACGATACTTTTACACGCTACCGAAAAAAGAGTTTTTAACGTTTGGAACAAAAAAAAAAAAGCATGAAATCAGCAGAAGGAATCACTCTTGAGTTCCAGAGTGCTACCCTCAGTCCAACTAGCACAGTGGCCGGCCGGTGTGACCGAGCGGTTCTAGGCGCTACGTCTGGAACAGCGCGACCACTACGGTCAGGTTTGAATCCTGCCTCGGGCATGGATGCGTGTGGTGTCCTTACGTTAGTTAGGTTTAAGTAGTTCTAAGTTCTAGGGGACTGATGAGCTCAGAAGTTAAGTCCCATAATGCTCAGAGCCATTTGAACCATTTTTTAGCACAATGAGTGTGCGTAGTGAGTTAAAAAAGAATGGGGTAGAATAGTCGAGCACCTCATAAGCAGCGCATTTCTGTAGTCAGCGTAAAGAGCAGTGCCACTGAACGGTGAATGACTGGGAACAAGTGAATGGGAGCGGTGAATCATGCTACATCCGGTGACAATCCGATGAGATGATTTGGGTTTGGGGAATGCCTGCGGAACGTTGCTTGTCATCATGGGTAGTGCCAACAGTGAAGTACGGAGAACATGATGTAATGGTATTGGGCGCGGTAGCTTTATTGCACCTTAGTTTGATGCGGTCCGCCACGAATTCTTCTCCTGTGAGAACCTTTTCATGTCGGAGTAACCACTGCCACCTAACGTCCTCCACTACTTGTTGAATGTATTAAGATCTTTGTCTTACTCTACAGCTTTTAGCCTTTACAGCTCCCTCAACTACCATTGAAGTATTTCCCGGATGTCTTAACATGCGTCCTATCATCATGTCCCTTCTCCTTGGCAATGTTTTCCATATATTCCTTTCCTCGCCGATTCTATGGAGAAGCTCCTCATTCCATACCTTATCAGTCCACCTAATTTTTAACATTCTTCCGAAGCACCACATCTCAAACGATTCGACTCTCTCCTGTTCCGCTTTTCACATAGTCTGTGTGTCTCTACCATACAATGCTGTGCTCCAAACGTACATTCTCAGAAATATCTTCCTCAAATTAAGGCCAATGTTTGATACTAGTAAACTTCTCTTGGACGGGTATGTCCTTTGTGCCAGTGCTAGTCTGCTTTTTATGTCCTCCTTGCTCTGAGTTATTTTGCTTTCAAGGCCAATTACAGGTCACATGTCCAGTCGATGCATGTTGTGTGTCTATAAAGCTCTCCGCACCCTCATGTCGTTGCTCATTCTTCTGCATTTTAAGGGCAGTTTCCCACCGCAGGGTAAGAGAGTGCTCTGTACCTATGTCCGGCTCCTCCGCCCTCTTTGAAAAGGCCTTTGGCAGAACAAGTGTGACTTCTTACGCTGGAAGTATTCTGGCCCTATTGCCGATGATCTTATTCAAAATTTAAGCAGTGGCACGGTTCGAACACGGTATCCAGTTTTAGTAGTAATCGTACACATTGCTGAGTGAAATAGGTAACAAGCTGTGTAAGAAAAGAACAAATGCGGAAGGATAAGAACACATTTTTAGGCAGAGTGTACAATGTACAATAGTGGAACAGTTCGGAGACTATGATTGCTTGTATCAACATGAGGTGCTTTCTGTCATAAAGCAGCCTCTGTGAAGCGCTTGTTTGTGGTCTACAACATTCTTGAAGTGCACTGGCTCTCACAGAGCCCAGACCGGCATCCAATGGAACACCTTTAATATGAGTTATAATATCGCATTGTCTCTAGATTGAAGAGCCGAACATCACTATCTTCTCTGGTTTCAGTTCTTGGAGAAGAATGAGCTGCCGTTTCTCTACAGCCGTTCAGACACCCCAATAAAAGTGTCCCCAGCAGAGTTCAAGCCGTCAGAAAGGTGAAGGGTGGATTCACCCCATATTAATGTCCACTAATAGGTGTTCGGACACAGACATTGTATTTCTCGGTGTAGCAAAATAACACTACTAAAAAGCTACATGCTGCACATGGGTACGTGAGTTACACGTTTGCTTACAATTCGTACGGTAAAGTGCACGTCTGTGGTATTTCTACTCTTGATTGCAGCACAGTAGATTGCGGAGCTATTATCTTATTATTATTTGATGCAGTGACACGGTGTTATGTAATTTGAGCCCTCTTCGAAGATTCTTTACAATGCCAAGGGAAAAAATACATAGTTCACAAAGAAGACATTAGGATTCGTAATTCAGCAGCTATAAGCATTAAAAATTACTTACTTTGGTCAGAAAAATCGCCTGTGTGAAACTTAATGAAAACGGTGTACTGATATATTTACTCGTTCGTGCTCTGTCTCAGCAAGTCCAGCCAGAATGAATAGATGTTACCGTGAGCTGCAATTCATTTTTGTTTGGATGCTAGACCACGTCGTGTCATACATCAGGTAGTCTGTAAGTATGAATAGTAGCGAACATTGTTATTAACAAGAAGCACCATGTCTCGGAAGCACAGTAGACTTGTGATTAGAGGCTGATTTGCGCGAGCAGTATTAGCAGTTTATTTAACACTGCACTCATGGACATGGTACTTATACTTCTGTGTGCCGGAGAGTAAGTAGAGAATCCAAGACAGGAAGAAGAGCACCATCGGTCGTAAATCTTTGTTATCTGTAAGGTCAGTGTGCTGCCACGTGCGATTTTATTTACGATGAGTCATCATGGTTTGGACATAATTGAGCTGAAGACGGCTTCACAACAGCTGAAATCGATCTGTAACAAACAGATTAAAATTTTACGACCGGTGCTGGCTTTCCTCCTATCTTGTATCTCATTAATATGTTGGTGGAGCACGAGGTTCCTAACAGGGAAAATCCTGAAGTAAGTACACTCACGTACAGACAAACAGAACACCTTGAACGACTAGAGATGTGAACTTCATGTTCACAGCACATGTATATTAGTATGTCCTGCAGAGGTGGTTAGCATTTCAGTCACCTCGGTTCAGCATGTTTCCTGTTGCCTGGTAGGCACAAGGTCTGCCATGAGGTCTGATAACTTGTTCAACGCGTGATGACATCGATATGTATGAGCTGCGAATGCCGTCCTGTCGGATACCCATTCATGCTGCATTCACCTGATTCCAAGGTTCATCGCCGGCCGGAGTGGCCGAGCGGTTCTAGGTGCTACAGTCTGGAACCGCGCGACCGCTACGGTCGCACGTTCGAATCCTGCCTCGGGCATGGATGTGTGTGATGTCCTTAGGTTAGTTAGGTTTAAGTAGTTCTAAGTTCTAGGGGACTGATGACCTCACAAGTTAAGTCGCATAGTGCTCAGAGCCATTTTTGAACCAAATTTCATCTGTGGTGGTTGACACTCGGTCACAGAGTTGCAACCATCGTTTCATCATATCCCACACACTTTCGATTGGTGACAAGTCTGGTGCCTTGGCGGGCCAGGGCAAAAGGCTAACATCATGTGACACCAAGAAGGCACATATTCGTGTAGCAACACGTGGTCGTGCATTGTCTTGCTGAAAAGTGGCGTCTAGGGTGTTGTGCAGAACGAGTAAGCCTACGGATCGCAGGATTCACAGAGGTCACACTGATCACACTGTGATTTGTGGTTGTACTCAATAGGAACCCACATCGTAAAGCCTTGAGTTGGTGCTGTATGTCTTGTGCGAATGCAGTCGCTGTGATGCTGTTCCCCCTGCCTGCGGCGAACCAAAATGCGCCCATCATTTTCAAACAAACAGAACATGGATTCGTCCAAAAACACTCTCTGATGCCATTCCTATCCCCAGTGACGTCGTTCCATGCACCACTGCGGTCTAGCATGTTTCTACACATTCGTCAAAGGTAGGTGGAGAGGTGGACAACGCACATGTAACCCAAACCGTAATAAACGGCGACGGACTGCAACTCGTGATAGTGTACGACGTTTTACACTATTCCACTGCTGCACCAGAGCAAAGGTGGACGCAGATCTGTCCCGCAATGCCATTCGAATTAGGTGTCGATGTTCTCTGGGGGTGGTCTGGGTGATGCGACCTGACCTGTCTCGTAGTGTTCTACGGTCTTCCGTGAACCAATCTGCACACACCCGTTGCACTGCCGAAACACTTTGTCCCACACGAACAGCTATTTCCCAGATGGATGCATCACAGTCTTTCATATCAATAATGAGCCCTAATTCAAACACATTAATTTGACGGTAGGCTCAAGTCACACTGACTCATTACCTTCAGTTTATAGCGCCAACGGAAGCCGCAGATACATTTTACCGATAGGTGGTGTTGCGCCACGATATCGATGTTGACCGTGAAACCGCACGCCCACATGGTTCCAATGTTAATCATTTCTGCAGAACATACCAGTGACATGTCCTGTGAATATGAACGTCCTATCTCTAGTCTGTTTTTTTTCTGAACATGAGTGTATAAGATGTTTAATGTATTCTTATGCGCTTTTCTCAGATAAATTGTATCCTTTTATTATTATGTATTGTGTCCACGTATGCCAGATGAAGTCGAAGAGCTCAAACTAGTGTCAGCAACAAAAAAGTTTTATTTGATTGTGTGTTATTTACCGTTTGAAGCTGCGCAGGAAGTCGGACATTATTGGCGTTCTTGTTGTCTTTCGACAAGTGATATACTACCTACAGTATCCAGAGCAGTGTTGTGTGGTCACACGGGTAAGGAATGCTTTTATTATCACGGTAGACTGTACTTCGACGAAACTTTTCGCAGTGGATAGAATTCAGGTTCATAAAAGAGCTGCATGGTAATACGAAATGACAAACAGTGCCTTAGTAAATTGAGCACACTATTTTTCGTCACTAGGTGTGTGTAGAGATTCGACGATTGACGGCGGGGAAACTGCAGGTAAGCTCTGTGTTAAGTAAGTGTCGAGACTGAGCAACTTACACAGCAAATCTCATCTGCCTGCGAATCGATAAGGTGAAGAGGCGACATTTACAGGGTGTTATTTTTAAACAATCATAATGTGAATAACTCCAAGTTGTTTCTCTAAAATGTCTTAGTGGATTTCTTCTAGTTTTATTGTATTTTTCTATGTTTCCCGCTTTTTTGTGCTGCTACAGAACCATCTTTTTTATTCAAGGTTTTTATACATCTTCTCCGAGTGCTATTTGAGAAATAATCTCTTGTTTTCATATAGCACAGGAAGCAGTGTGAGGATGGAACACCTGCTACACTAGCTCGACGTAAAATGTTATCATGCTCAGAGCTTCTCGTTCGCCTACTGTAAACTTTCAAAAGGAGCACTGCAGTTGAAAATCCTTCCAAACGTGAAGTACATTCTGTAACAAGGTTTTTAGTTGCCACTAAAATCAAAGCTGTTGTAGTAATCGCGATATTTGTGCTATATACAGACCGAATGTGATGAGTGAAGATGTACAGCTAATTGGTACAGAAAATAACAAAAAATTCTTGAAAATAGACGTTTCGCGATATGTCGTCAATCGGACAATTATCCGCAGATTTCTCGGATTCATTTGCATGAGATCGTCGCTAAACAAACGGGCTACCACAAGTTCAATCCACGTTGAAAACGCCTTTCTGAGAACCACAAAACTCAAAGGACTATCTGTTCCGTTAAAATGCGGAATCATTACGCCTAATGAATAGAATCGTGGGCGATGACCGGTGGCGAGACAAAACGGCACTCAATGCTGTAGGCTCCTGCCGCCTCCTCGTACAACAAACCAAAAACAGCACACCAAACAACAAAGGTTAAGGCTGCTGTTTTTGGGACACTAAACTTGTCTGGTTTGTGGATTTTATGGAACGGGGAAAAACAATTGGTTTCGAAGCTTACCGAGAGATGTGAAAAATAAGAAGATCCATGCAAAGCGAGCTACTCGGCCTTCTGACTACCGGTGTCGTGTTTTGCACACACTTTTC
The DNA here is from genome assembly GCF_023897955.1 of Schistocerca gregaria. Taxonomy (NCBI): domain Eukaryota; kingdom Metazoa; phylum Arthropoda; class Insecta; order Orthoptera; family Acrididae; genus Schistocerca; species Schistocerca gregaria. The sequence continues at coordinate 188,494,353 of NC_064921.1, forward strand.
CCGACAAACTGAAGAGTTATGCTTCAGTTCAAATTCAGAGTACTTCAATAGACGACTTACAGCCCCGACTTGACTGCAGACGATTTCTACCTCTTCGTGAACTTTGAGAAGTGTCTGTGATCGCAAAGTAGCTGCTACGACGAAGAAAAAGATGCTGCCAGCGGTTGAATGCAGTCCTATGCGGCAGAATTTTATGAAGAAGAAATTTGTCCAATTTCAAGAGATATATGTTTAAATCTGAATGGTAGCTGTTTAGAGAAGTAAGAGAAAGATGTACTTTCAAGGTTTTTCTAATAAAATTACGTTAACCAAGCCAATATTTCATTTATGGACAAACTGACGTTACTTTGCGGCAACCAACGCAAAAATACTGTTCTTCTTAATACAAGGAACAATCAGTCGTAGAAAAGGATGCATCTAGATACAGTATGAACTAGAACACTTGAACAAGAATCCACAGTGGGCCAGTATTGTTGTCCGTCATTGTTTGTGACCGATGGCACAAGTTACAGTTCAACGTCAGTTTTCTTTTTCTCTTTCGACAAGTTTGACGTGCAGGTATCGTGAGGATCAGCTCTGTGAGGCAGTTCGAGAAGACTTTGTTTTGAGCTAACTGTTTTCGTGCAGAGCAGCTCTGTGACAGTTCGAGAAGACTGTTTTGAGCTAACTGTTTGTCACAACTAAAAACTACCATAGCCAACCATAAGCGTAGGCTACGGTAGTTTTCCTAGTAGCCTTGGTCAGTTAATGTCGTACCTGTGCCACCTGTAAATTAGGTGTGTTGCATACCTATTGGGCGTTACCTCAAAAACGATAGCTTTTCTTATGTATGGTATTCGTCTCTTACTAAACTCTCCTAAAATCTTGAACCTCCTAGAAACTGACCGAGGGTATACAAAGGACCAGGTAATCTACGGAACATTTTTGTTCTACATGGTTACCCTCCTGTGCGTTACTCAAAAATAAATAGCATTTATAACAAAACAGAAATGGTCAATGTTTAATTCAGGCTCTATTCGAAAAATTGTTGATTTGTAACGTGAGACGGAGAGATGTTAAGGTAAAAATAAAGAAAAATCTACTGATTTATCAGATAGTTCTGGGAAACGCAATTTCCTCAATGAAAAAGGTAAAATAACAATATAAAACCGCAAAACAAGAATGTATCAAACATCGCTTCAGTACTTCGTCTTTAAAGAACATGGCTCTGTTATTCACAAACAACTTTCGCATTTACCAATAATAACAGAAAACTTTTGCCTTTGATCACGATGAAGAACGTTCTATTGAATTCAAAATAACAATTATAATTATAAATATTTTTTATATTTGTGCCAGTAAACTGTACTTGCATCGAAGAAATTTCTTTGGTTACGTAAAAGGGCAGAAGTTACGCAATCAACAAATTTTTATTACTTGTAAAACACAGTTTATATTCTGTAAGGATATAATATACGAGTACACAATGGACTAACAGTGAATGACGTGCGGTTCTAATTATGTGCAAAACAAGTAACAATACAAAAAAAATAGAAATCTTTGGCTTCCGGTTTCTCTCTTACACATTCAGTTATGTTTGTTTCCCTACCAATTCTATCAATACTACCGGTAATCCTACCATTTACTACGTCGCTTATGTGGTGCATCAAAAATACCGAATGTAAATCTAGTCACAAGTGATTCCAGTATCTTATTGTCATTAAGCATAAATACTAAACAAATATCGTTGTTACGATCTTCGGATAGAATACTGATTTGATGCAATTTTTAAGGCTAGCCTATCCTTCTATAGCACCACATTTTAATGGCCTCTACTCCTTCTTGTCAGAGCTACCTGTCTCCCACGTTTCTCTTCCGCACAAGGCTACATTCCAGACAAATACTTTCAAAAAAGAGCTGATAACACTTAAATTTATATTCGATATCAACAGTTTCCTCTTTTTCAGAAATTATTTCCTTTGCTATAGCCAATATGCATTCCTCTCTATTCGGCTATCTGGTCCCGGCGGAGGTTCGAGTCCTCCCTCAAACATGGGTGTGTGTGTGTGTTTGCCATTAGGATAATTTAGGTTAAGTAGTGTGTAAGATTAGGGACTGATGACCTAAGCAGTTAAGTCCCATAAGATTTCACACACATTTGATCAATTTCATTCGGCTATCATTAATTATTTTGCAGTCCAAACAGCAAAACTGAGGACGGTGTACTGAACATACATTACATCAACATTTGATTCATTTGCAGACTGATAATTATAGCTATTTGGAGCGGTATGTCTTTAGGTTGGTTAGTACCTTCAGGTACATATGGCAAAAGCAAGCCACTTATGATTCTTTTTCTGAGTAGAAGGTCAGTTGTTGAAGTGTGGACGCACGGATGCAAAACGGTTAGGCTGTACTGACAAGTGTAGTCCATTTAGTCGTGTTGTTACAGCTATGAAAACATGAGGTCGTAAAGTTTATGACAACTAACACAGTGATGTTTGTACATATTAAGGTACAGAGATAAAAATATCTGCACTTATACCCTGTATACCTCACACATTAAGCAGTTCCACATCCAAAGTAAAAACGTTTTCTTGCAAATGCCGCTAGATACTGTGTTGTAATTTTTACGACACATTCTTCTGCGCAGAGCCATCTCGTCTGCTTTCAGCGAGAGGGGTAACTGGAGAGAGATACAGCATTCGCGTGAATTCGGGAAGGCACAGTCATTCTGTGTTTGAGTTCGCTTCGGCAGCAATAGTGAAAGGAGAAATGGCCGCGAGAAGTAGTTGTTTATTCGTAAGTGCAAAGCCACTGCGGCAAATTCCAGCGTCCGCTTTGAGATAATGGCACACAACTTCGTAGCCACGCGATTCCCTTCTGAAACACCACCATGATGTGGTGGTTTTGTGCTCTGCTGTGTGAGCCTGGAATGCAGAAGGCGTGTCGCCCGGAACTCCCTCACTACGGCTTGCAGCCTCCAAATGCGAACATCAAATAAAGCAGCTTTGGCTGCTGTTGTTCTACATTTTGGCTTTCAGCGCTCTCTCCGTTACGCTGACCGACTTCCTCGCATTGATGTTCACTGAAGCGTACGTCTGTCTGCATTACAGTCTGAAGAAAAGTGCATTGTGCGAAGTGCCCGACTCAGACAACCAGCATAAATTCCATTTTAGCGATACAAGGCGACCGTTTCAAACATTCAAAGTTTCAAAGGTCCAGGAAAAAGGCTGTAGTAGATATGATAATGAAATTGTACCACATAGTACAGCATCTCAAAGAATTTATATTCCCGTGTCAGACGTGCCAACTATTGTCACCAGAGTGCAACACGATCGCATGAACTGAAAATGGCGACTTCACAGCAGAGCGCAAGCAGTAGTATGGTATTTTTTTGTTTTTCAAATATTTCATTGACAGTCAACATTTATCATTTCTGTGTCCACTATAGTGAAATGCTAAAACTAATGTTCCAGTTGCGTTAAAATAAAATATTTGTTACAGTATCTGAGGATTTAATTACATATTTTCTTTAGGTGGCCTATCGATATCAATCTTTCCCTAGGCCCGTATGGGTAACATTGGAGAAATTTCATGTATTGGGAACAAATACTAAACGGATTAGTTTATTAACTGTTACTGAAAAAATTCTCTCCAAGTTATTGCTCAACAGACTAGAACCATACAAAGACAGGTGAATACCTCGGAGGCTTGAGAAAAGGAAGAAACTTTATGGGACAAATTTGGAACCTAAGAACGCTCCTGAAGGTCTGACAGACACACAACACTGTCGTCGCATTCGCGGACTGTAAGAATGCAGACACTCTTTGACACGCTAGAAGAATATGGAATATACAGAAAAACTGGGGCACTCAAACAACAGACGCCACATCCATTATAAAATTTATGGGAGAAATCTCAGAACCATTCGAGATAGAGACAGGGATAAGACGACTAGATGGTCTCTCACCGCTATTATTCTACATGATCTTGGACAAAACTATCAAACAGCACGAAAGAAAAGTAAAAGGTATTCAGATCAGTTAGGGAGAACACGCAAACAAGACAATTTTGAAACGAGTGGCATTTGCAGAGAACCTGGCATTATTCAGCAACAATAGACAAGAAACACTGGAATACTTAGATGAAGTCTCTGCCAAAACAGGTCTACAAAAACCAAATGAGAAAACGCAGTACATGGAAACAAAGAACAAGAACGCTCAAGCCCTGGACATAAAATACGAAATGGTTAAGAGTGTGGAAAAATTCAAGTATCTAGGTAACGCTTACAAATAGGAGGATGAAACGAGGCATCCAACATAGAACGAACAGAAAAACTTCAGAAAGAGTGCAAAATGATATGGACGAGCAACAACAAAACAAACATTTCAAAACAGGCCCAGCTTAGGCATTTCAGTGTAGTTATACTACCAGGAACACTCTACGCACCAGAAGCGACAGCAATAGAAGCATCAGGTATCACAGAGATGCAAAAAATAGAATGTAAAATCAGCAGAAAAATTTTTGGAGCTGTAAACTGAGATGGTATATGGATGAAGAGACCAATCAAAGAATTATATGAACAATCGGATAGTCTCACAGACGTGATCGGAAAAAGCGTCTAACGCTCTGTGAACGCATAAGTAGAATTACCAGCAACAGACTCACAAAGAAGATTTTTGATGTAGTAAACAGCTCAATAAAAAAAACAGTTGGTTTCAAGAAACAGAATAAGACCTAAAACGAGCAGGAATCGGTGGGGAAGTGATAGGGGAAAGAGACAAATCGAGAACAGAATTCTGAACACGAAATTCGAAGTAAAGGAAACAGGAGTATAGTCAAAGGCTGGACAGATTTTGGACAGAGAAAACACAGGGTATCGGTACCCACGACAGACACTTTCGTCTTCCCTTAGATGCAAAGACAAAGAAATTCTACTCTGTGTTGTGCCAGGAAGTTCCACAATGTCTCAGTTGCGCAATTCCTTTCTTGATACTCCTATTTATCGGTCGTAAGTTTATTTTATGTAGCTCTCTGAATCAGCGTTTGTCACATCTTGGCTTCGGTAAGGTAAAGTGGTGCTGTAACAGTACATATGTCTACGGTCAGCGGAGTTGACGAGAAAGTGAATATTGGGTTGGTAGCTATTAAAGTTTGGTTCCTTCGAAATTCGTGTAAATTTTAGGGGAACCAGAAAGTAACGTTGTTTCTGTGCATGAAGATATTCATCTGTCATTTATCAACTCATTGTGTACTTCAGAGTCGTGCCAAAGACATTTTAAGGTTAGAGCGACTTACTTACTCGTTAATAATCAAATCTTAAACTTTACTGCTATTGATGGTCAAATAGCCATCCAAATATCAGAAGAGATACATGTCCGGCATTGTGTATTTTCTGTGTTTCGCAACGGTATTAAAGCAACAGTTGCTACCAAAAACATTTTCGATGTTTATCCAAGTGCATTAGACGCTCATAAATGACAAAGGTGATTTTCTAAGTTCAAATCGGGTAATTCTGATCTTTCCGAATCGTACTGCTCGGAAACACCAATAATTTTAGACAATGACGTGTTAAGGACGGAAGTGGAAGCAAATCCGTGGAAGACGATCGAGCAACTGTCACACGCTTTTAATCAATCTCAGTCGAGCATCCAAGAACATTTATAGCAGACTGGTAAATACAAACAAAAGTAACCGATCCACCACATGCAACTTATCGCTTCAGCGGCACAACACGTAAGAGTTTTTTGATCGCTTGGTCACTGGAGATGAAAAATTGGTCCTATATGATAATCCAAAACGCAAAAGGCGGTGTCTGTCACCGAACGAATCGCCACTAAGTACAGCTAAGCCAGGTTTTAGCACATTCCCCGCCCCAGTCCATCGCCCCCACCCCCATGTCAAAAGGCGCTTTTGTGTGTTTCGTGGAGTATTCGCGAGGTCGTTTATTTTGAAGCGCTGAAGCCTGGACAGATTGAGAATTCAGACCTTTACTGTGAGCAGTTGGATCGATTAACTCAATATTTAATTTGAAGGTCCCTAGCCACTGCCAACAGAGGCCGGCCGTTGTGGCCGAGCAGTTCTAGGCGCTTTAATCCGGAACCGCGCTGCTACTACGGTCGCAGGTTCGAATCCTGCCTCGGGCATGGATGTGTGTGATGTCCTTAGGTTAGTAAGGTTTAAGTAGTTCTAAGTTCTAGGGGACTGATGAGCTCAGAAGTTAAGTCCCATAATGCTCAGAGCCATTTGAACCATTTTGCTAACAGAGAAGGCGTTACTCTGCAACACGGGCTAATCAAGACGAACCCTGGCGAAATCTAACGAATGGGGATGGGAGATATCGTCTCAACCACCATACTCGCGCGATGAAGCGATATCGGATTTCCATTTATCCCGATCGCTACAACATTTTCTAAGTGGCAAAAAATGTGAAAATGTGGTTGATATCCAGAAAGCCTCTCTGGATATTTTGCATAAGAACCAATTGATTTTTATCGATCCAGCACGGAAACGTGCACACTAGATTGATATGATTAAAAATAAAAACTTGTTAACAGTTTATCTGTTCGAACTTTATGTAAAAGACATTGCTTACTGGTCCCCCTAATATTTCGGTTCCGTGTTTAAAGTTGTTTCCAATAGTCCATTAAAAATTAAGAAAACATTGTGTTGCAAATAGATAAAGATAAATGTAGATTCATAATCTACATAAATAACTTGTTAAAGAACATAATATTTTTACTATAGTATAAAGCCATCAAGAAGTACTTCATTTAAAAGGTTATTTTGGGTTCAAATAAATTAAGGTCAATTTCGCACCTTACATAAGAGTTTTATACATCGTAACGGGAAGGTGAATATGACACCAAACTTACTTCAGCGGTAAGGAGCAGATTTGCCTATATGTAATGCAAAAGGGATGACACTCATTCGACGGTATTAACGCCCCACTTCTTTATCATGCATGTCAATGAGCAGAAGGTGAAACAAGTAGCGAGAGAAAATGTTCTGTCTGGAAGCCAGCATGGGCAGCTGCAGAGGACGCACCCCAGGAGGTACTATGGAAAGCCGGCCGGAGTGTCCGAGCGGTTCTAGGCGCTACAGTCTGGAACCGCGCGACCGCTGCGGTCGCAGGTTCGAATCCTGCCATGAGCATGGATGTGTGTGATGTCCTTAGGTTAGTTAGGTTTAAAGTTTTATGTTTAGCGGACTGATGACCTCAGATGTTAAGTCCCATAGGGCTCAGAGCCATTTTGAACTATGGAAAGCTTTTAAGGGGGGTGTCCCACAGCGGCAGTCAGCAACCGGACAGGTGAGGCATACTGCAGAGCAAGTAACGGGCCACCATAAGTAGGACAGAGCTTTAGAAAACTGCGTTTCGGAATTCCAAATGGATACGGACAAAACCAGTTACGCAGTTGGTCACGTGAACAGCGAATGGTACACATGTGAGCAGGCACGAAATGTCCGATTGATGGAAACGAACTAGGAAAGAATTAAGTGCCGAGATTTCAATGCAGTTCAATGGTGGGGCCCTGGCGATTGATAGAGACAGTTTCGACAAAACAAGAGGAACGCTCCCATAGGTCGAAAAAAACCATGACATAGAGAACGAAAGAACCCAGGTGGGGAGAGAGTTTAGCTACGAGAAAGACGAGAGTGCCTGTTTTTCGTGGACTCTTCTCTGAACTGGCGTCAAGTGCAGAACGGAGCGCATAACGCTCTGTACGATGCAGAGAAGAAATTTGAGCGAATGCTGCGTTCACTGCATCTGACCTTCAGCTAGATATTAGCTGTAGCATCGTCGAGCTCCCACTGTGGAGAAACAGCTAGTTAGTTAACTGTCCTTGCGAGGACTGAGAAGGCACTTTAATATTCACGCTGTTCCAGCCATACTCCAAGACTAGGGATGAGTGCCTGTTTTCTCGCATCATAGGGAGAATTTCTGCTGAAAAAGATCAGCAAAGGCGTAATTAGGTTTTGTAGGAATTTCAGTGGCCGAGAGCAGCCATGCAGATGTCAGCTCATCGCAGCTAAGGTAAATATCATGTGCAGAGGTATAAACTTGTTGGTTCACCAGCTTGTGTCCACTGTAAACTCGAGCGACCTTGGCTAATCTTTTGCTGAACTTGTGACAAAACTAACCATCCTCCGTATACTTGATGTCACAAAACTAACCATTCTCCGTATACTTGATTGCCATCCTAAATAGTACCAAACTTTGAACCGGAATCGGATGATTTATCGTAGTACTGGCCAACATCATGAAGTAGTCGTAGGAATAATTTTGTAAAGAAACTTCTAATTAAAATTTACCGTTGTTATGTTTAGGATTATTTCACTTTCTGAGGAAGAGATGCGTTCATTTGACAACTGTTTTAACACTGTCACATTTTAAACTGTGTAAATGCGTGTATTTCTGTGATAAGTTCGCAACATTAAACCAAAGTTATTTACAGCTCACACAGTTGTTGTTGATCAGACACGAACCTTACACACTGCTTGAAACCTCGAATGTATAGTGATGCTCGACACATTATGACACACTCTTATGTAATATGTAGTGTCACGTCTGAATTTCATATAGTTAAGCACCGTATTTCTGTGTCATTAGTGTAGATACATCTTCTTGCAATACAGGTTTCCTTAAATTCATTAACAGAGCTCTTCAAACTAGAGATCATGCAAATATACAAACGAGTTTTATCTATAATAAACTGGTTAATATCTGATTACAATTATGGAGATTATTTTGATATTTTAAATTGTAGTCTGCAGTCTGAAACTGGTTTGATGGAGCTCTTCACGCTACTTTGTTCTACTTGCAAGTCTCTTCATGTCTGCATAATTTCTGAAACCTACATCCATTTGAATCTGCTTACTGTATCCAAACGTCTACCTCCCTCACGCCTTCCTCCATGACCAAATCGAAGGTTCTTTGAATCCTCAAGATGTGTGCTAGCAACAAGTCCTTAAAATAGCCTTCTGCGGCTCCACATTTCAAAGGTTCTCTTGTTTGTACGGTATATCCATCGAGATTTCAATTCCGTGCAAGACTACAGAGAAATACCTCCAAAATAGACTTCATGGCCCTTAAATTTGTATTAGACGTCAAGAAATTTCTCTGTTTCAGAAACCCTGTTCTTGCCATTGCCAGTCTGCATTTATATCCTCTCTGTTTCGACCATCGGCAATGATTTTACTTCCCAACTAACAAACCTCATCTACTTTTAATGTCTCATTTCCTAATGGAATCCCCTGTGCATCGGCTGATTTGACGAGCTTCCACTACCCTTATTTTCACGAGAAATTTTCCATTCTAGGTCTTGAAGTTTCTACAAGGTGAGAAGTACTTAAACCGACAAACTCTGGGAGGTTGTAGGGGACATAAAAACAAATATTTTTCCCTAGTGTCATTTTTTCCTATGAGGATTATTTAAACCGGTGGAGGCCGTATTACGCTCTTTAGTTGTGAGAGGCCGTATTACGATCATCAGTTGTTAGAGGGCGTGTCACGCTCTTCAGTTGTAGGCAACTGTTGCCCATCAGTGTAGTAGTGCATTGTCTCTGTTTACTAATTGAGCGATACACCTGGAGTGAGTACACTGATATGGTTGGCACGTACTGCGTAGCGCACCACAACGGACGAGCTGCACAGCGGGTTTATCAACAACAATATCCTATCCTGCATCATACGACCTTCGCTGCGGTGTACCAACATGAGACCAGGTGATTTAGCAGATTACCTAGACAGGACGCCGTCGCACTGTAAGAACGCTGCAAATTGAGGAAGCTGTCTTGTAGCTGTCCCCAGATATGTCCCCTTTGGACTTTTTTGTGTGGGGAGAGATGCGCAACCTTGTTTACGCACGGCCTTTTGGATCAGAACAGGATCTGGTTGCCGGATAGTAGCAGCGGCACGAACAGTTCAGGATACTCCTGGGGTTTCTGTCCGTGTCAGACAGAACATGATCCTACGGTTTAACCTCTGTTTACATGTCAATGGAGGCATTTTTGAAAGTCTACTGTAACTGAAATAGGTTTGTGTTAATGTGTTGTCTCTTGGTCATAAAAAAATGGAAAAGTGTTTGCTGGTTTAATTAATTTTCCGCCAGAGAAATCTTCGTCTTCCGGTTTAAATACTCCTCATAGGTGAAAGTGACATTTGGGAAAAATATTTGTTTTGATGTCCCCTACAACCTCCCAGAGTTTGTCGGTTTAAATACTTTTCACCCTGTATAACCCTATAATATTAGTAGGAGTCTCGAAATCCGGTAGAAGACCCATTAGAGCAGGAGTTCCGCAGTGACCAACATTACGCCCTGTATTTTATAACTTGTAGACTACCGACACACCCACGGAACTCGAAGAACACATCGCACAGCACGCAGAAGACGCCATTTTTTTCTCATGCTCGAAGAACAGAGACATGGTAACGAGGGGCCTCCAAAGCGAGTTGAACAAAACGCCAAAACGATCAAAACGATGGCACGTTACACCCAACACTGATAAGGCGCAAACCTTTACAGTCATGAGGCGTCTAGGGAAAGGGTGACCCTGGCGACGATCCATGCACCTACTGAGACTGCAACGACAAAACATAGACAGGAAAAAAAAAAAAACAGCCAGGTATCTAGGTGTATCCTCGACAAGCGCCTATCGTGGAAGCACCGCTTCGAGAAACTTAAGCTAAAAGCTAGTGGTAGGATGAAGGTACTCTACCCATTGCCGAAGGTGTACATCTTTCTATCGATATCGACAAGAGTACGTCTGAATTGCACCCGCGTATGCCCGGTTTTCGAAAATGACTGTCCAGAATGGGCGTATGAAGCCAAAACGACGTTGCAAAGGATACAAATGGTGCTCCGCATCTACCGCAACGATTCCCGATAGCCAAACTACATGCCGTTATCGGCATCGAAACGCTTAGCCCCAGATTTTGCAGCCGGCCGATGTGACGGAGCGGTACTAGACGCTTCAGTCTGGAACCGCGCGACCGCTACGGTCGCAGACTCGAATCCTGCCTCGGGCATGGATGTGTGTGAAGTCCTTAGGTTTAAGTAGTTCTAAGTTCTAGGGGACTGATGACCTCAGATGTTAAGTCCCATAGTGCTCAGAGCCATTTGAACCAGATTTTTCAGCTTTCTGTAATATCGGTAGGGAATCTGAGAACGAGTTAATCACGAACTTACGACATTGCAAAACTGTTCATGGTAGTTACAGAAAGTGAAAATCGGTGAACAATTAGATACCACGAAAAGAAATGCTGTAGTTCAGACTGGTAAATAGGGTATTATGGAGAAAAGTATTTTTTCGCACCACTTTAGTAAACGAAGGGCTCTGATTGTAGGACACGACCTGACCCATGAAGCATTCGTCAATTTGGTAATGGCGGGGAATGCAGGGGTTGAAAATTATGGAGGAAGACAGTTAGCAGGTTCAGATGAATGTAGCTTGTGGTCGTTATGCAGAGATTAACAAGATGGTGCAGGATAGGATAGAATGGAGATTATGTAGCATGAACAGAAAGGAAAATACAGCGCCTTGAAAAAAAAATTGTGCACCCCTTTAGAGGTTTCCAAGTCACTCAAGATTTGTTGTTCAAAAGTGCATACGTTGTACAGAAAATGGCTACATACAATAATAGCACAAACGGTTCTCAGGTACCAGCTGTCGACTCATGCTGAAACACCCGTGTTAGTACGTGGTGTAATCTTCACAGGCGACAATGCAGGCACTGACTCTGACATCCAGTCGATCGAACACATGGCTAGTACTGTCCTGGGATACGTTATTCCCCACCTGCTCGATTTGTTCTCGTAGTTTTGTAAAAGCTGTTAGCTGACGAGTCACTTCTCATCCCATAGCATCTCACACGTGCTCAATCGGAGGCAAGTCCTGAGGTGGTGCTGGCCAGGGAAATTGCTGCGCGTCTTGCTGAATGCGTTGAGTTTCGTGGGCAGTGCATGGGCAAGCGTTAACATGTTGGAACAACACATCTCCATCCTGTTGCAAGAACGTCAGAAGAACGGGTTAACAACATTCTGCTCGTACCAAGCGCTGGTTAGCCTCCCCTCCAGAAACACCAAAGCTGAAGGAGAGTTGTAGATTACCTCAAGCTAGATCAAAGTCTGTGTTGGGGATGGTGTCTTGAACGAACGTACTCTACAAGGCAACGTCACCAGGACTGCGTTGTTCACGCAAACGATCATCACTTGATCAACTTTTTGTATCTGGGAACCACAGTCATGTAGAACTTTATAAAGTGGCTCTGAGCACTATGGGACTTAACATCTGAGGTCATCAGGATTTCGTCCTCGGGCTCTGTCGTGGTGTAGTGAATAAAAGGTTCTATGTTTACAAGCCGCGATATAATAAAAAGACTCGAGCTTTCCATAACTGTCTCTGTCATCGTCATCACGAGCAAAAAACCGCTGTCTGCTGGTGCTGTCACGGCATTACGCTTATGGAGGTGCAAAGGCAGTATTTGGACCTTTCCAGAGAAGGCCGAAGTGATAAGTGATGCAAGCACAGGAAGGCGACTTGGGCAGCTGATAGGAACTCCGCCCCGTCAGAGAACTGAGTTAGTTCGGGTGACGCGAAGGGCGATGCCACTTTTGAAACGGTCGCTCCCGCTTCCGTGCAAGAGTCAGGTATACCCCCTGTAATATTTCTGGTTTTACAGCCAGCATATTCGGCTACAAGAAGCTCTTCTTAGAGCAGTTGAGAAGGCAGCTGTGGCAAGAGGACGTAATGTGGCGAGAGGTACCACTGACAGGTGGTTTGATCGGTACGGGTACCGCGAGAAAGACTGTCTAAATTGTGGTGCTTCTCCGGGATTGCCTGCTGTATTCGGAAGTTGCGCGGCAAAATGATACTTTTCTATTATTAATACTAGACAAACTAAACAGCGTATTCACTTGAATTTGACTTTTATAGTATCTGTCAATAGTGTGCTATCATTCCAGTATTTCACAAGTATTAATAACCAAAAAATGGTTCAAATGGCTGTGAGCACCATGGGACTTAACATCTGCGGTCATCAGTCCTATAGAACTTAGAACTACTTAAACCTAACTAACCTAAGGATATCACAGACATCCATGCCCGAGGCAGAATTCGAACCTGCGACCCTAGCGGTCGCGCGGTTCCAGACTGAAGCGCCAAGGACCGCTCGGCCACCAGCGGCCGGCTAGAACTTTATAAAAGACATCATACTTATGCCAGTGACTGTAACACTTTCTTTATTTCACGATTGCAATACCGGCCTTAGGCCATTATCAAGTGAAGATGTTATGGCTATTATTTTACGTTGACATGTCCTAATAGCCATAACATCTTCACTTGATAATGGCCTAAGGCCGATATTGCAATCGTGAAATAAAGAAAGTGTTACAGTCACTGGCACAAGTATGATGTCTTTTATAAAGATCACCACTTGCGTGCACGCAGAATCTACTTCCATCGCTGAAGACCACAACGCTCCATTTTGTCTTCCAAGTAATCTTGTGATGGCGCCGGTCGAACCATGCACGTCGATGCTGTGACGTGAGTGGAAGCCGGGCTCGAGGTGTGCGTATCCGCAGTGCCACTGCTAATGACTGGTTCTCAGCAGTCCGTGTTGACACATGTGGGCTCACAGGCCCTCTATATCTGTGCTGTGGTAGCTGTACGATCTGCCACTGCTGCCCCTACAATACGACGATCCTGTCGGGTGCCGCGTTGCGCAAACGTCTAGAACCTCATCTACAGGTGTGAGAACGTTCACGTGATCACTGACACTAGCATCGTCGCATAACTAACACAGCTCGTCCAACATCTGTGGCAGTTCTCCTAGAAGACCATCCCACCACTCGGAAGGCCGCAATCTGACCCCTTTCAAACTCGTTCAGTTGGCTGTAGGATGCACGAGTGCATCTCTGTGGCATTGTTGCCTGCCAACTTCCCACTTTTGCGCTACACTGAGGCTTCTAACTGTGAGCATTCCCTATTCAAGGTTAGACAAAGATAGCGTTATGGTAGCTATGCCACGACGCTATATGTTGGCGGACGACGTTGAAACCATTATCAGTATATCTACTACCTACCAAGTGGTATATGCCGCCGTTGGATCAAAATCGACGTCGTCTTTCTAGGTGAACTATCTTTTTTTCTGGCAGTGTATGAAAACACAACTAACTTATAAATATTTCCCCCAGGTCTGAAAGGAAATATCTGAAGAGACCCTTTCGGAAACACATCCTCAGGGAAGAGAGAGAGATAATTGTACTCAAGCAGCAATATACCATTAGGCATGGTCGTAATAGACGACGAACTACGATTTTTGTCTTTGTACTACTTCGCTGGCCGCGAGTGGGGGTCTAAAGGGCGCGAATAAGCGTGCCGGAGTACTTTGAGGCCTTACTGACGCCGCAGCAAAAAATGTTCAAATGTGTGTGAAATCTTATCGACTTAACGGCTAAGGTCATCAGTCCCTAAGCTTGACACTACTTACCCTAAATTATCCTAAGGACAAACACACACACACACCCATGTCCGGGGGAGGACTCGAACCTCCGCCGGGACCAGCAGCACAGTCCAAGACTGCAGCGCCTTAGACCGCTCGGCTAATCCCGCGCGCCACTACGCCGCAGCAGCTGGCGGACCGGGCGGTTGTGGAGAGCTCAGCTTGTCGATTACACGCACAGTGTTTCACGTGCGGTCGGTGGACGGGGGAGGGGGGGGGGGGGGGCGAAGGGAAGGGACAGAGTTTGTGTAAGCGCCTCAACCATCAATCAGAGTGCGAGCTGTGACGCCTTGACCTCGCCCCGTTACAAGCACCGCAGTTGCCACTACAAGCGCTGTGTCGCTGATCCTTCCTATCCCTGCCCTCGTATGGTTATGTCGCCTGCATTTACTCTCCACCGAAAGCGTATTACCCTGTTCAAATCGTCGAACGCCACGCACTCTGCCTTCCTTTCGACACTTGCCAACGCTGTATCAACGTGTTTATCACACCCCTCCCTCTTTCTATGACAGCGTGTCCTCATTCTGTGAAATTCCAAACCGTAATGACATCTCGTGGTGAGATGCAGCGTAACGAACCTTGGAAGTTTCAAAAACATCTGTGTAGAAAACCAAGGCGCCAGCATTGCTGCAGGAGGCGTCCAGGCCACAATCTGACACTCGTCGGAAAATGGCAGTGGAGACCAAGATACTACTCCAAGCGAGTGTAAAATGAATGTGCGCAACGGGAAACAATAAACGCTAAAATAAAGATTCGGCCCTATCTGACTATCCCCTGAAGCAGATCTTACGATCTCTTAATTCTATAAATCACAATCTAAACATAAATGAATGACGAAGCAACTAATCCTACTAAATGATAAACGTTGTTCCTGCTTTTATTCTAGAGTAAAAAATCCCTTTCCATTACTAAGTTTACATTCCCTACGTGAAATTGCTAAGCAACTGCCCAACTCTACCCCTTATTATGACTGCGCGATCTAACACCAATAAGGCGAAATGACTGACATCATCTACGTACCAAACACTAGAAGACACTACTTTCAAAGATGATCTACAGTGGTGTGGCACCTCAGTGGAAATAAACTAACGTGATCACAGCTGTTTAGCTTTTATGGCCCTAATAAGCCAAAGCAATTTGCGATATCACCATATGTACTGCGTCCAGTGCGTCGAAGTGACGCTCTCCAGCCACAAATAAACTCTTTCAAACACTAGGACGGCAGAAGGCGGTCCTCTGACTAATATACGCTAATACTGTCTTCTCCTCTCTGTGTTCTACAGACGAGAAGCGCGAACTCCCAGCCACAAGGACGGAGTTCAAATAACGTCTCAACGTAAGTATAGGCAGAGGAAGTGCTCCAGTTACTGAACGTTGCGTACTCAACGACGACTTCCAACCCGGAGGTGAATTCCAGAATCGTATAGGTTCGCAACAGTACAGTGCCTAACTATAAACTCTCCTGAGAGCAAAGACAGCAAGTCCGTCTGTACCAACGAAGCTGATATCGAGCGATCGTCACACACGGGCGCTCACAACGGAAGACCACATGTCTCCGACGCTGGCCTCCCAGCAAGGCTCGGCTCCCCACCCTCGTAATTTCGAAAACGAATCATATTCTCGAAACGCCAGAATATTCTCCCTCTCTACAGATTCTTCCGAACGCCGACCAACGATATTTTAGTCTTTTGTCGTCCAGCGCGGAAAGTTTGTGAGGAAATACCTATACTCATACAATGGTAGGCTTCTGAGTAAAAGTCCTTGGAAATAACGCAGCCCGCGTGGTTTCCGAGGTGCCACTTCTTCGTTCCTCTCCGGCGTCCAAGATTTGCAGAGTTCGGATGTATTATCCGGTTATCCTTCTGTCCTACAATAGCGGCGGATAGCGGCAGGTCGCCCCTGTATTGTGTCTTTGCGCCCAGGTGTCCAGAATGTACGTCTCGGCACTTCCTGTGTGGAGCTGAACCACCACACCTGTGCGGGCCTTCCACCCAGGGCTTAAGTTCCGTCTGCCATTTCATTTCGACTGTCGTTTCAACCTCTACTAGTATAGGCAATCATTCATTACGCCGTTCTGATAATAAAGACAATCCGTCACCTTTCATGCAATAAGCGTTAACACTTATTTACAAGGCGTACATGGCAATGTCAGTCTCCTTTATATATTCATATATACGATGTAAAACCTATCAAATGATATCTAATTGTCGTTGTAGTACAAGGCAAAGTATGTAGACGAGTGCTTGTAAGATGCGAAATTATAGCTATCTTAGAGGAGTTGTAAGGCAACATCAAGTTCCTTGAGCCTTCCAGCGTCTGTGGGCGAGAATTCGTCGAATTCGACCTGAATATCAAGAGGCAGCTTCCTAGTTGCTCCTCCAGACGAAGCCTGTGCACATATGTTTGGCCAGAAAACCGGTCACAGTCCTCGATAACTCACCGTATTTGCCGGCTTCTGGTAGTTCCCCAAATTGCCAATGAAAGGAAACCGTTATAATGCACTTACGGATATCCAGGAAAACTGTAATGCACTAATAAAAAAAGTCGACAGTGACTGTTTCAAAATACGTTTAAAACGATTTCAGCTGTGTCTAAGTTCAGGAAGGGACGATTTTGAATAATACAGTGATTTTGTGAACATAATCTATCTCTTATTTTTCGTAGCTTTAGCTGTAACTGAACTGGGACACACTGTGTAGTATCCTATGACGGCGATATCTGAAGTAGTAAGGTTGTATTTACGATAGAAGCGTAAAAGGGCATTTGTGCCTATTTGACTTGTGACTGTACTATACACGTTTGGAAAGATGGAGATATGTGATCTGTGTACTGTTTACTGCTTGTGTAGTTTGTATATCAGGGGCGCCCAAGAATTCGGCCTGCGAGTCGTGTCTTGCCTCCCGTGCCATAACACAGTGTGGCTGCAAAGTTACCCCGCCGCCAACCACGCTGTCTGTCTGAGCTTAAGGAGGGAGAAGAGGGGGGAAACCGTGAATGCACCGCATTCAGATGGAAATGCAGTCACACTGTGTCCGAACTGGTTCCATATTTCAATATCTCAACAACATAGATCACAAACGAAACAAATTTTCAGTATTGATAATTTATTTTTGACATGCTCAAACCACAATATAATTTTTATCTGGTACGAACTGTCAGCTTACTGATAGGTGCAGACAATTTCACAGGTTTTCGCACTCAGGTTACTAAGTAATCATGACTGACTTAGTTTCGTAAACGAAAAAAGGCATTTCACACTCATACGTTGATCGAAATATTGTAGCGCTGTTGCAGTCTCATTCTGGAAAACAGTGCACACGCCCTGGACGGTTTTAAAGTAAAAGAATTTGTGTTTAAAACGGGAATTAGATTGCAGATCAGTCAGTTCCGTCAGCATATTCTCAGAGGCGCTTTCAACTGAAACATCAAACGGTTTCGAAAACAGATGTAGAATTGCCAGTGTCTTCAAAACCTTTAAAAAACTATCCTTGTAATTCTTCCAAGATCAAATGAATTGTTC
This sequence comes from Schistocerca gregaria, assembly GCF_023897955.1. Lineage (NCBI taxonomy): Eukaryota > Metazoa > Arthropoda > Insecta > Orthoptera > Acrididae > Schistocerca > Schistocerca gregaria. Next base: position 188,512,361 of record NC_064921.1, read on the forward strand.
GAAACTCGCGTCTTCTTTAACGCCAGTGAGATTGTGAGATTAGTCTGTGCTTTTGGCAAAATTTTCTTCTTCTACAATGCAATTTTCTTTCCAGATGCATCCCCATTAGTTAAAGAATAAGTTGTTTCTCATCTTGAAACGTCTTTCTGTAGACAGCGTGCAGTCAAGACCACTTAAAAAGCGAGGTCTGCCGTTCTTTCCGGGTGTTCAAATTTTCGTTCAACCTTTCATTTTTTCTTTATAAATTCAACAATAGCGAGTTTTAAAATGAAATGTCGATCCAGGTATGCCCTTTGACTTCACCAGCGTGGTTTGCAGTAACATATTGGGTTATTCTAAAGCACAAATCAAAAATGAACAAGCTTTATACCAATGAAAAGAGGAAGATGCAAAGTTTTTTTGATAATAATTGAGATCAATTTAATAAATTTAATAATTTGTAATAATTTGTAATTAGTTTTAATAATTATGTAATAATTAGAAATGTGACAGATGTTATAAATGTTCAGTGTAGCTACCGCGGGACGGCAAACATAGACGCGGTAGCCAAACTCGTCCCACACACGCGAAAGCGTATCTGCTGTTACTGAATCACGGCAGCAGTTATCCTGTTCTGCAGATCGTTCACAGTGGTTGGTAGAGGCGGGACGTAAACAGCTTCCTTCACATAACCCCATAAGAAATAGTCGCAGGGTTTGATATCAGGAGACCGTGGTGGCCAGAAGTGCAGAGCCAGCTCCTCAAGACCCTTGCTACAGATCCGGTGCTGAGCAAGAGAGTCATTCAAAAGGCCTCGTACATCACGGTGCCAATGGGGCAGAGCTCCATTCCGTTGGAAAATGAAGTCCTGGGAATCTTCCATAACTTGAAGGAACAGCCATTTTTCGAACATGTTATTTCTCTTACAGTTCCTTCCGCAAAGAAAAATGCTCCCTAAACTTTTGTACGGGATACGGCACAGAACACGTTGAATTTCGATGAGTCTCTTTCGTGTTGGAATGGTGAATGTGGATATTCCGAATCTCATACGCTAACACTGTGTCTGCTGACTTTTACACTAGAGTGGAACGTCGCTTCGTCGCTAAAAAAATTACACGCTGTAGAAATGCTTCATCCCCAGCCGTTGTGGGCGAGCGGTTCTAGGGGCTTCAGCCCCCAACCACGCGGCTGCTACGGTCGCAGGTTCGAATCGTGCCTCGGGCATGGATGTGTGTGATGGCCTTAGGTTAGTTAGGTTTAAGTAGTTCTAAGTCTAGGGGACTGATGATCTCAGATGTTAAGTCTCATAGTGCTCAGGGCCATTTGAACCATTTTTGAAGAAATTCTTCGTCGTCCATCTTTGCTAGCACATAACCACAAAATGCGAGACGCTTCTCTTTGTCTTAGGGGTTGAGAATCTGCACAATCTGTAATCGGTGGGGCTTGCACAGCAAATGCCGTCTCAGAACTTTCCATACAGTTGGTTGGGGTATTCCAATTACTCGACTGGCTGTATTGTTAGACATACTGGGAATGCGCACACAACTTACTTGAATCCACACTCCCGGTCTGTTTAAATTGCTTAAAACAACAGTTAATGCTTCTGCTCGTTGGTGGTTGAATACCGAATTTGGTACGAAATCCCCGCTGCACTGCAATTTGCGACTCACTTTTCACGAACTCGCGAACGCAGAAAACATTATGCTCCCCAGTCGCCATCTCACTCATAACTGACAGTGAAACTCAATGACGGCCACATTGCGGCGCGAACTCTACCGGCCGCTCCTGAAACCATAATCGCCCATCCACCAAAAACTTTGAACTGTTTTCATTAGTATAAAGCTTTTCATTTTGGATTTGTACTTCAACACATACAAATTTTTAAAAATGTATCCATCATTTAGAATAAGTATAAAGTCTCCATACTCTTCCTTCAATTCCATCGAAAACTATTGCAAGTGACAGTGGAATAATGCACGCGACTTCAGAAATTTTAGTGTTCGTATCACAAAAGTCTTCTTGATGTACATAGCAACGAATTCCATCTGTTGATCATTGTAATTTTACTATCTTACATTGTTAACTAAGTGTTTAAACAACACTCCTGGAAATGGAAAAAAGAACACATTGACACCGGTGTGTCAGACCCACCATACTTGCTCCGGACACTGCGAGAGGGCTGTACAAGCAATGATCACACGCACGGCACAGCGGACACACCAGGAACCGCGGTGTTGGCCGTCGAATGGCGCTAGCTGCGCAGCATTTGTACACCGCCACCGTCAGTGTCAGCCAGTTTGCCGTGGCATACGGAGGTCCATCGCAGTCTGTAACACTGGTAGCATGCCGCGACAGCGTGGACGTGAACCGTATGTGCAGTTGACGGACTTTGAGCGAGGGCGTATAGTGGGCATGCGGGAGGCCGGATGAACGTACCGCCGAATTGCTCAACACGTGGGGCGTGAGGTCTCCACAGTACATCGATGTTGTCGCCAGTGGTCGGCGGAAGGTGCACGTGCCCGTCGACCTGGGACCGGACCGCAGCGACGCACGGATGCACGCCAAGACCGTAGGATCCTACGCAGTGCCGTAGGGGACCGCACCGCCACTTACCAGCAAATTAGGGACACTGTTGCTCCTGGGGTATCGGCGAGGACCATTCGCAACCGTTTCCATGAAGCTGGGCTACGGTCCCGCACACCGTTAGGCCGTCTTCCGCTCACGCCCCAACATCGTGCAGCCCGCCTCCAGTGGTGTCGCGACAGGCGTGAATGGAGGGACAAATGGAGACGTGTCGTCTTCAGCGATGAGAGTCCCTTCTGCCTTGGTGCCAATGATGGTCGTATGCGTGTTTGGCGCCGTGCAGGTGAGCGCCACAATCAGGACTGCATACGACCGAGGCACACAGGGCCAACACCCGGCATCATGGTGTGGGGAGCGATCTCCTACACTGGCCGTACACCTCTGGTGATCGTCGAGGGGACACTGAATAGTGCACGGTACATCCAAACCGTCATCGAACCCATCGTTCTACCATTCCTAGACCGGCAAGGGAACTTGCTGTTCCAACAGGACAATGCACGTCCGCTTGTATCCCGTGCCACCCAACGAGCTCTAGAAGGTGTAAGTCAACTACCCTGGCCAGCAAGATCTCCGGATATGTCCCCCATTGAGCATGTTTGGGACTGGATGAAGCGTCGTCTCACGCCGTCTGCACGTCCAGCACGAACGCTGGTCCAACTCAGGCGCCAGGTGGAAATGGCATGGCAAGCCGTTCCACAGGACTACATCCAGCATCTCTACGATCGTCTCCATGGGAGAATAGCAGCCTGCATTGGTGCGAAAGGTGGATATACACTGTACTAGTGCCGACATTGTGCATGCTCTGTTGCCTGTGTCTATGTGCCTGTGGTTCTGTCAGTGTGATCATGTGATGTATCTGACCCCAGGAATGTGTCAATAAAGTTTCCCCTTCCTGGGACAATGAATTCACGGTGTTCTTATTTCAATTTCCAGGAGTGTATTTCTGCGTGGTACTATAATATCTTTTCACAGCACATTTACGGTACCCATCGCTTATGACGAGACTGCATAATAGATAATCAGAATTCTCATCCGTCTCTTCTGTCATTGCAATCCATTTTTCAAGAGTAGCGACAATAGATAGCTAGACTGCCCCTGCAGACTATAAACGGGTATTCATTGGACAAATATATTATACTAGAACTGACATGTGATTACATTTTCACGCAATTTGGATGCATAGATCCTGAGAAATCAGTATCCAGAACAACCACGGGCCGCAAAAACGGCCTTGATACGCCTGGGGATTGGGTCAAGCAGAGCTTGGACGGCGTGTACAGGTACAGCTGCCCATGCAGCTTCAACACGATACTACAGTTCATCAAGAGTAGTGACTGGCGTATTCTGTCGGAGCACTTTCTCGGCCACCATTGACCAGACGTTTTCAGTTGGTTAGGGATCTGGAGAATGTGGTGGCCAGGGAGCTGTCGAACATTTTCTGTCTCCAGAAAGGCCCGTACAGGACCTGCAACATGCGGTCGCGCATTATCCTGCTGAAATGTAGGGCTTCGCAGGGATAGAATGAAGGTTAGAGCCACGGGTCGAAACACATCTGAAATGTAACGTCCACTGTTCAAAGTGCCGTCAATGCGAACAAGAAGAGGTGACCGGGACGTGTAACCAATGGCACCCCATACTATCACGCAGGGTGATACGCCAGTATGGCGATGACGAATACACGCTTCCAATGTGCGTTCACCGTGATGTCGCCAATCACGGATGCGACCATCGTGATGCTGTAAACAAAACCTAGATTCATCCGAAAAAATGACTTTTTGCCATTCGTGCACCCAGGTTCGTCATCGATTACACCATCGCAGGCGCTCCTGTCTGTGATGCAGCGTCAAGGGTAACCGCAGCCACGGTCTCCGAGCTGATAGTCCATGCTGCTGCAAACGTCGTCGAACTGTTCATGCAGATGCTTGTTGTCTGGCAAACGTCCCCATCTATTGACTCAGGGATTGGGACGTGGCTGCACGATCCGTTGCAGCCATGCCGATAAGATGCTTGTCATCTCGAATGCTAGTGATACGAGGCCGTTGGGATCCAGAGCGGCGTTCCGTATTACACTGTTCAACCCACCGATTCCATATTCAGCTAACAGTCATTGGATCTCGACCAACGCGAGCAGCAATGTCGCGATACGATAAACCGCAATCGCGATAGGCTACAATCCCACCTTTATCAAAGTCGGAAACGTGATGGTACGCATTCCTCCTCCTTACACGATGCATCACAACAACATTTCACCAGGCAGCGCCGGTCAACTGCTGTTTGTGTATGAGAAATCGGTTGGAAACTTTCCTCATGTCAGCACGTTGTATGTTTCGCCACCGGCTCCAACCTTGTGTGAATGCTCTGAAAAGCTAATCATTTGCATATCACAGAATCTTCTTCCTGTCGGTTAAATTTCGCGTCTGTAGCACCTCACCTTCGTGATGTAGAAATTTTAATGACAAGTAGTGTATTTTAGCCTTTTTTCTGCTTTTCGATTATTTTTCCGTCCACTTAGGTTTCATAGAGGGTGCTGTTATGATGACGATGATCGATTCGTCGCCAATGTTCTCTGGCGAATACGGCTAAACAGAAACCTATAAATCACAGCAGGTTTGTCAGTAACGTCGACAAGGTGCTGGCTGAATGGTCTGCATCTGCAACGACTAAAATAATTAGAAGTCGTTCGTAAAAAATAATATATATTGTACTTAACTGGTTGTACACGATTCTTCTTGGCTGCATACATATCCAGGGTGTTTCAAAAATGACCGGTATATTTGAAACGGCAATAAAAACTAAACGAGCAGCGATAGAAATACACCGTTTGTTGCAATATGCTTGGGACAACAGTAAATTTTCAGGCGGACAAACTTTCGAAATTACAGTAGTTACAATTTTCAACAACAGATGGCTCTGCAAGTGATGTGAAAGATATAGAAGACAACGCAGTCTGTGGGTGCGCCATTCTGTACGTCGTCTTTCTGCTGTAAGCGTGTGCTGTTCACAACGTGCAAGTGTGCTGTGGACAACATGGTTTATTCCTTAGAAAAGAGGATTTTTCTGGTGTTGGAATTCCACCATCTAGAACACAGTGTTGTTGCAACAAGAGGAAGTTTTCAACGGGGGTTTAATGTAACCAAAGGACCGAAAAGCGATACAATAAAAGATCTGTTTGAAAAATTTCAATGGACTGGGAACGTGACAGATGAACGTGCTGGGAAGGTAGGGCGACCGCGTACGACAACCACAGAGGGCAACGTGCAGCTAGTGCAGCAGGTGATCCAACAGCGGCCTAGGGTTTCCGTTCGCCGTGTTGCAGCTGCGGTCCAAATGACGCCAACGTCCACGTATCGTCTCATGCGCCAGAGTTTACACCTCTATCCATACAAAATTCAAACGCGGCAACCCGTCAGCGCCGCTATCATTGCTGCACGAGAGACATTCGCTAACGATATAGTGCACAGGATTGATGACGGCGATATGCATGTGGGCAGCATTTGGTTTACTGACGAAGCTTATTATTACCTGGACGGCTTCGTCAATAAACAGAACTGGCGCATATGGGGAACCGAAAAACCCCATGTTGCAGTCCCTTCGTCTCTGCATCCTGAAAAAGTACTGGTCTGGGCCGCCAGTTCTTCCAAAGGAATCACTGGCCCATTTTTCAGATCCGAAACGATTACTGCATCACGCTATCTGGACATTCTTCGTGAATTTGTGGCGGTACAAACTGCCTTAGACGACACTGCGAACACCTCGTGGTTTATGCAAGATGGTGCCCGGCCACATCGCACGGCCGACGTTTTTAATTTCCTGAATGAATATTTCGATGACCGTGTGATTGCTTTGGGCTATCCGAAACATACAGGAGGCGGCGTGGATTGGCCTCCCTATTCGCCAGACATGAACCCCTGTGACTTCTTTCTGTGAGGACACTTGAAAGACCAGGTGTAGCGCCAGAATCCAGAAACAATTGAACAGCTGAAGCAGTACATCTCATCTGCATGTGAAGCCATTCCGCCAGACACGTTGTCAAAGGTTTCGGGTAATTTCATTCAGAGACTACGCCGTATTATTGCTACGCATGGTGGATATGTGGAAAATATCTTACTATAGAGTTTCCCAGACCGCAGCGCCATCTGTTGTTGACAATTGTAACTACTGTAATTTCGAAAGTTTGTCTGCCTGAAAATGTACTGTTGTCCCAAGCATATTGCAACAAACGGTGTATTTCTATCGCTGCTCGTTTAGCTTGTATTGCCGTTTCAAATATACTGGTCATTTTTGAAACACCCTGTAATTTTAAACAGACAGCTATTGAAGCCCCACTTAGGCCAAACGTTACTAAACGCCTTGTTAGAGGTTGCTTCCTATCAGCTGAAGGCTATGCTACTTGTACTTTAATACTTGACGTCCCGCGCTATAGTGGACGAGAGCTCGCTAGAAACTTGTCACAAGCCGCGGAGCGGCGCTGGTCGCGACTCGCGGGTCCAACGATGCTAATACGGACCGCGATCGATAACTGCAACCCCTGACAAGTGTGGTATCGGACGTTGATGCCACAGTTACCACAGTCATAGACCTTTTAAATCAATGCGACATTTCACCATTATTCTGTACACACAATCTAAGACAAACAAAAAGCCAAAGAAAAGGACGCACCACAAAGAATTATCCGTATGAGACGGAGACCGGTATACGAGATCTACATATACACACAGACAAGTGATTACAATTTCAGAAAAACTCGATGATTTATTCAAGAGAAAGAGCTTTACAAACTGAGCAAGTCAATAACGCATTGGTCCACCACTGGCCCTTATGCAAGGAATTATTCCGCTTGACACTGACTGATAGAGTTTTTGGCTGTTCTCCTGCAGGATATCGTGCCAAATTCTGCCCAACTGGCGCGCTACGTCGTCAGAATCTCGAGCTAGTTGGAGGACCCTGCCCATACAGCGTCAGACGTTCTCTATTGGGTTGTGATCTGGCGACCTTGCTGACCGAGGTGGGGTTTGGCAAGCACGAATGCAAGCGTTAACAACGCTCGCTGCATGCGGGGCGGGAATTATCTTGCTGAAATCTAAGCCCGAGGTAGTTTTCCAGGAAGAGAACAAAACGGGGCGTAGGACTGAACAGTAATTTTACTACTGGTTCACCAAAGGTTATTAATCACAATTAATACACAAATGTAAAGTGGAAGTAGGTGCCAAAGAATAACTGGTAAAATTTCACACAATTTTCAGTAAAACTCTTTATTGAAATTTGGTGCAAGAATTTACGATATTGAAAGAAACCAACAATTATTTAACGAATAAGTCACAATTTACGATACGAAAGGACTTTTAAATTATTAAATTATTATAAAAATGTCACGCCAGTGAAAGGGAAGTACAGGCAACCAATTTAACGTATACAACGTATACAACGACGCTGTATAACATTTCAAGCTCAGGCAATTACAGTTGAATTTCAATCGATTAATAAATGAATACAATTTTAATATATGGCTTCACTTTTGGGCAGTCAAATTTCCCATTTGGTTACAACAGCCGTAGCTACGGCCGCCCACAACTGCCTCACTCAGGCTCATTAAATGGCGCAGAATCTAACTTGTAACTTGTCTGCAACATATAAAGACAATCCTGTTTACAAAAGTTCTCAAGATAGAAAAACCAAAACGCATGAATCATGCGCCCGGGGGGGGGGGGGGGGGGGGGAGAGATACTCACAGATAGTAACATTAACATTTCCAAAATGTATAAAAAACAAATTTTACAAATTTCTGCCAGTTAACTTACGATAAACACACACGCTCGCAAAGTAGGACTTGCGAACCTTTACAACATCCTCCTTTCAAGGCAACAATTTCTACCCGTAATGAAATGGCAAACTTTTGCATGACAAGAAAACTAATAACCATCTACCTGTATAGAACACATAAGCACATTGAGTAAAAGCCTTAAAAGGTATTGAACTAGAAAAACACATGACAGTTTTTGCTTACTAGAAACAATATAAAAAAAATCCACTACGGCGTACATTAACAACCTAGCTTGATTATAGCCAAATATACATAAACACAAATTTACGTAAGTTACAGCTTCCAAAAATGGTTCAAATGGCTCTGAGCACTATGGGACTTAACATCTGAGGTCATCAGTCCCCTAGAACTTAGAACTACTTAAACCTAACGAACCTAAGGACATCACACACATCCATGTGCCAGGCAGGATCCGAACCTGCGACTGTAGCAGTCGCGCGGTTCCGGACTGAGCGCTTACAGCTTCCAGATGAGCAGGAATTCGTTATGCAATTGACTACTTCTTACCAAGAGAGAAAAGAAATTTTTCTTCGTTTTGTGAGTACCTTTTACACGTGAGTTTAGTAATACTAGTTATGGCAGGCGAGGGAATGAATCAGGTCTTAGTGCCTTGCATTTTAAACAGTGCAGTCATTGGTGCCTCAGACTTTCACAAACATGGCAGAGGCTAACAGTCGAATAACCCCATAGGTAAGCTGGGAGGGGAAAGAAGCAATCCGAACGACAGATTTACTCTCCCCCCCCCCCCTTTCGACCTCAAAAGCGGACAAACGGCCCACCCTTTCTAATATTACCGCCTTCCTGCGGGTGGGCAGACGAGAATGAATGGCGGGAAACCACCCAAAATATACGGCTGGTATAATTAACAAGAATAAGTAAATTGAATTCAATTAAACTTCATAAAATCTGTTAACAATCAATACTCAACTTCTGGTGCGTTACGACTCCCAGGACTGAACCAACGCAGCACCTCCAAATGCTCTGCCGACCCGCCCGCTGCCAGCCGTTTCAACGGACGCAGGAAGGCGCGCCGATTTTCAGAACCTCTTCGCCGGTCGACAGCATACGGTGGACCTGCACATTAGGCCCCTTGCTGACCCAGGCTCAGGAAGATTCCTTTCGCGACGAGCAGTTAACGCCCCATACCATGGAGCCGCTGCTCGAGTGGCTTACGCTGATGCCGCGGTCTGCGTGCTGTCCCTCTAGCACCGGCAGAGAAGCCGCTTCTTGATACACCGACTGCCAACTCTCCACGAGAGCCCATACAGCCACTTCTTAAACCCACGCGATCAGCACACTTTTCCCCTTTCCCGCTAGAGGGAGACACCGAAGCCTTCAATTCAGACAACGGCGCCACCGCCACAAAACGGAGGGCGACTGCTTCACCCTAAGCGCTGTGGCGCGCTTTTCAAAGCTAACCTTACTACAGCTCAAGGATATCATCAACGTACCTCTGTGCTGCAGGGGTGCCGCAGGTGACAACCAACGGGGTCCTGCTGTGAAATGAAATGGTTTTCCAGACCATCACTCTTAGCTGTCAGGCTGTCCGCCCAGCAACAGTCAGGCTGGTATCTCGCCGCTATCAGGGGCGTCTCCAGCTTCGAACTGAAGCCCTGACTGGAGACGCTAAGGATAGCGGTGGGATACCAACTTGACTATCGCTCGCCGTTCAGTGTCTGACAACTTGGAGTTATGGTCTGGGCTGCCATCTCTTCTCATATCCGGTCCCCTTTGGTTGCACACCGCGACACCCTTACAGCACAGCGCTACGTCAAGGATATTCTACGCTCCGTTTTGTTGCACTTGTTGGAAGCCACCTGGGGCTTACATTTCAGCATGATAATACCCGCCCCACACGGCGAGTGTATTTACTGTCTTCGTGCTTGCCAAACCGTACTTGGCCAGCATGGTCGCTAGATCTATCCCAAACTGAGAGTGTTTGGAGCATTATGGGCTGGGACCTCCAACCAGCTCGAAATTTTGACGAGCTAGCGCGCTTCAGTTGGTCAGAATTGGGCATGATATCCCTCAGGATGTCATCCCACAACTCTAACAATCGATGCCGAGCCGAATGAGTGCTTGCATAATGGCCAGAGGTGCTCTCTTAAATAAATCACGCATTTTTTTTTCTGAAACTGTAATCATTTGTTTGTCTGCATATGTACATCACATCTACCGATTTCCGTCCCACTCGTATAATTCCTTCGTGTTGCGTAGTTTTTTCTTAATTTAGAGGGTATTTAGATTTATGCTTTGTTCCTAGACCATTTCTACTTTTTAAGACATTATCGAGTGTTCAGTTGTATAACAAAGTGTGTAACGTTCCGTATCATCCGTGTCTCGCGCGTATCCACACTCGTGGCCGCTGCGTGAATCCACGCACTCCTGTCTTGTGCCCTTTCAGGAAAATTAAGTGACATACTACTACGCGAAGTTAGTTGGAAACGTTTACTGGCGAGCCCGGATTAATTCTCTGCACTATTACAGTTGCAAAATCAGTTTAAATAAGTGGTCGCAAACCTCTCTATGACACTCGAGACAGTGTTACACTTTTCACAATTCCAAACTTGACAATCAAAATCCCTGTAGCTATACAGAGTGGTCGGAAACAGTCTGAAAAGCTTGTGAGCCAGTTGCAGGGTAGGTTAAGCTGAGAAATAATCCTTCAGAGAAAAATTCGTACGTTGGTCCGTTTCCGAGTTAATTAGAATTTAATACAGCCAATCAGGACGTTGCGCCAGCAAATTGAAGCTACCTGCCAGATCAATTAGTTGTTCTCATACCGTAGAAGATAGCGCAGGAGACTGCCTCGCCTTTGATTCTACTTCAGACCTTACTACGGTTCCATGTCCAATTTTTCAATTGTTCTCTTGTTCAGTTTTAGGAAACCAGACGAAGCAAAGGTCTCTGGCTGGCCGTCTGAATTTGCGAGCGCAGCAGCCTGATTCGCTATCTTCGATGCTAAGTAACTTGGAAACGGCGCAGAGTATCGAATTTTTTTCGTAAGAATTATTTCGCAGCAGGATCTACCCTGAAACTGCCTTACAAGCTTACAAGCTTTTCAGACTGCTACTGATTGACTAGAAGAACTATATCTACAGGGTGATCAGAAACAGAGGGCATGCATTTTCATTGTCCATTTCCTGCTCCTGCCTAAAGCAGGAGGTGGTCCAACGATTAACAAAAAATGGCTCTGAGCACTATGGGACTTAAGAGGTCATCAGTGCCTTAGAACTTAGAACTACTTAAACCTAACTAACCTAAGGACATTACACACATCCATGCCCGAGGCAGGATTCGAACCTGTGACTGTAGTTGTCGCGCGGTTCCAGACTGTAGCGCCTAGAACCGCTCGGCCAACATGGCCGGCTAATGATTATCACACTGGTCTCGTTTTTGCGAGGATGACGGTAAAAATCCTGTCCGGCCATGTAGATTTAGGTTTCGGTGATTTCCCTAAATCGCTTAAGGCAAATGCCGGGATGGTTCCTTTGAAAAGGCACGGCCGATTTCCTTTGCCATTCTTCGAGCCTTCCTTAATCCGAACTAATGCTCTGTCTCTAATGCCCTCACTGTCGACGGGAGGACGGGCGAAAGACAGAGGCATCAGCTGCAGGCTGAAGAAAAGTACCGCATCCCCTGCAGCCGGATACTGGCATAACCGAATATAACAGAAACAGGGCTTGCACCAATGGGTGGGTGGTTACGAAACGACGCGTTACACGTTACACTACCACCACGAATCGGGAACACAGTGGTATATGAAAGTAAATTACGAGAAATGTAGTTTATCTAGAACAAACTGCCATATGTATAGAAAGTGCAGCGTATTCACACGATGTTCTTCCGTTCTCATTGGTTGCTCCCATGTTTGTGTCCTGCCGTCTCTTACGACCCCTCCTAGTTTTCTTAGTCTTCGTCTATATTCCATTTTCTTATGTATGTCCTGTTTCCTCTCGCCGTTTTTTCTGCGACGTTTTTTTGCTTCCATCCACATCTCCATGATAGATACGATTTCACCTTTTTTGATGACATATCCTAACTTAACTTGGTCTAAACATCACTCGATATTCTATCCCTGCTGTTCATTTCCCTCAACATGCACCTTTCTTCCTCTGTTTCATACCTGTTCATCGAAAACTCTATGACAATGATGTACGCTGTCGGTGTCAACACTCCACGTTTTCCCTTTTAGTCTTGGGATGAGAGTGCTATGCGTCAACACATCAGCGCTCCAAGCGATGTGCGACAAAAAACTCCTTTCTCCGCAGCTTAGTACTTTGTTGATTAGTGAGCTAGCTATTGTCAGGTACCTTACATATCCAGATATCCACGTTGTTGCCACTTCCGTATCTTCTTCTTCTCCCTCCTATTGATGGTGGTCCGCGTCATCCATTAAAGTACGGCCAACCAACGGTTCGAAAAGACTAACGTATCGATCGACTGGTTGTTGGTAGAGGGCTCGCTGTGATCATTTTATATGAATGGGAAACACAGAAACTCTTGACGTACACAAATGTTAACACCTATTGATGAAGATAAGCTAGCGCGGCAGTTCTGTCATAAATTCGCAGGGGGACAGGCAGACCTGCGAGGCAAACTGCGCAGCATCTGTCCATCAGCATCAGGCGCGTATATCACTGGATCTGTGCCAATCGTGCTACATTAGTTATGAGGGTCCTTCAGCCTTTTATATGGCGCAGTGCAAAACACTGCGCAGAAAGGTTTACGCTATGACAAAGTCTGTTCCATAATGGTCCCGAAACAGCTGTCTGATCAAGAAGCGCTGCAGAGGGTTTTTACATTATTAAACAGCTGTGTAAGTTTCCTCGTATCACTGAACGATCCACCAGGACAGAAGGTGGAGTTGGTAATGTCCGAAAAATATCGCCACTACCTTTCGCGACCGCATGTCCTTTAAATAAGGATTGTATTTCCAAAGACGTATCAACTTTACAAATGTGAGTATTGAAATTTTAGCGGCGTAGAGAGTATTCCATGAAGATGTGAGCAATATCGGCACTGCAATCTATGACTAACATCTTGCGTCTTTATTGAGACTTTTTGGCGGGAAGTGCTCGTATAACACACGTAACTTCGGTGACTGTATTAACAGACTAAAGTCATTTCGACTCGACGAGTCGGCCTTATTAGTAAGCTATGTCATCTCTCTCCTCACTAGGATCCCTCTCATGGACCCTTTGTCACTCATCAGAAGTAAGTTCAAAGCCAATATAAAAGCGCTGTTTCGTCAGGCGCTTTCTTCAACCTACTTTTTATTCTGCAGTTAATATTTGAGCAAATTGACGGTGTTGCCATGGGTAGTCCTGTCTCCCCTCTGATAGCAAACTTTTTTTGTGGAAGACTTTGAGGAGAGGGCGCTGAGTTCCGTATAACATAAAACAAAACTCCTCTGCCGATATGTAGATGATACTTTTCTAGTGTGGCTCTAAGGTGAAGAAGAACTGTTAAGCTTTTTGAAGCATCAGATTTCTATCCACGAGAATATCGCATTCGCGATGGAAGTGGATAAAGGCAGCTATCTCCCATATCTAGACGTCTTGGTCGCTCGGAAAGTGGATGGATCACTGGGGCATTCCATTTACCGTAAGTCCATACATATAGACCTGTATTTGGAGGCGTCTAGCTGCCACCACCCCACACAAACTATGGGCTTCCTTTGAGCGTTATTTCACTGTGCGCATGTTGTGTCTGATGGAGGCAGCCTTGCAAGGGAGCTGGAACACCTACAATCTGTGTTCAGAGACCAATGGATATTCTCCACATCAGATCAGCACATGTGATTCTTGAGTTTCTCCCGGCGTATTTGATAATCAAAATATCCACGGGTGTACTGCCGGTCTATAGTGTCCAACGGTTCGGTCGCGGCGGCGGTTGTGACGACCCGGCGGACAGAGCCATCACACCGACGTCATCTCAAAGGCCGTCGCAATCTGTTCCACCACGCTACCCTGGCGCGGGGCGCGGACGGCAGAAGGAGCGCGCCGCGGGCGGAGGGTATTTAAATCGGCCGCCGCCGCGACCGAACCCAGTTCCCCCTGAGCAGCCATAGCGTACGGATCTCCGTGCCGGCGCGTTCACAGGAGCTCAGTCCGTCAGTTCACCTGATGATGGCGACATGTTTGATCGCCGAAATATTGTGCCCGTTGGACACTATAGACCGGCAGTACACCCGTGGATATTTTGAGATCAGCACATGTTTAGGGACGAAGAACCGTGGCCACCCACAAGATCAAGAAGAGAAGGAGCGTTTCCAATACGTCTTAAGGAAACATTATGTTGAAGTAATCTTCCGCCCACTTACAATGACTTGTGCTCTTCTTGGTTCGGCAAAGGACGATCTGGGACTTCGGAGGAATGAAATCTATAGAACATTTTCTCCGTATGATAAAACCTACATTGGTCAGACGACGCGTATAGCACCTGAAAGATGTGTTGAACATTATCGCCACACTCGCCTTTCGCAGCACGTCAAGTCAGCCATAGCAGAGCACTGTATCCCCACAGGACATTCCATGAATTCCCCTATCACGGAAACCTTGGTGTCGGCGAAATATTTCTGAGATTCAATTATTAACGTATCAGTGGAAAGAAGTTTGGCGGAAGAGCTTCTTAATCGTGACGGCGCCTTTCAACTGGATAAGGCGTGGAACCCGGTGATCTCTTGATTTCTTCAGGAAGAAAATTATTTTATGATCAATGACACTTCTAGTGAAATTTAATTTTATTAATTCTGACATCTGAATTTTAACTCCGCGAGTGCGCATTCCGACAGAGAACGCGCATGTAGTACCATATCATCACGCATGCGCCTGCGCGCCATAGATGGAGCAATATTCAAAGTGGGAGTGAAAATTGACAGAGGTCGCTCATGTAGCGGCTGTCTTTGCGAATGCCTCTCCATGCCAATTTTTGGTATAAAGTAATCAATGTGAACTATCAGTCACCAGTGCATAAAACTCACGAGACGATGGCTGAATAGCCGTCAGCCGAAATATCGTGGCAACAACTCGAAGTAATACAACAGCAACCCCGAAACTTCATGAAATAATCTTTAAAGATATTTGTCATTTTGCGTAAACTTGAAAGTAGTCAGCCTGTATGGATAAATTATATAAGCTGGTACTAAGGTGATTTATGTTGAGGAAGGATAGGTACATGGCAATCAGTTGAAATCCCATTGTTTTCTTATTATTATTCCTTCTGCCTACACGCCAGGAAAATGATATGGTCCATGTACTGCTGCGAGTTTGTTGGATGGTAACTCACTCAAATGCACTAAAGATGCTTATTTATAGCGGAAATTTGGATATACAAGAACAATAAAAAGAAACCAGTGGGTCTGCGACTAATGACTGTGTTCCTATCCTTCGTTAATGAAAGTATGGTCGCTGTGCGCAATGCTCCCTTATGGAATCAAAATTGATTTACGTTGGTTTTGTTGCCTTCTTACGGGTAAATATGTTATTCCAAGTCTCAATAATCTGTATTAAAACCAGGGAATTAATTACCTTTACAAGTAAATGTGAACTATGTATGCTTTCTGCTAAAAATAAAAATGATGATTGTGTATTTCTTGAAACTGTGCAACTATTGTTATTTACAAAAAGAGGAATAGAATTTTTGTAGAGTAAAACATTTTATCATAAAAAGTAATTTAAGGAGAATGAATTGTAGACTTATAAAATGTAGTATAACACTAAATGTAAAAATCGATTATCAGGATATAATTAATAGGCTCGTTTAATCGATGTGATTAATCGGTTCATTTAAATAATTGGAAAGGTTAGTTAATCGAATCTCAGTCGTAATCGCTTATGTCTAGTCAGAGCAGGAACAAGCAGCCGCGCGTGAGACTTCCTGGTACGTGTGGACAACACTGTACGTGGCGGATAAGTACGAGGAAAAATCTGTCACATATGCCCGACATGTGTCGCAACTACTTCTGTGTGCCAAAGCCATAGGAAGCACAGTCTTTCACAGAGCTATGACACCTTTTACACCTGGTTGATCGTGTACTTTGCGACGAACGTGCTGCGTTTATACGAAGCAGCTGCAGTAAGTTGTTATAGTATTACTTACACGTGAATTAAATCTGTCTTTTGTGTCAGACGCTTAAATATTGGTTCGTTTGAAAATGGTACACAGCCCTTCCATTCGTACTTTATACCGCCACTGACCGAACTGCCAAAGTTGCCCGCCCCTCCCTCTCCTACCTTCCCTCCCCCTTTCCTGTAAAACTAACTGTCTGTATGTAAAACATTCTCGGTTTCCTTGCCGCGTCAATTAGGGATAAAATCTCAAGCTTTCGACGATAGCCTCCATCGTCATGGACAGGAGCAAGTGACTGTCTTCACTGCTGCTGTGGTAGCCTTTTATAGCCCGTAGACGGCTTCTGATTGATCAGCTTGTGATTGGTCGGTGATTACGTAATGCTGTCGCAGACGGTGTCGATGTGCACGCTGCTGGCGCCACCACTTCCGTTGAACGTAAACACTGGAAGGAACGTCTCTGTTGCTTCTCTGCATCGAGGGCTCGTTTCCATGTATCGCTCAGATAGTATCCGCTATCACAGTTAAAGCTCTTCTGGCTCATTTCAACAGCCTCCTTAATGACAGAATCCCAAGAATCCCAGTATGTGGAGGCATGG
This sequence comes from Schistocerca gregaria, assembly GCF_023897955.1. Classification (NCBI taxonomy): domain Eukaryota; kingdom Metazoa; phylum Arthropoda; class Insecta; order Orthoptera; family Acrididae; genus Schistocerca; species Schistocerca gregaria. Next base: position 188,529,415 of record NC_064921.1, read on the forward strand.
TGCAGAATTTTTGTTTCATCGAACAATATTTTATGTTTGTTCGTGAGGCTGTGCTCCGCAATTGCCGATTTCTCCAGTTAGTCTATTTTTAATATGGCGTTGGTGTCCTGCACAGCGGTCGGAAACAGTACGAATGGACTGACCTATATAATTGCTTCCACACTCACAGGGGATATTATAAATTCTAAGGACCCTGAGGTCGCGACTGTCCTTAACAGAGCGCATCATCTTAATTTTCTTAGGAGGACAAAAAATCGGTCTGCCCAGGATTCTTCCTATTTTGTTGGACATAGCGCCACAAAAAGGAAGAACCGCAATTGGTGTTTCATCCTGTGAGTGTGCAGCAATTTCACGTTTCCTATTTTCGGAAAACCCTGCCTTAATATCGCGGGCAGCATAGCCATTCTTTCGGAACATGTATTTCAGATGGTTAATATCGGACATTAAGTGGTCCTTGTCAGAAACAGCTTTTGCTCTATACACCAACGTGTTCAAAACGGTTCTCTTCTGAGCACAATGATGGAAACTCTGTGCATTAAGGTATAAATCGCTACGCGTCGGCTTACGGTATACAGAGTGGCCGAGACGAATGTCCGCCTGTCGTTGTACTAAAACGTCTAAGAAAGGCAGTCTTCCTCCCTTCTTCAACTCGACAGTAAACCGGATGTTTGGGTGTATGACGTTCATGTGTTCCATGAAATGTTCGAGAGCTTCTGCTCCGTACGGCGGGACCATAAATGTATCGAAAATGGTTCAAATAGCTCTGAGCACTTTTGGACTTAACATCTGAGGTCATCAGTCCCCTAAACTTAGAACTACTTAAACCTAACTAACCTGAGGACATCAAACACATCCATGCCCGAGGCGTTTTGAACCGCTTGGCCACACCGGCCGGCTCAGGATCAGTATAACTTAGTATGTGATATACACTCCTGGAAATGGAAAAAAGAACACATTGACACCGGTGTGTCAGACCCACCATACTTGCTCCGGACACTGCGAGAGGGCTGTACAAGCAATGATCACACGCACGGCACAGCGGACACACCAGGAAACGCGGTGTTGGCCGTCGAATGGCGCTAGCTGCGCAGCATTTGTGCACCGCCGCCGTCAGTGTCAGCCAGTTTGCCGTGGCATACGGAGCTCCATCGCAGTCTTTAACACTGGTAGCATGCCGCGACAGCGTGGACGTGAACCGTATGTGCAGTTGACGGACTTTGAGCGAGGGCGTATAGTGGGCATGCGGGAGGCCGGGTGGACATACCGCCGAATTGCTCAACACGTGGGGCGTGAGGTCTCCACAGTACATCGATGTTGTCGCCAGTGGTCGGCGGAAGGTGCACGTGCCCGTCGACCTGGGACCGGACCGCAGCGACGCACGGATGCACGCCAAGACCGTAGGATCCTACGCAGTGCCGTAGGGGACCGCACCGCCACTTCCCAGCAAATTAGGGACACTGTTGCTCCTGGGGTATCGGCGAGGACCATTCGCAACCGTGTCCATGAAGCTGGGCTACGGTCCCGCACACCGTTAGGCCGTCTTCCACTCACGCCCCAACATCGTGCAGCCCGCCTCCAGTGGTGTCGCGACAGGCGTGAATGGAGGGACGAATGGAGACATGTCGTCTTCAGCGATGAGAGTCGCTTCTGCCTTGGTGCCAATGATGGTCGAATGCGTGTTTGGCGCCGTGCAGGTGAGCGCCACGATCAGGACTGCATACGACCGAGGTACACAGGGCCAGCACCCGGCATCATGGGGTGGGGAGCGATCTCCTACACTGGCCGCACACCTCTGTTGATCGTCGAGGGGACACTGAATAGTGCACGGTACATCCAAACCGTCATCGAACTCATCGTTCTACCATTCCTAGACCGGCAAGGGAACTTGCTGTTCCAACAGGACAATGCACGTCCGCATGTATCCCGTGCCACCCAACGTGCTCTAGAAGGTGTAAGTCAACTACCCTGGCCAGCAAGATCTCCGGATCTGTCCTCCATTGAGCATGTTTGGAACTGGATCAAGCGTCGTCTCACGCGGTCTGCACGTCCAGCACGAACGCTGGTCCAACTCAGGCGCCAGGTGGAAATGGCATGGCAAGCCGTTCCACAGGACTACATCCAGCATCTCTACGATCGTCTCCATGGGAGAATAGCAGCCTGCATTGCTGCGAAAGGTGGATATACACTGTACTAGTACCAACATTGTGCATGCTCTGTTGCCTGTGTCTATGTGCCTGTGGTTCTGTCAGTGTGATCATGTGATGTATCTGACCCCAGGAATGTGTCAATAAAGTTTTCCCTTCCTGGGACAATGAATTCACGGTGTTCTTATTTCAATTTCCAGGAGTATAAATTTCCACTCAAAACGTCCATCCCTTCTTGATAAAATGGGTCTGTAACAGTTGAACGGACAGACAGACAGACAGACAACAAAGTGATCCTGTAAGGGTTCCGTTTTTACTGACAGAGATGGAAGCCTAAAAATGAAAATAAAAGAGAAGAATTATGTTAGACTCGACCCCATGACCCTCGGATTAGGAGCCTGTGCTCTCTGCGCTGCGAACTTCTGCATGGACACTACGCTGAGATAAATGGCTTGTGCCTCGCTCGACCCGAGCCTAAAAAGCTACATTTTTTTCTAAACGCTTGGCCACCTGGAGCTGCCACGACACTTTCATTTCTGGTCGTGGCCTACATATGTCGTAAACTTGGACAAAATCTGTGATGACGAACAGGCACGATCCCCATGTCAGATCGGTGTCGGCTACGAGGCTACCGCGGCGGTAACTCAGTGTGCTGACGCGCAGCCTTCGCTGCCGGTGCCATAAACTTTACGGCGACGTGGAGCGGCCTCCGGCACCCAGGTAGCGCATGTAAACCAGCCACGGGGACAGCCACTGCCACAACCACAACCAGGCCGGCGGGCGGGCTCTGCATTTCGCCGCCTGCGCCTACCCGAGCAGCTGGGTCGGTGATTTATAATTCGCTGTAAAATAAGATCTCGCATCTCTCGAAACTGTTTTCCAATATACTCGTAAATACCCCCCCCCCCCCCCCCCCCCCCGTGCCCAGACTAGTCGCGCTAAAACACGGCTTCGTACACACGAAAAAGGGAAGAAAAATATTATGCGGCGTGTGTAGCTACCGCACGCGCTCGGCGAATACCTCATATCTGGCTCCTGTTCAATAATTCATAGGCGTTGTGTGGACAGGCTCCGGTGCTGCCTCACTGTGCGATTCTGCAGGCTGGCCTCGCATAGTGGATGTGCCGAGCCTCGGTGACAAAGACTTCCGAACGATACTGAAATTTGTGTGCGGCAACGAGTATGCGTGCGTCCTTATTGGCTCTCGCGAGCAGAAGGTAAAGAAGAGAGCGGGAACTGGTCAGTGTACTAACAACAGAGAGGCGCTAATAGGGATAGCGGTTGTCGCTGAAGCAATCGGTTTTCGGTTATGTCGGTTGTTTTGTCGATGCCAGTTTAACCGCACTATTATGGGGGGTAGGACGTCAAACGGGCCGACTTAGAGAAGCGTAGGCACCACAGGACTTTTTAATTTGCGCTGTCTATACTTTTACAAACAAATTCATAAAACTTTGTCAGCATCACCAGGAAGAATTCAGGATTCATACTCATAGCATTGGAAGTTGAAAAACACTAAAAAAATAATATTTTTTAAATGTGATATATCATGATTTTTTCACTTACTGTTGGCTGCATTTTTAGCTATAGGTACACTTTTCTTCATAAGTAAGAGAGATTCGTCAAAGAATTTTGCACAGTTTACAAACCATACTTACAGATGTATGAAACTCTAGAATTTATTTAATCTATGGAAAAATGAATGGGCTGTTACGTTTTACACTTCGTGTTTAGAGAAAACTCGAATTTTATAGATAATTATCTAAATTTTTACCACAATTTGGGAAATTCTAGAGTTTCATACACCTGTACGTATGGTTTGTACGCTGAGCAAAATTCATCGAAGAATCTCTCTTACTTATGAAGAAAAGTGTACCAACAGCAACAAATGCGGCTAATACCAAGTGAAAAAATGATGAAATTTCACATGTAAAAAAATTTGTTTTGTTATGTTATTGAACTTCCTCTGCTATGAGTGTCAATCCTGAATCCTTCCTGATCATGCTAACAAAGTTTTTAGAATTTATTTGTAAAAGTATAGACAGTGTAAATTAAAATGTCCTGTGGTGCCTCTCCGGCTCCATGTCGGCCCGTTTCACGTCCTACCCCCATTAAACCGCTCAAAATAACCGGTTTCTGAAATAACCGATTTTTGGTATTTTATTCCTGTTATTTCAGCATTAAACGTAGAAATAGAACAAAGATTGACAAGTTTTGACTCCCTCACTTTTAAGGTACATAGAATCAAAATATTAAATTAAATAGGTAAATGAAGGAGACCTTAGTCCGTCCACCGATTCCTGCTTTCCTCGAAAAGTAATAAGTGGTTGACTGCTACAAAAAGTTACCAGTATTCTCCTGTTGTTGTTATTGCGGTCTTCAGTCTTGAGACTGGTTTGATGCAGCTCTCCATGCTACTATATCCTGTGCAAGCTTCTTCATCTCCCAGTTCCTACTGCAACCCACATCCTTCTGAATCTGCTTAGTGTATTCATCTCTTCGTCTCCCTCTACGATTTTTACCCTCCACGCTGCCCTCCAATACTAAATCGGTCATCCCTTGATGCCTTAGAACATGTCCTACCAACTGATCCCTTCTTCTAGTCAAGATGTGCCACAAACTCCTCTTCTTCCCAATTCTATTCAATACCTCCTTATTAGTATTCTCCTATTCACTCTAATGTTTTGAAACTCCGCTCAAAAATCATGTTGTAATTGGGAATCATACCACTATTTGGACATTACGAGTAGTCAGTGCTCAAGACTGAAAACTGAGATTGAAGAACTGTATTTTTCCTGTTAATTTGTTCGTTCACATGAACTGCAAACAGATAAAGGCTTGTTATATGGACACAGGCAACTGACCAACTGCTTTCTATTTTTATTTCCAACTGTGAATCAACTGCTCAGTTTTAAGTTTTCTCCTTACATTATGTCACAAACTCGTTGTGACTCCTCCCGTTTTTAAAGCAAGTGGGAGATTGTACCTCGCTGATACTGCACACCGTAAAAACTTCCAAAGTGGGGCTGGTGCTATTCCGTGAAACAACTACTGTCAGAACACGACAGTGAGGAACTGCCATATAGACCAGATGCATCAAGGCTTGTCCACTGCATGTACACACGTACTGTCTAATAGGCCGCACCATAACGTAATAGCACATTACTGTCTCAGCAGCCCTATACCAATCCTTACGTCACGAGTTTGTTGCTCGTTTCTGTATCCATTGTTATTGGTCGTCTTTCCCATTTTCTACAAAAGTCCAATACTACAAAATGTACGAATAAAGATCACTCATTGTTTAAAAAAATATTTACTTAAAAACAAAAAAGTTAGCACTGCTGCAATGACTAATTGATATTTTATTTTATTATCCTGTTATTAGAAAAATTGCGAACACCTGCTATAACGGACACCAGAAAAATGCCAAAAATGCCGGTTATTCAGAACTAAAATGACGGTATCGGTTTCAGCAGGTCGGCTATTCCCATCCCTAGGCGCTAACCTAGTGCGATGATCAAAAAAAAAATTTACTATCAAAAACAGTCTTGATCACAATTTATTTATTACGGTGACCGGTTTCGACCATTACTGTGGTCACCTTCACCACAGTAGTTGTCTAAACCGGTTACCGTAATAAATAAATTGTGATCAAGACTGTTTTTGATAGTAAATATTTGTGACACATTGATCATTGTCACTCCCATAATGTACTCAAAAGTAAAAAAAAAAATAGTTTCGCTTCTTGCATTAATGTTTGATCCATGATATTGTGAGGCGTCACACAGCTGATTGCATGATACGCTTTTGTGCTGTTAACATTTGAACATGTGTTGCTTCCTCCCAGAAATGCATAAGGAACAAAACGAGATAAAGTGCCTTTCACTAAAGAAGTATAACTGCATATAACTCACTGACTTTATGCGTTATCAGCTGCAAGCAGGTTGCACATTTGCAAAACTTTTTGCAACGTGTACAGAAAGGAGACGGCAGTTATTCGAGACAAGGGGCATGAAAGGGAAACAGTGGTTGAGGTCAAAGTTCAGGGAGAAGAAATAAAAACTTTGAAGTTTGTTGATGCATTGTAATTCTGTCATAGGCAGCAAAGGACTTGGAAGAGCAGGTGAACGGAATGGACAGTGTCTTGAAAAGACGATATAAGATGATCATCAACAAAACCAAAACAAGAATAATGGAATGTAGTCGAATTAAGTCAGGCGATGCTGAGGGAACTAATTAGGAAACTAGAGTTTTGTTCTTTCGGCAGCAAAATGTCTGAATGACTGATGACGGTCAAAGTAGAGAGGATATAAAATGAAGACTAGCAATAGCAAGAAAAGCATTTCTGAAGGAGAGACATTTGCTAACTTCGAATATCGATTCAAGTGTCAGGAAGTCGATTCTGAACGTATTTGTATGGAGTGCAGCCATGTAGGGAAGCGAAACATGGACGATAAAGAGTTTAGACAAGAAGAGAATAGAAGCTTTCGAAATGTGGTGCTACAGAAGAGTGTTGAATATTCGATGGGTAGAGCACGTAACTGATGAGGAGGTTATGAACAGAAACGGGGAGAATAAAGATTTGGGGCATAATGTGACTAGAAGAAAGGATCGGTTGATAGCGGGCATTCTGAGGCATCAAGGGATCATCAATTTAGTACTGGAGGGAAGTCTGTGGGGAGGGGCATGTAAAAACTGTGGAGGAGACGAAGAGATGAATACAGTAAGCTGATTCAGAAGGACGTTAGTTCCACTTGTTATTCGGAGCTTAAGAGGCTTTCGCAGAGTGGGATCGAGAGGTCGAACAAACAGATCTCCGAACTGAAGACGACAACAACAACATATTATTCTAGCTATCTATACAGCATATAATGTGGTATTACTGCTCAAAAGTTCTTATGATTTATAGGAACAAACAATATGACGCTAGGAATCTATACACAGTTATGTTGGAAACCAAGTGTAACAATCTAAAAATGGACATACAGCACCAAAACCAATCATGAAATTTAAATAAAGGTTTTTAAAGGTGTTTGTGGACGATTATGTCCGTCACCAACATTCTGAAGAGGTATAACTTTCAGGAAAACTATTTTCAAGGCAATGTCTTTCATATTTCTTTCAGATGTGACTTATTGTATTTTGGCATTCGAGTATGTAAGGCTCTACGTGTTACTCTACATTCTTATTGAATATACAGAGTGAGTAGCGTCCAATTTCGATGTTGAATCTCCTATCTGTGATTCTCAACGTATCTTTCTCCATTCACAGTGTGAATTATGTTCAGAAGACAAATGAATCAATCCATGCAGTCATATAGCAAAGGTACTCTAAAGCAAAATTGTTTCCAAACAGTTATGTCTATATTGGCGTGCTGGACGGAATTTCTGCTTTAATTAATGGTGACATATATTCCAAATTCCTGACAGCCTTGGGAGAGCCAGTCCTACCAAAACTCTACCATCTGGTGAGCAAGATGTATGAGACAGGTGAAATACCCTCAGACATCAAGAAGAATGTAATAATTCCAATCCCAAAGAAAGCAGGTGTTGAAGATTTGAAAATTATCATTTTGATATGTCACTGCTGCAAAATACTAACGCGAATTCTTTACAGACGAATGGAAATGATTCAAATGGCTCTGAGCACTATGGGACTTAACATCTATGGTCATCAGTCCCCTAGAACTTAGAACTACTTAAACCTAACTAACCTAAGGACATCACACAACACACAACACACAACACTCAGTCATCACGAGGCAGAGAAAACCACTGACCCCGCCGGGAATCGAACCCGGGCGCGGGAAGCGAGACGCTACCGCACGACCACGAGCTGCGGACGACGAATGGAAAAACTAGTAGAAGCCGACCTCGGGGAAGATCAGTTTGGATTCTGCAACAATATTGGAACACCTGAGGCAATACTGACCCTATGACTTATCTTAGAAGCTACATTAAGGAAAGGCAAACCTACGTTTCTAGCATTTGTAGACTTAGAGAAAGCTTTTGACAATGTTGACTGGAACACTCTCTTTCAAATTCTGTTTTTCTGCAAATCTATAAGAAGCCACTTCCCTTTACGCTGATACAGCGCATGTAACAAAAGGTTTTATCGATCTACGCTGCCTGACCAAAAACGTTTAGTACCTAGAAGACGGATGCCAAGCTACCTCTGTGCACCTACCCCCCATCGGCGGATACGTAAATAATTAGAGTTTCAATTCTCTGCAACAGGTAGAATGCAACCGTTCATAAGCGTTGTTACCTTGCGTGGCAGGGCATGTAAGGAGTGTGAACGGCGTCAGATGTCGAGTGATCACTGTGGGGGACACGCACGCTCCACGAACTCTTATGAGACAGCGTTATCAGCACCTGCCAGTGTTTGTAAGAGATCTTATTATGGGTTCCATTTGGCCGGCTGATATGATCGAGTAATATGTAGATTTGTGGGGCTTCGGATGTGACTTAGACCCAGTGTTGGGGTGCATGGAAACGTGAGAGCAGGCGTACACATCATCAAGGTACCGGACGACCATCATATTGAAGGATCGCCATACCGTGTGTTAACCACATCATAAGAGCATCATATCTGCGCCTGCTATCTGAGAGCAAGTAATGTATTTCCTGCAACATTCTCTGTCCTCCCGTACCATTGGTCAGAGAATAGCAGTAGATGGACTAGGAAATTACTGTGCCATGTGTAGGCTGCGTTTGTAGTGACTTTGTGGCCAGGGGAGCGTAGGTTGCTGATTAATGCCATTGAGTTCAGCAGTGAATCTCATAATCTCATTCACTTCTGATGAGTAATTTTTGAGGAGAGGTACCTACTGTGTAAGTTTGGGAATAAGTATTTAAAGAAAAGTGCACAAAATCAGTATTGAACCAGATACAGTACTCTCAAACATTCTTTATCCATATTCATTTGCTGTGGACACATTTTCTTGTCGCTCCTGTTTATTTCTCAGCTTGCTCTGCTTTATTCTTATGTCTCTAAAGACGTACATCCACGAATTTTTCATTCGTGTAACGTCAGTATGTCGAAGAGTTTCCTACAGCATTAATATGGAATATGTTGTTGTTGTGGTCTTCAGTCCTGAGACTGGTTTGATGCAGCTCTCGATGCTACTCTATCCTGTTCAAGCTTCTTCATCTCCCAGTACCTACTGCAACTAACATCCTTCTGAATCTGCTTAGTGTATTCATCTCTTGGTCTCCCTCTACGATTTTTACCCTCCAGGCTGCCCTCCAATACTAAATTGGTGATCCCTTCATGCCTCAGATCATCTCCTACCAACCGATCCCTTCTTCTAGTCAAGTTGTGCCACAAATTTCTCTTCTCTCCAATTCTATTCAATACCTCCTCGTTAATTATGTGATCTACCCATCTAATGTTCAGCATTCTTCTGTAGCACCACATTTCGAAAGCTTTTATTCTCTTCTTGTCTAAACTATTTATCGTCATTGTTTCACTTCCATACATGGCTACACACCATAAAAATAGTTTCAGAAACGACTTCCTGGCACTTAAATCAATACTCGAAGTTAACAGATTTCTCTTCTTCAGAAAGGCTTTCCTTGCCATTGCCAGTCTACATTTTATATCCTCTCTACTTCGACCATCATCAGTTATTTTGCTCCCCACATAGGAAAACTCCTTTACTACTTTAAGTGTCTCATTTCCTAATCTAATTCCCTCAGCATCACCCGACTTATTTCGACTACATTCCATTATCCTCGTTTTGCTATTGTTGATGTTCATCTTATATCCTCCCTTCAAGACACTATCTCTTCCGTCCAAATGCTCTTCCAAGTCCTTTGCTGTCTCTGACACAATTACAATGTCATAGGCGAAACTCAAAGTTTTTATTTCTTCTCCCTGGATTTTAATACCTACTCCGAATTTTTCTTTTGTTTCCTTTACTGCTTGCTCAATATACAGATTGAATAACATCTGGGAGAGGCTACAACCCTGTCTTACTCCCTTCCCAACAACTGCTTCCCTTTCATGTCCCTCGACTCTTATTACTGCCATCTGGTTTCTGTACAAATTGTAAATAGCCTTTCGCTCCCTGTATTTTACCCCAGCCACCTTTAGAATTTGAAAGAGAGTATTCCAGTCAACATTGTCAAAAACTTTCTCTAAGTCTACAAATGCTAGAAACATAGGTTTGTCCTTCCTTAATCTTTCTTCTAAGATAAGTCGTAAGGTCAGTATTGCCTCACGTGTTCCAGTATTTCTACGGAATCCAAACTGATCTTCCCCGAGGTCGGCTTCTACTAGTTTTTCCATTCGTCTGTAAAGAATTCGTGTTAGTATTTTGCAGCTGTAGCTTATTAGACTGATTGTTCGTTAATTTTCACATCTACATCTACATCTACATGACTACTCTGCAATTCACATTTAAGTGCTTGGCAGAGGGTTCATCGAACCACAATCATACTATCTCTCTACTATTCCACTCCCGAACAGCGAGAGGGAAAAACGAACACCTAAACCTTTCTGTTCGAGCTCTGATTTCTCTTATTTTATTTTGATGATCATTCATACCTATGTAGGTTGGGCTAAACAAAATATTTTCGCATTCGGAAGAGAAAGTTGGTGACTGAAATTTCGTAAAAAGGTCTCGCCGCGACGAAAAACGTCTATGCTGTAATGACTTCCATCCCAACTCGTGTATCATATCTGCCACACTCTCTCCCCTATAACGTGATAATACAAAACGAGCTGCCCTTTTTTGCACTCTTTCGATGTCCTCCGTCAATCCCACCTGGTAAGGATCCCACACCGTGCAGCAATATTCTAACAGAGGACGAACGAGTGTAGTGTAAGCTGTCTCTTTAGTGGACTTTTTGCTTCTTCCAAGTGTCCTGCCAATGAAACGCAACCTTGGCTCGCCTTCCCGACAATATTATCTGTGTGGTCCTTCCAACTGAAGTTGTTCGTAATTTTAACACCCAGGTACTTAGTTGAATTGACAGCCTTGAGAATTGTACTATTTATCGAGTAATCGAATTCCAACGGATTTCTTTTGGAACTCATGTGGATCATCTCACACTTTTCGTTATTTACCGTCAACTGTCACCTGACACACCATACAGCAATCTTTTCTAAATCGCTTTGCAACTGATACTGGTCTTCGGATGACCTTACTAGACGGTAAATTACAGCATCATCTGCGAACAATCTAAGAGAACTGCTCAGATTGTCACCCAGGTCATTTATATAGATCAGAAACAGCAGAGGTCCCAGGACGCTTCCCTGGGGAACACCTGATATCACTTCAGTTTTACTCGATGATTTGCCGTCTATTACTACGAACTGCGACCTTCCTGACAGGAAATCACGAATCCAGTCGCACAACTGAGACGATACCCCATAGCTCCGCAGCTTGATTAGAAGTCGCTTGTGAGGAACGGTGTCAAAATCTTTCCGGAAATCTAGAAATATGGAATCAATTTGAGATCCCCTGTCGATAGCGGCCATTACTTCGTGCGAATAAAGAGCTAGCTGCGTTGCACAAGAGCGATGTTTTCTGAAGCCATGCTGATTACGTGTCAATAGATCGTTCCCTTCGAGGTGATTCATAATGTTTGAATACAGTATATGCTCCAAAACCCTACTGCAAACCGACGTCAATGATATAGGTCTGTAGTTAAATGGATTACTCCTACTACCCTTCTTGAACACTGGTGCGACCTGCGCAATTTTCCAATCTGTAGGTACAGATCTATCGGTGAGCGAGCGGTTGTATATGAGTGCTAAGTAGGGAGCTATAGTATCAGCGTAATCTGAAAGGAACCTAATAGGTATACAATCTGGACCTGAAGACTTGCCCGTATCAAGCGATTTGACTTGCTTCGCAACCCCTAAGGTATCCACTTCTAAGAAACTCATGCTGGCAGATGTTCGTGTTTCAAATTCTGGAATATTCCATTCGTCTTCCCTGGTGAAGGAATTTCGGAAAACTGCGTTCAATAACTCCGCTTTAGCGGCACAGTCGTCGATAACAGTACCATCGGCACTGCGCAGCGAAGGTATTGACTGCGTCTTGCCGCTTGTGTACTTTACATACGACCAGAATTTCTTCGGATTTTCTACCAAATTTCGAGACAATGTTTCGTTGTGGAACCTATTAAAGGCATCTCGCATCGAAGTACGTGCCAAATTTCGCCCGTCTGTAAATTTTAGCCCATCTTCGCGATTTCGCGTTCTTCTGAACTTCGCATGCTTTTTCCGTTGCCTCTGCAACAGCGTTCGGACCTTTTTTGTGTACCACGGGGGATCCGTTCCATCTCTTACCAATTTATAAGGTATGAATATCTCAATTGCTGTTGCTACTATATCTTTGAATTTGAGCCACATCTCGTCTACATTCGCATAGTCAGTTCGGAAGGAATGGAAATTGTCTTTTAGGAAGGCTTCTAGTGACACTTTATCCGCTTTTTTAAATAAAATTATTTTGCGTTTGTTTCTGATGGATTTGGAAGAAATGGTATTGAGCCTAGCTACAACGACCTTGTGATCACTAATCCCTGTATCAGTCATGATGCTCTCTATCAGCTCTGGATTGTTTGTGGCTAAGAGGTCAAGTGTGTTTTCGCAACCATTTACAATTCGCGTGGGTTCGTGGACTAACTGCTCGAAATAATTTTCGGAGAAAGCATTTAGGACAATCTCGGAAGACGTTTTCTGCCTACCACCGGATTTGAACAAGTCAACACTTGCTTTCTTTGGGATTGGAATTATTATATTGTTCTTGAAGTCTGAGGGTATTTCGTCTGTTTCATACATTTTTCTCACCAGATGGTAGAGTTTTGTCAGGACTGGCTCTCCCAAGGCCGTCAGTAGTCCCAATGGAATGTTGTCTACTCCGGGGGTCTTGTTTCGACTTAGGTCTTTCAGTGCTCTGTCAAATTCTTCACGCAGTATCGTATCTCCCATTTCATCTTCATCTACATCCTCTTCCATTTCCATAATATTGTCCTCAAGTACTTCGCCCTTGTATAGACCCTCTATATACTCCTTCCACCTTTCTGCTTTCCCTTCTTTGCATAGAACTGGGTTTCCATCTGAGCTCTTGATGTTCATACAAGTGGTTTACTTATCTCCAAAGGTCTCTTTAGTTTTCCTGTAGGCAGTATCTATCTTACCCCTAGTGAGATAAGCCTCTGCATCCATACATTTGTCCTCTAGCCATCCCTGGTTAGCCATTTTGCACTTCCTGTCGATCTCATTTTTGAGACGTTTGTATTCCTTTTTGCCTGCTTCGTTTACTGCATTTCTGTATTTTCTCCTTTCATCAATTAAGTTTAATATTTCTTCTGTTACCCAAGGATTTCTACTAGCCCTCGTCTTTTTACCTACTTGATCCGCCGCTGCCTTCACTACTTCATCCCTCAGAGCTACCATTCTTCTTCTACTGTATTTCTTTCCCCCATTACTGTCAATTGTTCCCTTATGCTCTCCCTGAAACTCTGTACAACCTCTTGTTCTTTCAGTTTATCCAGGTCCCATCTCCTTAAATTGCCACCTTTTTGCAGTTTTTTTCAGTTTTAATCTACAGGTCATAACCAATAGATTGTGGTCAGAGACCACATCTGCCCCTGGAAATGTCTTACAATTTAAAACCTCGTTCCTAAATCTCTGTCTTTCCATTATATAATCTATCTGATACTTTTTAGTATCTTCAGGGTTCTTCCATGTATACAACCTTCTTTCATGATTCTTAAACCAAGTGTTACCTATGATTAAGTTGTGCTCTGTGCAAAATTCTACCAGGCGGTTTCCTCTTTCATTTCTCTCCCCCAATCCATATTCACCTACTACGTTTCCTTCTCTCCCTTTTCCTACAACCGAATTCAAGTCACCCATGACTATTAAATTTTCGTCACCCTTCACTATCTGAATAATTTCTTTTATTTCATCATACATTTCTTCAATTTCTTCGTCATCTGCAGAGCTAGTTGGCATATAAACTTGTATTACTGTAGTAGGTGTGGGCTTCGTATCTATCTTGGCCACAGTAAAGCGTTCACTATGCTGTTTGTAGTAGGTTACCCGCACACCTATTTTCCTATTCATTATTAAACCTACTCCTGCATTACCCCTATTTGATTTTGTGTTTATAAACCTGTAGTCACCTGACAAGAAGTCTTGTTCCTCCTGCCACCGAACTTCACTAATTCCCACTATATCTAACTTTAACCTATCCATTTCCCTTTTTAAATTTTCTAACGTACCTGCCCGATTGAGTGATCTGGCATTCCACGCTCCGATCCGTAGAACGCCAGTTTTCTTTCTCCTGATAACGACATCCTCTTGAGTAGTCCCCGCCCGGAGATCCGAATGGGGGACTATTTTACCTCCGGAATATTTTACCCAAGAGGACGCCATCATCATTTAATCATACAGTAAAGCTTCATGCCCTCGGGAAAAATTACGGCCGTAGTTTCCCCTTGCTTTCAGCCGTTCGCAGTACCAGCACAGCAAGGCCGTTTTGGTTATTGTTACAAGGCCAGGTCAGTCAATCATCCAGACTGTTGCCCTCTTCAGGAACCACACGTTTGTCTGGCCTCTCAACAGATACCCCTCCGTTGTGGTTGCACCTACGGTACGGCTATCTGTATCGCTGAGGCACGCAAGCCTCCCCACCAACGGCAAGGTCCATGGTTCATGGGGGAGGTCCCAGTGTCCACAGTAAAACAGTGCAAAGCGGGAAACAGCTTCTTTCTGGTATGATAGGGTCGTATTTAAAAAGAACACCTCGTTACAGAAGAGACACATTCTGCAAACACAATCCAGCTCACTGCCGTTAAAGTAAACAAGCTGTGAAGATTTCATTGTGGCCTTGAATGAATTACTACGATAATTCTTTAACTGTTTTGACGACACAGACATGTTTTCGAAGCCATTTGTTGTTTCAGTTGAAAGCGCCCCTATGCAAGTACAGATGTAGCTTACTGACCTACAAAATACTTTCCATGTTAATGACAAATCCTTTTTATGTTAAAACTGTCCAGGACATCTACATTGCTTTCCTTAGGTAGATTTTGCATGTCTCCATAATGGGTTACAAGGATGCTACAATACTGCACCGACGCATTTTCGTGTAAGGCCTAATAATACCGAAAATTTTTCTTTCTTATCTGTGTTGTTGAGAAATGTGAAATATAAACCGAAGTCTTATGCTGTGCAAGTACACTGCTATTTAAATCCGGCGAATTCTCCTTTCCCCCCTCTCCCCTCTTCCACGCGCTCAGACAGTGTGGCTGCAGAGCAAATGTGCAGCGAGGCTGAACGCTGTGGCTCTTGGGCAACGCATGGCCCGCGAGCTGAAATTTTGACCACCGTGGTGCAAATGTTCTGACATACTTGCACTTTAGAGCAACTTCCAAACCTGCCCGTATTACGAATCGAAACTAGGAGATACGCTCTATCCGCTAACGTATGTCATTTTTCTATATGTCTTGTAGTTTTCGCAGTCGTCTTACGAAATCCTGGTGATCAGTCGTGGGACTCATATGTCGTAGTGGTAGTGAAAGGGTTAAGGAATCGAACTCCCATGTAAAAACGTCTGATTACTTTACAGATTAGTTAATGCGTTAAGTATTTGACGTTATGATTGTAAAGCCTTTGTGACTGATGACGTGAAACCCCAGTTATGTTAAAGTAAGATTACACTTCTTGAAGAGCGGATTATGACAGCATCTTAAATTTTTCAATTCGGTAAACAGTTATATGAAAATCTAATTTTGTTGCCCCTGGGGAGCTGTTAGATAGGCAACCTGCAACTAACATTAGGTGATCATTCTAGCCGTTTAGTAATGCAATGTGATTCAGAATTCCTATTACACAGTTACACCTGTTGTAGAGAGGACTCACAACAGCAGTATCCAGAAATAAACCCGTGTCCTGAAATGCGCCGTTTTGAAGATAAACAAGTTTGAACGCTGGAGGTGAAGACACAATGACGGTGATCTGTGTCTCGTGACACGTGATGTCTTGTGTAACGTCATGTCACGTGTCATCAGAGAACAACCCAATGGACTGAAGCGCACGTACATCATCAATTGTCATCGTTGGTGGAGAAAGTCGGTGCATTACAGAACGGCAGAGTACACGTTTTCAGAGTACACCGACATGCTGCTCATCTACGGTGAAAGGGAGGAAATGGTCGATTAGCACGTATTAGGAACGATTTCCGGATCGTGCCCGACCATCACATACCATTTTTCCAAGATTGGAGCAATGGCCTCGGGATACCGACACCTTCAAAGCTAATAGGGACGACTGTGGATGAGGCCGGACACGCCTCATGGTTGACGTGGATGAAGTAGTCCTCCAGCTGATCGACCAGTCCACGTTGACGAGTACATCGCTGGTTCCGTGGATGTATCCCAGAGCAACGTCCGACGAGTTCTCCATGAACAGCACCTTCGCACATACAACCTCCACTGCGTGCAAACATTTGGTCCAACTGACTTTGCGCTCCGTACCAGTTACTGTATATGGTTCCTTCATTGCTGTGTTGACGTTCCAGACTCTTCTCAGAGCATTCTTTTCACAGATGAATTGCGCTTCGCAGATGAAGGTCTGCTGAATCGTCGTAACACCCACATTTGGGATGAGGAAAACCCTCATGCAACAAATCCGTATGGAAATATCGTTTCGGTATTAGTGTGTGGGCTGGTATATCCATGTTCATCTGATTGGCCTGTGTAATCTACCTCGCAGTCTAACGGGTCACGGCTACTTGGCCTTCCGGCAGGACATCCTGGTACGGCATTGAGGGACGTGCCATCACTGCATATCCGTAGGACGATGTGGTTCCAGCACGATGGTGCGCTAACCAGCTTCTCACGCGATATCCGTCAACACAATTTCTGAGGTCATCAGTCGCCTAGAACTCAGAACTAATTAAACCTAACTAACCTAAGGACATCACATACATCCATGCCCGAGGCAGGATTAGAACCTGCGACCGTAGCGGTCGCTCGGCTCCAGACTGCAGCGCCTAGAACCGCACGGCCACTCCGGCCGGCACCGATTTACCACTTCTGCATTTTCTCCTGTGGGGGATACCTGAAGAGTATTGTCTACAAGACTCCTCTGGAATCACAGGAAGATCGCCTTTCCCGTGTAATGTGTACAACGGAGGTCACTGACCAAAGATTTTGGGCCGTGTGTATGTGAACATTGTTCGCAGGTACACTTTGTGCAATGAAACTCGTAGTCGCCACTTGGGGCATAAGTTGTAGTTCAAGCAGGTACGAGCTGGTTGATGCACGTACAACATTTATCTTTTGACCTTCTTTCAAAGTCGTTTATTTTCCAGACGGCGCATTTCGGGACATGGCTCCATCACGACATGTTCTGAGGCACACTGTGTAGATAACAGTGGTAAACAACAAAATTTGGAATACCTGCTGTGGTCATGATATAACCACAGGAACCGTACCTCACTTATCTTTTTGCATACAATTCCTGTCGTAGGTCAAACTACTCTCTCGTCCTGATGGCGAGTCAGTGGGTCGTCGGCGCTGTTATCGTGTTTCTATTTGATTAAATTCCGAAAATGTTATGTCGTTGCAGTCTCTTTCCAAGGCCTTTCACAGTACCACAGGAAAAGCACAAACCTGAATTAAAAAAATAAATATGTGGTTCGATATTTCGGCTGTTACAAACGTTAGAAATTGTTTGCACATTGCTCTGCTACTACGAATTTTGAAACTGAATTCTCTTCACACCTTTCGGATAATGATAATTTTATTAATCTCACCGGGGTGGACGACCGTGCGTCACCACGTAGCAACAACAAATACCTCGTAGCTATCTTCACTTTCCTATTTCCCTTGCTGTTTATTATGACTCAGCTCCAAATAACCCAATAAATTATACTTTAGATACATGCTCGTTTTTTTCCATCTGCGAAGGTAATGGAAGTTACTTTTTTTAACTTTGCAAAATGTTCCGTCAAAATTGATTTTAACGGCAGAAGAAACACACGTCGTCCAGTGAGCTATACAGCACGATCACTCCTCAAAGATATTACTGTTCATTAATCTTCGTGATTCTTTCGTATATAGTTTCCAATGCTATTAGCTTCGGTTATTACTTGACGTCAGTCACAATGGAGCAGCTATTTCGTTTTCATCTGATTATTCCCTTCAAATAGCAGTGCGTGAATAAAACGTAATTCTGAATGTATCTGCAGTCAATAAAATTCAGTTCAGTACTTGCTCAAGTTGCTATTACACGCTGATATGAAATAACGTACTCGACACCATGTATGATTCACACATGTTTAATGTGCACTCATCGAGATCAGATAAGAGAGTTTTATAAATTCAGTATACATCCATTTCGTTTTATACACAGTAATATTATCAGGGGTGTTCATGAAAATGAGCTCTTGGATTTTTCCCGAGTGCTGGCTGTCGGTTGACTTCGTTTTGTAACCTCCAGTGCTCCTCGACACGTTGGTAGATAAATCACGGACCACTTCGTCAGCAACTTGTGCGCTCAACATGTAACAGACAGAGGAGACACGATATTTAAGACAAAAATTCACAATACAACATTATATTTATGGAATTAAATAAATTCTGATTATCTGACGTCGCTCACACGGAAAAGGACGACTCCGTTTCAGTTAATAAATTTGAAACACTGCAGCTTGTCTGAAAATTCTCCTCGTTAACAGGTCTAACATGGCGAAAAAAGCGCCTCGTTATATTTACTAGTTCAAGACACATTTGAGGCAGCCGGTTTCAGCGTAGATGTTGATTTAGATATACACCAAAGGAACCCCACAAGGGCAATATGTCGCATGGCGGGCGTGAAGGAAGAAAAGCTCATGGCGCCTGGATGGGCTATGAGCGCCTGTGTTCGACATACCTGTGACATTTTGCTCTTTAATTATATTTCACTGTCATATGCACTGCTATCCCGGCTGCTTGCAGACAAGCGCAGAAGTTTTCAAACACTCTGTCTCCTCACCCGCTATGCATGCGACAACATGCTTACCTAATAATTGTTCCCAAGAATAAAAACGGTAGTTTCCGGTTCTCATATTTCGGGTTCTGTTGGTGATAAAAAGGTAGGTCAAGTGTTTTGTATAGCCCTTGGTCTGGGGACCATTAGTATACCCAACAGAAGGATTGCCTTAGAGTCACAATCCTAACGACGACATCAAAGTATGCATATTACGCACTTCCTCCAGCTCAGACAAATCGGTTGGTTCTGTTTGCGTTTGATGTGGTCCACTGTGGCTTGATGGGGCTTATGGAGGTACAGTAAGTTCACGTGCAGTTCCTCCGATAATCCCAAGAAACGGGTTTTCTAACTATATTTTCACCGTCAACAGCGGGGCCAAAACTAAACCGAAGATTACAAGACGGCTATGCACAGCAAATGGTTGAAGTTCTTACGATACATTCCTAAGATACGGATCTCTAACTATCTCGAAAATTTTCTTGATTCCTTTATCCGGTTCTAAGATAGAAACGCTGAAATTTACTCTACTTTTACACGTAAAATTAGGTATGAGGCGTAATCTAAATAATAAATAACCGCAGCAAATTTCTCTAATTCTAACGGTATATTATCTAGGCATTTGACGCGCGAAGTGGCCGAGTGGTCTGAGGCGCCATGTCACGAATTGCGTGGCCCCTTCCGCCGGAGGTTCGAGTCCTCCCTCCGGCATGGTTGTGTGTGTTGTTCTGAATATAAGTTAGTTTAAGTAGCGTGTAAGTCTATGGACCGATGACCTCAGCTGTTAGGTCCTTTAGGAAATCACACACATTTGAACATCTAGGCATGTATCTAGAAGAGCCATCGCCTCGTTTTCAAAACTTTTTATCCACTATTGACAAACACCCCAACAACTTGTGTTTTGGGTATGCACAGCAAATGGCTGTAATTTTTGCGACGTATTCCTAGGATCCCATTCTCGAACAACTTTGAAAATTTTCTTCATGTCTTTATCCGTTTCCGATGTACGGGTGTTGTACACGTAAAATGAACATGTAAAATTGGGTGTGAGGCAAAAATATGGCTTATAACGTGACGTAACACGGAGAAATAGTTCAGATGGCTCTGAGCACTATGGGACTTAACTTCTGAGGTCATCAGTCCCCTAGAACTTAGAACTACTTAAACCTAACTAACCGAAGGACATCACACACTACCATGCCCTGGGCAGATTTCGAACCTGCTACCGTAGCGGTCGCGCGGTTCCAGACTGTAGCGCCTAGAACCGCACGGCCACTCCTGCCGGCTTTAACACGGAGAAATATGCTGTTAAGTATCTCCGTTATTATCTGGGAACCCCACGCTGTAGTACCGAGGCACACACAAATTTTTTTTGCACATAAAATCATGTGTAATATTAGTTTCGCTTTATTTCAGTTTCACGTAAGTAAACTATCTAAATTTCACTGACCAATACGTTTCTTTTCATATGAGTTACATGCCCTAGTGCATCAGACCATGCCAATTTTTTTAAAGATTGTAATGAGGCAGCTAGTACCCCACTTTTTAGTCATAATCTTTTAAATAAACAGGAACATATACACACATTTTGTGCTCAGATATGAGCATTTTTCTGCTGGATGTCTTATCAACGTACACTTTCCCTCAAATATCACCTCGACGTCAACTCTTGTTGGAACAACCAGGCAGAAAAACCCGTTCGTAACTGAGCAAAATCCTTCCTGTCGCACTACATATCTCAGCCACTTTCTCAACGTTTTTTCAGCTTCAGGGACCCAGCTCTGGATTAGCCACCGTCATTGCGTTAGACAATTGAATAACATCTCCAGTTTCAAAAGACAGTTAATATATCTACTGAAGCAACAATAATGACTACCATGTTCCAGGTTCACACTCGTTATCCCTTGACATCCTTCTTCCAGTCACATTTTCCTCATTTCCCAGTTTTCTTAAATGTGCAGTTTCCTTAAATTTTCCTTCCTCAGAACTCCATATATCAGAATATATCTATTTTGTACATCTATAAATTCTTTTTTTATCTGCCAGTATTATTATTATTATTATTATTATTGTTATTGGAGCAGCCGTAGTATTAACTTTATTAGCTATTATTCAGTACTATTTATTCACATTGTCTCTACAGACACTCAACTCATTTTGTTACTATTTCCTATATTAAAATTATTATTTATTAGTTAACTAGGATGCAGAAAAGATACTGTATGTGTCGAACACTGGTACAATGTAATCCACTCAGGTTAAAAAAAAGGAAGTGCGATAACAAAACTCAGCAACTCCAAGTCGGCATCGTGAGTTGTCAAAATGCCACCGCTCAGTGTCACTAGCAGAAGTGCTGCCTCCTGCCACCTCCACCAGAAAGTCAGCGACTTGTCTGGGAGGACAGGTGTTCCGGCGACAGATGTCTGAGAGCCAGACAGTGAGGTACCGGTCCTAGCGGCGCCCCCACCTGTTATCACGTGACCTGCACCTGGGGGGCGCCGAGCGACAGGTGTCTGAGAGCCAGACAGTGAGGTACCGGTCCTAGCGGCGCCCCCACCTGTTATCACGTGACCTGCACCTGGGGGGCGCCGAGCAACAGGTGCCAGCTGCGGCGGGCAGACACGCGCTACTCTGCCAGAAGCATCGATCACCATCAATCTCCTGCTCTTCTGTGACACACTGGCTATTCCTCAACATTTATTGGTAATTCCTACGATGTTATGAACGTACACTCCATTAGCAAAAAGTTTTGTGGAAATTTTTTGACATGTTTTCTATATGTTTTCGAGGCTGCTAAATCCGACTTTTCTAAGTTCCGCAAAAATTTCGGGGTGCAAATGGATCAAAAATGGAAATAACCACAAATAAGGGGCCTTAATGGGAATTTTCGCTTATATCTCGGAAAAGTAATTTTCGGCAAGGTTGGCTATTTATGAAATTAATGGGGATAAAAATTCCCACAAAATAGGTCTGAGTGACAATTTTCGTCAGACCAACTGCATGGCGCGAGGCGCGTGTTGAAGTTAGAGCGGTTTCAAAGTTAAATTACGAGAAGGCACGAAGTTTGGCTCTGTATAGGGCAGTAATAAAAGATGCTGGGTCAAGGACCACAAAGGATGGTCATTAATTGTTTCTTAAGACGTATGGTTACAACCAAACTGTGCAAAAAAGAAGCAAATTTGAACGGCTTCAACAAATAGAGCATAGATAACAGTAATAATGATACAATCTTAACAACATGGTTTTCTAAAGTAATTAATAAAACAAGTTCGTGAACATGGGTGTGCTGCTACATACGTTCTTTGGTTTATACACGTAATAGATAGGCAAGCTGGTACGCGACAAAGCAACGAAAACAGTTCACTCGAACTCCCGAAAATTAGCATACTAGCGGCCAGAGTTTACTAGGACTCTGCATGTGTTGTACTATTATAACCAAACCCACTGGAGTAAAAGCAGGGGGAGCACTGGCATGATACCGGCCAGAGACCGAACTAATTGAAAACGCCTTAAATTCAATAAATACAAGATAAGGTGATGGTTCAAATGGCTCTGAGCACTAAGGGACTTAACATCTGAGGTCATCAGTCGTTTAGAACTACTTAAGCCTAACTAACCTAAGGACATCACACACATCCATGCCCGAGGCAGGATTCGAACCTGCGCTCATGGCGGTCGCGCGGTTCCAGACTGAAGCGCCTAGAGCCGCTCGGCCATACCGGCCGGCACAAGATACGGAGAATTTCTCTACACATGTTGGTACTCATTTGGCCACTAATTACGACAATATGAAGCATAGTATTGCTCACAGGTTGTGAGATAAAGGACACGTGACAGGTTCTGCCTTCTGTGACTATGTTGACCATTGGGAGGCAATCCCGTAACTCCAAGAGAGGTGGGTGCGAAGTAGCTAAACGCTATTGCTGAAGGCAATGATGCCTTTGTTTAAAAAAATCAAAGCTAACTTCGAGAGTGACTTAAGTGCCATGGCGTTGCTAATGACGAAGGATCAAGGATAAAGCACGAACGAACACGTTAAAAGCACAAGAATTCCGAAAGGAATGACTTTAAAAGTGAAATGAACAAACGGGTACTTACTTGAGGAATAACCATCTGCACGAAACACTAAGCTCATTTCTCTGTAGGCACACGAGAGTGTATCTTCCTTGGGACAGAGGCTACCTTACCAGAACACAGTCTACTCGTGAATGCTGCTTAAATGCAGCACCGAAAATATGACGGCGAAACGAATATTGAATTTTACCTCCACACAAAAAACAGTAGAAATCTGCCACATCATGAAACAACTACTCGGTGCCTAACTCTAAACTATATAGTAAGCTCTGGAAGGATATCATGCTATACTTATGAGACGCTGACCAAAAGTAAAAGTGCCTCTCCGTTCACAAACTACTGCGGTCTCGCCCTCAACAATTGCCCCAGGTGGAGTATTACGTTAATAACTGCCAAATTTTGAACAGTGGGGTTTAAAAGGAATGGAATATTGCTGACACACTCCGAATTTAGCGCTAGCCTAACCCTACCAGCCTACAAAAGATTGACGTAGCTCATGCGTACAGCTGTTGATTCTCTGGTTCACGGCGGATTTTGCAAAGCAAACTGATTATCCAGTCAATCACTCAGGAAGGCGGGTGGATCGACAAGTATCACTGGATAATCATCAAACATATTCTCCTGTTCATCCTTCTTCCAGAGGCTTCTCGTAACAGTGAAAGAGTGAAATTCATTGTGACTTTAGTATTAATGACACGCTTGGAGCTGTCAAGCGATCTTACGATGCGGAAGTTGCAGTACGCCGCGCGGGGTAGACGCACGATTTAGGGCGCCTTGCCACGGTTCGCGCAGCTCTCCCCGTCGGAGGTTAGACTTATCCCTCGGGAATGGGCGTCTGAGTTGTCCTTAGTGTAAGTTGTTTTAAGTTAGCTTAAGTAATGTGTGAGCCTAGGGACCGTTGACCTCAGCATTTGGGTCCCATAGGAACTTACCACAAATTTCCTAAATTTACATACAGTCCAGTTTCAATCGTTCCGATTGTAGACTTAGATTTCTCGAATTAATAGAAGTTTTAAATATCGTTAGTTAGAATGTTTCATTAAAGAAATGTTAACGCTCCTTGACTAATGGGCGGAATACAGCTGATATAAACCCGGAAGGTTGTCCATTACTACCATCGTTACAATATGAGTTACTTGTAGTTCATCTGTTGAATGAATTACACAGAATACGAGGTTGCATATCACTGTAACTCCGTACTCGGACACACCATTGGCGGGCTGTGTAAAAGATTAGAGTTGCAGTTCTCTGTGGCAGATAAAATGGCCAGCAGAGAGCGTTAGTGTTGCTCGTGTTTAGTGTTGGTATCAGGCCTGTTAGGACGCAGAAGGGAATTGAACTACCTCACAGATGTTGAATGATCACTGTGAAGGACGCGGAGACAATGCATACACGAGTGTGACAGCGTTATCAATATCTGGCAGTGCTTGAAAAGGGCATTATGGGTCGTAATTTGGCCGGCTGGTAGAATGCCCCAGTATCCAGATTTGTGCAGCTTTCAGGTGTAGCCTAATGCTGGAATGCAGGGAACTGAAGACACGCATACTGTTCAAGGTTCGGGTCGGCCACATGTGACAACCACGAAGGAGGTTCGCCATATTGTGCACCTAGCACATCATAACCACATCACATCTGCGTCTGGCATCGGAGAACAAGTACTGTACTGTCTCCAACATTCTTTTCCATCCTCCTGCATTGGTCGGCGAGTAACAGCATCGTGACTAGGGAATTACCATACCAAGCACAGGCTGCCATTAACATAAGCAACACAAACGGCTGCGTAAGGAGTGGTGCCATGAATGAAAAGCAAGGACTGCAAATGGAAAGCATCGCATTCTATTCAGTGGTGAATCGCGGTATTGCACTGCTCAAGACGACCATCGTCGCCGAGTATGCAAGGACCTGGAGAGAGGTCTCATTCTGTCAGTGTTTTAGAGAGACACAGCGGCGTAACTCCTGACGTCGTGGTGACTAGAGTCATGGTGTATGACTTCAGTTCACGCCTAGTAGTGACCGAGGAAATGTCGATGATTCAGCGATACGGCAAAGACATCCTGAGCCCTCATTTGTTATCTCTCATGTGGAAGTATCGCGATACCAATTTTAAATGAGACCGAGCTCGCCTACACACGGAACGTGTCCCTGTGGATTGTCTGAGGCCTGCTGAGGTGTTCCCGTGGCAAATAGCAAGATCACTAGACCTGCCTCCGACACATGTGGTACCAGCTGGACTCCGTCCCAGTGCTAGTATCCACGATGTGATGATGGACCGGTAACGACATACGTGGGACAGCATCCCTCAGGAGAGGATACAAGGGCTTTATGATTCCCTATCCAGCCCTTCAAGCAGACTGCCAGAGACAGTGTCACCATACTTGTTCTTCGTTTGGTTTCCTGAAACCGAAAAAAACTTAGCTTTGTATAACTTCCGAAAGGGGCATCCTTTAACTGAGTGTGAGCTTTTAAGCAAGTGGTAACTCGCGAACACACATTACATGTCTGTCAATTACCGCATTTTAGGTTGTGCAAGGGCTTGAATTTGTGGACGCAACGGCCTGATTGGCTGATTTACACTAAAGAGCCAAAGAAAATGGTACACCTACCTAATACCGTGTAGCGCCCCCGCGAGGAGGCAGAAGTACCATACCACGACGTGGCATGGACTCGATTAATGTCTGAGGCAGAGCTGGAGGAAATTGACAACATAAATCCTGCAAGGCTGTCCATAAACCCGTAACAGTACGAGAGGTAGAGATCTCTTTTGAATTGAAAGTTGAAAGGTATCCCATATATGCCAGATATGCTCATTAACGTTCATGTCTGGGGAGTTTGGTAGCCAGCGGAAGTGTTTAAACTCAAAAGAGTGTTCCTGGAGCCACTCTGTAGCAATTCTGGACGTGTGGAGTGTCGCATTGTCCTACTGGAATTGCGCAAGTCCGTTGAAATGCACAATGGACATGAATGGATGCATGTGATCAGACAGGGTTCTTACGTACGTATCACAAGTCAGAGTCGAATCTAGACATATCAGGGGTCCCATATCACTCCAACTGCACGCGCCCCCACACCATTACAGAGCTTATACCAACTTGAGCAGTCCCCTATTGATATGCAGGCTCCATGGATTCATGAAGTTGTCTCCATACCCGTACGCGTCTATCCGCTCGATACAATTTGAAACGAGACTCGTCCGATCAGGCAACATGTTTCCAATAATCAACAGTCCAATGTCGATGTTGACGGGCCCAAGCAAGGCGTAAAGCTTTGTGTCGTGCAGTCATTTAGGGTACACGTGTGGGCCTTCGGCTGAAAAAGCCCAAATAGATGATGTTTCATTGGATGGTTCACACGCTGACACTTATTGATGGCCCTGCAATGAAATCTGCAGCTATTTGCGGAAGGGCTGTACTTCAGTCACGCTAAACGATTCTCTTCAGTCGTCGTTGGTCCCGTTCCTGCAGGACGTTTTTTCGGCCACAGGGATGTCGGAGATTCGGTGTTTTGCCGGGTTATTGATATTCTCGGTACACTCATGAAATAGTCGTGCGGGAAAATCCTCACTTCATCGCTGCCTCGGGGATGCTGTGTCCCGTCGCTCGTGCACTGACTACAACACCACATTCAAACTCACTTAAATATTGATAACTTCCCATTGTAGCAGCAGTAACGTATCTAACAACTGCGCCAGACACTTGCTGTCTTATATAGGCGTTGCCGACCTCAACGTGGTATTCTGATTGTTTACATATTTGAATACGTGTGCCTATGTGTTTCTTTGGCGTTTCTCGTATATAACTCGGAAGCAGCGCAAGATATTCCGTGTACACCCCTTCTGTAGATCCGGCGACATTGTGGATCTGCATCGCAGGCTTTCTTGAACTTGAGAAACAATTGCAACTAGGAACTATGAATATTTCACTTGAATGCAACATACATAAGAAGAAAAACTTTAAGTTATCACACTGAAATACAACTTAGGGGAGGCAGTGGCCATTAATCGGATGTGGAGAGACCGTCTTGCAGGAACCGTTGCGATTCAACTCTGAAGAAAATGTAAATGGCTGTCTACACTGATAACGTGAAGCAGTTGTGAATACTTAAGAGAGTTTCTCACTAGTTAGAAGAAGAATGGTAGCAATAATAGCCCTGTAGTGCCAGCTTTCCTTTTAGAGCAAAAGCACGTACGTATGCGCGTTATGTGGCTGGCATAAGACCGAGTAATGTCTTGTGATTATGTATTTCTTTCTGACTCAGTAAAGCCATCATGCAGACGTTAAGTTACGACACATTACGTGCGCAGCGAGTCTCGACAGCATTACATTCTTTCATCTGAGTTTAAAATGTTTTCTTTCTAGTGCGTCTGTAATTCATTTTGAGTTACGATGTTCTTGAGTCATCTTACTCAGTTGTTTCGGTTATCATCATTGTTTTCATTAAGAGAATTCCTCTTATCAGTTTCATTTTAGGGTAGTCATGCGAAAACAACTGAGCAATTCAGCAACTGCGAGAACTAAACCCGTAACCTCTGTTAAGTCTTCCTGGTACTACTAATTGGTTGCTAAATGTCTTACACGCGCCCTTACCGGTATATGAACTTGTAGATATTATCAGCGCCGTGTTACAACATGCATTCCCACTATCCTCTCTCCTGCACATATTTTTCCGTACTAGTATTTTTTCTAATTGCTCTTAAAATCTAAGAAACTGGTTCATTAATGCTTTCGTGGAAGTTTTGTGACTTTCAGACACTGACGCACATTTTCAGGAGGTTCTTACCAACACCAGGTTTTAAAAGGAATAGGCGGACTTGCGCTTTTGCTTTTATGTATGTCAGTGTGTGAGTCCATGGGTAGGTGTGTTAATGCAAGACTGATCTCGTAATCATGAGCATTCGTGTTCAGGTCCTCTCCAACTTCACAGAAAATGTCTCCTAACAAATACATCGCACATAATACAGGAATGCTATTGATTAAAAAAACTATGAGTTTACTCCTGCAGACAAATTTATTTTGAACACTACGACGTATTGCAATGGTCGTGCCATCATTAGGTAGACTGAGAAGTTTTCACATTTTGGGATTTACTTGTGACCTGCAACGACGTACATCTGTCGTTTATTTGTCCCCCATCGATGTGGTAAGAACGTTATGTGTCGTCTTACAAGGGTGAGCAAACACTTGCTTAAATTTATAGTAGTTAACGGAGCAATACGTGTTTCTACATGTTGAAAAAAAGAAATAAAAAGTTTGAGGTTCGCCTATGACATTGTAACTGTGTCAGAGACAGCAAAGGACTTGGCAGAGCAGTTGAACGGTATGGACAGTGTCTTGAAAGGAGGGTATAAGATGAACATCAACAAAAGCAAAACGAGGATAATGGAATGTAGTCAAATTAAGTCGGGTGATGCTGAGGGAATTAGATTAGGAAATAAGACACTTAAAGTAGTAAAGGAGTTTTGCTATTTGGGGAGCAAAATAACTGATGATGATCGAAGTAGAGAGGATATAAAACGTAGACTGGCAATGGCAAGGAAAGCGTTTCTGAAGAAGAGAAATTTGTTAACATCGAGTATAGATTTAAGTGTCAGGAAGTCATTTCTGAAAGTATTTGTATGGAGTGTAGCCATGTATGGAAGTGAAACATGGACGATAAATAGTTTGGACAAGAAGAGAATAGAAGCTTTCGAAATGTGGTGCTACAGAAGAATGCTGAAGATTAGATGGGTAGATCACATAACTAACGAGGAGATATTGACTAGAATTGGGGAGAAGAGAAGTTTGCGGCACAACTTGACTAGAAGAAGGGATCGGTTGGTAGGACATGTTCTGAGGCATCAAGGGATCACCAATTTAGTACTGGAGGGCACCGTGGAGGGTAGAAATCGTAGAAGGAGACCAAGAGATGAATACAATAAGCAGATTCAGAAGGATGTAGGTTGCAGTAGGTACTGGGAGATGAAGATGGTTGCACAGGATAGAGTGGCATGGAGAGCTGCATCAAACCAGTCTCAGGACTGAAGACCACAACAACAACTACTACTACTACTACTACTACTACTACTATGTAGTCAAGTCTACTTAAAATTCGAGGTCTGCAGTCCACTCTGGATGCTCTAATTTTCGTTCCTGCATTGCCTTTTGCTACACAAATTGAACAATAGCGCGTTTTAAATTGATGAAGCGTTCCTCACACGATCCTTCAGTTAACCTTCGCATTTAGTAGTAATACTCTTCGTTAAATTCTGCGGACAACCTCCTCATTCTTTACCTTACGTGTCGAACTAATTTCTACAGCATCACAACTCAAACGCTTCAATTATCTTCTTCTCCACCATGCTCCAAGCATATTCAACCAGAACTCTCCTCCTCGAATTGAGGCCTATTTTTCCTGCTGGTTCACTTCTTTCCGTCATGATTGCCCTCTCCGTCCGTGCTTGTCTACTTGTAATGTTTTTATTGTCTAGTGCGTCACATGTTACTTTGCTTCCAAAGAAGCAGAATTACTAAACTTCATCTACTTCGTTGTTTATCAAATGTGATATTAAGTTTTACACTACAATTTCTGCTACTGTTCTTTAATTTTGTCTTTCTCGAATTTATAAGGTGTAGAATTATAACCCGTATTAGTGACAATATCGCATAAAGAAACATCACGGAGTTCAACTGCGTCCGTTATGGATAAAATTCACATTTCTTGACCTTACTGTAAATCCATGATGTGTAGCCACGAGACTGTTCATTTCATTTAACAGGTTCCCTAGCTCCTCTTCACTGAGGATAGCGAAGTCATAAGCGAATCTTATTATTGATATCCTTTCATGGTGAATTTTAATCCCACGCTTACCATTTTTTTTATTTCCGTCATTACGTATTCGGTATACAGACTGAAGAACAGGAGCGGAAGACAGCATCCGTGTCTTATACCGTTTTTAACCCGAGCACTTGATTCTTGGTGTTCCATTCTGAGTGTTTTCTGGACATATTGACAATTAGACGTCGTTCCCTACACCTTGCTGTTATTATTCTCAGAAATTCGAACGCCTTGCACTATTCTACCACGTAGAACGCTTTTTCTATTATTGTAAGCTTGGCACATAGGACTTCTCACACATACGCGAGCTACTATTAACTTTTGTCCATCAACAGCCCTGCAATTTCTTTCGTACTGAAAAAGTGAGACCTCTACAACAAGTACTTCACGGAAGCACACATCATGGGAAAAATTTTGTCACTTTCAACTGTGAATACGTGCAGATGATCTACCTTCATTATCATGTTTCATGGTCGCACCTTGACTCTTTTTCAAGGTCATCATTATGTACCTTAGGGATTGGGCCTTCTGGTCCGTTCCACCTCCTTGAAAATTTGTCAAGTCATCTCTTCACCGCTCTTCCTGAACATCTTTTGCCCCTTGTTTTATATTGTTTTACAGTTTTAATGATTCCAGCAGGCTGACATACGGCCTATATATTCTTTCCATGTTAAATGATATTGTTTTATTATGTCAGTTACATTCTGCACATTTAGTTCAGCTCGGGTGTCATCATTTCTACTTTTATCCACCAAAGTATATCCAGACACGTATCTAAGGAAATTCATTTCGTAAATTTCTGTTCTCTTTTCATCTTTGTCCTTAGGGGTCCAGTTTTCGCATCCATCGAGCAGTGCCGGAACAGCTATTTGCATTACCTTATAGAACTTCAGTAAAGTACGCGTGTGGACTTTCTTTCTCAGTGTACTGCTTGAAGTTTCACACAAACAAGTAGGTCTACCTGACACTCAAGTGACAAAAGTCGTGGATAACGATATGGACATATGCAGATGGCGATAGTATCGTGTAGATAAGGTGTAAAAGAGGAGTGCATTGGTGGAACTATCATTTGTACTCAGCTGATTAGTTTGGAAAGGTGTCCGACGTGATTATGGCTACATGGCGCGAATCAGCAGATGTTGAGCGCGGAATGCTGCCTGGAGCTAGATACATGAGACATTCGATTTCGCAAATAGTTAGGCGCTCAGTATTCCAAGATCCACATTGTCAAGAGCGTGCCGAGAACACCATGCACTGGCCGACGGCCTTCACTTAACGACCGAGAGCAGCGGCGTTTGCATAAGGTTGTCAGTGCTAACAGACAAGCAACACAGCGTGAAATTACCGTAGAAACCGAAGTGGGATGTGCGAAGAACGTATCCGTTAGGACAGTGCGGCGAAGCTTGGCGTTAATGGGTTATGGCAGCAACTGACCGACGGAAGTGCCTTTGCTAACAGCACGACATCACCTACGGCGCCTCTCTTGGGTTCTTAACTACATCGGTTGGAACTTGGACGACTGGAAAACCCTTACCTGGTCAGATAAGTATCAGTTATTAAGAGCTAGTGGTGGGGTTGGAGTGTGTCGCAAATACCACGAAGCCATGGATCTATGTTGTCAAGAAGGCACTGAGCTAGCTGGCAGTGGCTCCACAATGATGTGGGCTGTGTTCACACGGAATGGAGTGGGTCGTCTGCTCGTACTGAACCAGTGACTGGAAATTGTAGTCATTCATGGACTTCGTGCTCCTAAACAGCGATGGAATTCTTATCTATGACAATGCTCCGTGCCACGCGGAATTAGCCGAGCGGACTAAGGCGCTGCAGGCGGCCGAGCGGTTCTAGGCGCTACAGTTTGGAACCGCGCGACTGCAACGGTCGCAGGTTCGAATCTTGCCTCGGGCATGGATGTGTGTGATGTCCTTAGGTTAGTTAGGTTTAAGTAGTTCTAAGTTCTAGGGGACTGATGACCTCAGAAGTTAAGTCCCATAGTGCTCAGAGCCATTTAAGGCGCTGCAGTCATGGACTGTGCCGCTGGTCCCGGCGGAGGTTCGAGATCCCCCTCGGGCATGGGTGTGTGTGTGTGTGTGTGTGTGTGTGTGTGTGTGTGTGTGTGTGTGTGTGCGCGTGTGTGTGTGTTTGCCCTTAGGATAATTTAGGTTAAGTAGTGTGTACGCTTAGGGACTGATGACTTTAGCAGTTAAGTCCCATAAGGTTTAACACACATTTGAACATTTTTAGAACAATGTGGCGTGTCACCATGCCAAAAATATTCGCGATTGGTTTGAAGAACGTTCTGGACAATTCGAGCGAATGATCAGGCCACTCAGAGCGCACGACATGAATCCCATCGCACATTTGTGGAATAGAGTAGAGAGGTCAGTTAGTGCACAAGTCGTGCACGAGCAGGACTTTCGCAATTATGGACGGCTGTAGAGGCAGCACGGCTCAGTATTCCTGCAGACAACTTCCAACGACTTGTGGAGTGTATGGCACACAGACTTGCTGCAGTACACGGGACAAAAAGAGAGCCGACACGATATTAGTCATTCGTACATATATCCTGTACAGGTCTTATAAGATGAGATGGGCTCCCTGTGTTTCTTTTTCGAGGTGACGACTGAAATTATGCGAGTCCCCCTGGCAGGCACAGTAGCGGACGCCTGAGTTGAGGGGGTCGGGCGTAGCTGGAGAGGCGAGGCTCGGCCGGCGTCTCAGCTGACGAGGAAGACGCAGTTTAGAGGCTCCGCCGGCGAGCGGAAGGCGCGCAATTGTGCGTAGGTGTGCGCGTCCTCCGGCCGCGCCGGCACGGCCGCCCACGCGCCCCGCGGCGGCGGCAAACACCCGCACCGCACCGCACCACACCACGCCACCCGGTCACAGGACGGGACGCCGTCCGGAAGGTAGCTACGCCCACCCGCCAGCGTGGGCGGAGGAGGCACAGGCACCAGCTGCCTCTCCCAGTACCCTTAGACACATTCACTCACACACACACGCACACACACACACACACACACACACCAGCAGCAGCCGCCTTCGCGACACCCCCTTACACGGTATCTACAGCGTGAAAAGTATTTAAATCGACTAACTCTGGGAGGCTGTAGTGGACATCAAAACAAACATTTTTCCCTAATGTCATATTTTCCTATGAGGATTATTTAAACCGCTGGAGGTCGTATTGCGATCTTCAGTTGTTAGAGGGTGTATTACGCTCTTCAGTTGTAGGCAACTGCTGTCCACCAGTGTGGTAGTGCATTGTCTCTGTTTACTACCGGAGCTATACATCTGGAGTGAGTACACTGATATGGTTGGTGCGTACTACGTAGCACACCACAACGGACGAGATGCACAGCGGGTTTATCAACAACAGTATCCTAATTGCCGTATCCCGACCCATACGACCTCTACTGTGTACCAACGTCTGCGTGAGACCGGGTCGTTTACCAGATTACCTGGACATGGACGCCGTCGCACGGTAAGAACGCTGCAATTTGAGGAAGCTGTCTTGCAGCATGCGGAGCAGGATCCTTCAATCAGCACTCGTGCAATTGCAGGTAACATGGGTATCAATCGGACGAATGTAAGAACAGTCCTTCGAGAGCAATTGTTACGCCCATTTCACTTACCGCGTGTCCACAACCTGGAACCAGTTGATTATCCACCCACAGCACAGTTTTCGCAGTGGTACCTGGAACAGTGTGAAATGCGTCCTACATTTCCATCCTCTGTGTCCTTTACCGATGAAGCAACGTTCGGGCCTGATGGACTCTCCCGTTCTCGCTTCCCGCGCCCGGGTTTCCGGGTTCGAATCACGGCGGGTTAATGGATTTTCTCTGCCTCGTCATGACTGGGTGTTGTGTGTCCTTAGGTTAGTTAGGTTTAAGTAGTTTTAGTTCCAGGGGACTGATGACTATGAATGTTAAGTCCGACAGTGCTCAGAGCCATTTTTGATGGACTCTTCAACATGCACTACTCGCATGTTTGGAGTGAGGATTACGTATATGCCACAGTTACTAGCGCTTATCAAGTGCTATTCTTCGTTAATGTGTGGGTCGGTGTTGTTGGGGACTTTTTTATTGGGCCGTATCTGCTACCTAGGCCATTAAATGGCAGGCACTATTGCAATTTTCTAGCTAGAGCAGTGCCAGAATTGCTGGAAGACATCCCGCTCTCTACAGGACAATGAATGTGGTTCCAACATGACGGGCGCCGGCACATTTCAGTCGTCGTGTGCGTCGATTCCTGGACCGACGGTTCCTAGAAATGTGGATTGGCAGAGGTGGTCCTGTAGCATGGCCTGCTCGATCCCCAGATATGTCCCCTCTGGACTTTTTTGTGTGAGGAGAGATGGGAAAACTTGTTTACTCAAATCCTGTTGCATCAGAACAGGACCTGGTTGCCCGGATAGTAGTAGCAGCAGCAGCAGCAACAATTCGAGTACTTCTGGGGTTTTTGCCCGTGTCGGACAGAACATGATCCGACGGTGTAACCTTGGTTTACGTGTCGATGGACGCATTTTTGAAAATCAACTGTAATTGAAATTGGGTGCTGTTAATGTCTTGTCTCTTGGTCATAAAAAATGGAAAAGTGTTTGTTGGGTTTAATTAATTTGCCGCCAGAGAAATCTTCCACTACCGGTTTAAATACACCTCATAGGAAAAAATGACGTTAGGGAAAAATATTTATTTTGATTTCCCCTACAACCTCCCATAGTTTGTCGGTTTAAATACTTTCCACCCTGTATATGAACATCTATACTCCACAATTCAAAAATGGTCCAAATGGCTCTGAGCACTACGGGACTTGACATCTGAGGTCATCAGTCCCCTAGAACTTAGAACTACTTAAACCTAACTAACCTAAGGACATCACGCACATCCATGCCCGAGGCAGGATTTGAATCTGCGAACGTAGCGGTCACGTGGTTCCAGACTGAAGCGCCTAGAACCGCTCGGCCACACCGGCCGGCTAGTCAGACTCCTTTACACAGTGAAACTTCAACTATGTTCTACTACAATTTCAAAAGAACAATTTCAATAATTTACCGAAAACTGTGAATATAAAAATAAAAATATCGGCACTCGATACTGCTATCTCGATGTCGATCTATTGATATATCACTGGAAAATACACTCCTGGAAATTGAAATAAGAACACCGTGAATTCATTGTCCCAGGAAGGGGAAACTTTATTGACACATTCCTGGGGTCAGATAAATCACATGATCACACTGACAGAACCACAGGCACATAGAAACAGGCAACAGAGCATGCACAATGTCGGCACTAGTACAGTGTATATCCACCTTTCGCAGCAATGCAGGCTGCTATTCTCCCATGGAGACGATGGTAGAGATGCTGGATGTAGTCCTGCGGAATGGCTTGCCATGCCATTTCCACCTGGCGCCTCAGTTGGACCAGCGTTCGTGCTGGACGTGCAAACCGCGTGAGACGACGCTTCATCCAGTCCCAAACATGCTCAATGGGGACAGATCCGGAGATCTTGCTGGCCAGGGTAGTTGACTTAACCTTCTAGAGCACGTTCGGTGGCACGGGATACATGCGGACGTGCATTGTCCTGTTGGAACAGCAAGTTCCCTTGCCGGTCTAGGAATGGTAGAACGATGGGTTCGATGACGGTTTGGATGTATTGTGCACTATTCAGTGTCCCCTCGACGATCACCAGAGGCGTACGGCCAGTGTAGGAGATCGCTCCCCACACCATGATGCCGGGTGTTGGCCCTGTGTGCCTCGGTCGTATGCAGTCCTGATTGTGGCGCTCACCTGCACGGCGCCAAACACGCATACGACCATCATTGGCACCAAGGCAGAAGCGACTCTCATCGCTGAAGACGACACGTCTCCATTCGTCCCTCCATTCACGCCTGTCGCGACACCACTGGAGGCGGGCTGCACGATGTTGGGGCGTGAGTGGAAGACGGCCTAACGGTGTGCGGGACCGTAGCCCAGCTTCATGGAGACGGTTGCGAATGGTCCTCGCCGATACCCCAGGAGCAAAAGTGTCCCTAATTTGCTGGGAAGTGGCGGTGCGGTCCCCTACGGCACTGCGTAGGATCCTACGGTCTTGGCGTGCATCCGTGCGTCGCTGCGGTCCGGTCCCAGGTCGACGGGCACGTGCACCTGCCGCCGACCACTGGCGACAACATCGATGTACTGTGGAGACCTCACGCCCCACGTGTTGAGCAATTCGGCGGTACGTCCACCCGGCCTCCCGCATGCCCACTATACGCCCTCGCTCAAAGTCCGTCAACTGCACATGCGGTTCACGTCCACGCTGTCGCGGCATGCTACCAGTGTTAAAGACTGCGATGGAGCTCCGTATGCCACGGCAAACTGGCTGACAGTGACGGCGGCGGTGCACAAATGCTGCGCAGCTAGCGCCATTCGACGGCCAACACCGCGGTTCCTGGTGTGTCCGCTGTGCCGTGCGTGTGATCATTGCTTGTACAGCCCTCTCGCAGTGTCCAGAGCAAGTATGGTGGGTGTGACACACCGGTGTCAATGTGTTCTGTTTTCCATTTCCAGGAGTGTGTCGCAGATATAGACCGATATGTTTTGAAAAAAAAAAACAGTATATCGAAAAATCGATATTTTATCAACAGCCATTCCTCTATCCAACGTCC
This sequence comes from Schistocerca gregaria, assembly GCF_023897955.1. Taxonomy (NCBI): domain Eukaryota; kingdom Metazoa; phylum Arthropoda; class Insecta; order Orthoptera; family Acrididae; genus Schistocerca; species Schistocerca gregaria. The sequence continues at coordinate 188,566,081 of NC_064921.1, forward strand.
GCGTAAAATGTTGTTGAGGTGTACTGCGGAAGTGGGATGGTGCTCCTGCATGCAGTAACCACATAACTTGTCGTATTGCCAAAGGCACATTCCCAAGCATCTCAGGCATAGTATCCGCAGAAGTCCAGATACGTTCCTCCGTCGAGGCGTCGTGGAATAATGACCGGTCCATGTACGTGGTCCCCAAGAATCCCTGTCGGTCTAAGCAGAACCAGTGCTGATGAGACTCTTCAACCATTCCACGACAATTATCTGTAAGTGTAGACGACGCTTATGCTGATTGACGATGTCAATTCTGGTAAAGGCTGCTTCGTCAGTAAAGAGGACTGATGACACAAATTCATAGTGGTAATGCTCTGGTGCAACAAACAACGACAAAATCCTTTTCGTAGAAGGGAAAGCCACTGCTGATAATCCTTGCCCTTGTTGCAGGTGACTGGCACAGTAGCGACTGTCGTGCAGGATACAGATAATCGTTCTTCGACTTACACCATGTTGGTGGAGATTGTTCTAGGGCTAGTCTCAATATGCTGTAGAACCCGGTCCTCTCAATCTGGTGTACGCACAGGCCGCCGCATTCCTGCAGGTCCGTCTGTGTGAGAGAATCCGTCATCACACGAACTCCCTAAAAGGACTTGAAACGCTGTGTCATGTGGTTGGTGTTTGTGAAACTACTTGTTTTGGTAAAGCCGTGTTTCCTCTTAACCGTTTCCATCTGACTGACCGTACAAAAACTCCGTCTCCGCTTGATCCCGACGTTAATACCGAACCATTCCGCTGCTTATAGTATATTGCGTCAATTAAACAGCCTACAACACACAAGCAAAACACGGCAAGTGGTCAGCGTAATCTACCGTCGCAACAATGGATTTCCGGTCACATGTTCATACGACCTTTCTTCCTTCGTTTCCAATCAGGAATCCGTCCCTGCAGTTTGTCGGTTTTGTAATGTTCACTCTTAAACAAAGTCGCAGAAGTGATTGCTGAGCGCGGACTGTGGCTAGAGCTTTAGCGTGGAATCAGCGCGAAGGAACATGTTGCGAGTTCGAACTGGCGCAGCAGACAGCGGGGAGACGGGGGTGTCAGCAGCAAAAGGGAAGCGAAGTTCCGAAGGGAATACCCTATAGTTTGTTTGCAGGTGGGAGGAAGGAATCCTGTTCGCTAGAAGAACGGAGGACAAAAGTTTTCGGTTAAGTTAACCAGTTTTCATTAGAGACGCGGTGTATCTAGGGGTGTTGCTGATGTTAAATTAAACTTTACGTTTCGAAGTGTGTAAAAGTGCAGAGACGTTAATTAACTGAGACTAATGAAAAACCTTAACTTTTAATTCATATTGGAGTGTTGCTTTAACAGATAATCTTTTCCTCTTTGCGTTGTCGTTTCTGTTTCAGCTGCCGTAATCCATATATGAGACACGTGAGAGCGAATGGAAGAGTTGTTGGCCTGCTTTTATTTACAGTTGTCAGTCTTCCAGCGCTGATATCCCTGATGGTCATTGACCCTATAAACGGATGCCAAACCTTCGCGACAATCTGAGGGAACCATCTGCAGAAAAAAATGTACTCAAGCATCGTTAAGTTACTGGGTGTATGCAGAGTAATACTTGCGAAAAACGACCAATATTACTCCCTTTTTATTACACTTACTGACATGGAAAAAGCACATTTTAACTATAAACTCTTCGTAAAGGTGCATCTTTCCCACGGTTATAAACGTTCTAACACAGAATAAACAGAAACCCCTTTAGACAGCAACTGAAAACTTATCGTCATTTAGTGAGCATACAGGCAAAACAGATACCAAACATGATTTGATCATAAAATTCAACAGTACAGAGATTTAACAATACTCATTTTATTCGAAATAATCTTTTTTGCGAATATTCTTTGACAATAAAAGTGCAGAATCACAATTTTTCATGACAGTTCAAAATTAATTATAAAACCTACTAAACAAAGAAATCGAATCAAACAAAACCTTTGACAAAAGTAATTACGAAGTAGCAATTGCTACTATTACAATTCCCAATCAGTTGTAATGCTATAAAACATATCAGAACATAATATATCATTAATTTCTTTTAGATTTGGGGATCATAATTGAAGTGTAACAGCTGCCACTTATTACGTTAATTTAGGATTACTTATATACAATAATATCCATTTCAAAGTAAACTAACAAAAACCTAAGTCATTTCAGTTACACATATAAGTCGTCAAATACGTCTAAAACGTACAAACAGCGTCAATGGAGCACGATGAAAAACCTAAAAATAACAGAAACCTTAAGCATTCTGTTGGAAATTTGGTGTATAACTTGATGAAAGCTAGCAAACTATGATTAGAAAGTAACTACGTGGACAAAAGGAATTTCTATTTGAAACAATCTATCATTAGCACCACATAATTACAAGATAAGCAGTATGTCGTATCATATGATTTTTATGAATCAAAAAGAAAGTTATAAGAAAGAAGGAACAGCATGAACAGAAGCCAAGACATAGGTTTATTCCGTCTCCTAGTCATGAACATCATTAACACATGAAATAAGCCCTTATAATTATTTACAAACTCCTATCAGTGCGACCTAACCGATGCAAAACCAAAGAACAGATATCCACAAAAAAAGTTAGTACGACCTAAAGACTTCAGTGACAAAAAAACAAATTTTTATGTATCCTCTCTAATGGAAAATAAGGAATAAACTTGTATAAAGATGAGAGGCTTTCCGATGGCTAACCACATAATATAAACAAACAGAAGTCTGTACAGCGAAACACGGGACATACATGAAAAATCGTGCCATAGTCACCAGCACAAATAACCGAATTAAATATTTAAATGGCACCTCAGTGTATGTACAATGACACAGCGGAAAATAAAATGTTTGTGAAAGAATTTCCACATTTATCTCAGTGTAAAACCATAAGGACATTATTTAGCAAGCCGTAATCGGAACTAGTATAAATTTCACAGCTTTAGCTGTAACTATAATGAAAAAAAATTAATGAACATTACAGCGAATTACAAAAGTATGTTAATAAAAACAAACCAAAAGTTGGTAACATACTAATATAAGATAACATCAGGCAATGTGACCTGCAGGCATTGCGAAAAAACCAACCATATAACACATAATATAACTTTCGATGTATGGAGTGCAGCCATGTATGGAAGTGAAGCATGGACGATAAATAGTTTAGACAAGAAGAGAATAGAAGCTTTCGAAATGTGGTGCAACTAATTTATGCTGAAGATTAGATGGGTAGATCACATAACTAATGAGGAGGTATTGAATAGAATTGGGGAGAAGAGCAGTTTGTGGCACAACTTGACTAGAAGAAGGGATCGGTTGGTAGGACATGTTCTGAGGCATCAAGGGATCACCAATTTGGTACTGGAGGGCAGCGTGGAGGGTAAAAATCATAGAGGGAGACCAATAGAAGCTTTCTAAATGTGGTGCTACTAATTTATGCTGAAGATTAGATGGGTAGATCACATAACTAATGAGGAGGTATTGAATAGAATTGGGGAGAAGAGGAGTTTGTGGCACAACTTGACTAGAAGAAGGGATCGGTTGGTAGGACATGTTCTGAGGAATCAAGGGATCACCAATTTGGTACTGGAGGGCAGCGTGGAGGGTAAAAATCGTAGAGGGAGACCAAGAGATGAATACACTAAGCAGATTCAGAAGGATGTGGGCTGCAGTAGGTACTGGCAGATGAAGAAACTTGCACAGGATAGAGGAGCATGGAGAGCTGCATCAAAGCAGTCTCAGGACTGAAGACCACAACAACAACAACAAACAACATAACTTTCGAAATCACAACAAGTTTTGCCAAGACTAAGCACGGCCTCTGTGTGAAACCAAATGTCAGAGGGACCATCTACAATATCAGTAATAATCTCAATACGACAGACAGTAGAATAACAATCTCAAGTAATAATTACAGCGCCTCATCAGTTTCTCATAAGTTATGGTTGACAGAAAATCGACTAGACTCTTTTATGCATATCGTATGGTTCTCATGTGACAGAGTGGTGTAAGCACTATGTGATGTAGCTACCACTGCCCGGTTTTATCGATCTCATGGTGGCCATACATATTGCCGAAACCAGTAATCAGTAATTGCGTTTACATAGCGATCTTGGCAAATAAATGATTTACAAAAGAAGACTACAATACAGAATTATAGGTCGCTTCCTGCACTAACTGATCACATCAGGTAACCACAGAAAATTTACAGGTATCACCCTGTGAAACAACCAAGCACTATGTGTCCAACTAGTAACACAAGTAAGTCATATAGCAACATACAAATATGTGAACACAGTAAAACACCGCCAGGCGTTTCTTTGCAAAAACCTAATCAATACAGTGATAACACTAACAATTTCTGATGAATGAAAAATAATTGATATGAAAAATAAATAAGACAAAAGTCATCAAGAAACATTTAGAAGATATGAAGATATCCATGTCAATGCACCTATCACATATGCTGTGAGAGATGGAAATAGTGTAAGTCAAACACACTTAAAATGACAAATTTGTATACACTGAAAAACCTAAGCCTTGTATACTGACAAGGATCTAAATAACCTCCATCTTATCAGAACAAAAGAAATTGCTTTACTATCAGTGAAAAATGTGATAAAACTTTGGAACTAAAGCAAAGGCTGTTGATTATACAACCTACATTAGTATGAAGTTACATCAACAACACAAAATTTGTAAGGGATAGTATCAAGCAAAATAGATTATTTGATCCAACTTACAGAGTTAATCCAAAAACGTAACTTCTTGACAAATTTTAGGGGGTAGACACATCTGTGAAACATATTGAAATACTGATATAATGCTGTATGTTTTTAAAAGCTGATTAAGCTAAAATGTTTTATGTTTATTTTGTTTGATGGTGTTACAACTGACTCGAAATTGTCGTAGTAGCGACTGTTACTCTGTAATTACTTTTATCCAAGGTTTCCTTTTATTCGATCTCTGATTAATTTTCTTTGTATTTTTTAATACTTACTTGTTTCTGGGTTTTATAATTAACTTGGAACTATCAAACAAAGGTTGTGATTCTGTAATTTTATTATCAGACAATATATGCAAAAAGGGTTTTGTCGAGTACAGTATGTTTATTCTCTGTAGTGTTGACCTCCATCTTTGGTATCTGTATCGTCTATGTGCTCACTACATCACGAACATTTTTCAGTTGCTGTCATGTGAGTCACTGCTTATTTTATATTAGACCATTTGCTTCCGTGCTAAAGAAGCAGCATTATCAAGAGTTTATATTAAAAACGTGTTTTTCCTAGTCAGTAGGCGTAATGACAAACGTGTAATATTAACGCTTGCCCGTACATATTATTGTGTTCACCCATGAGCCTAACGATGTTTGTGTATCTTTTTTCTGTAGCTGTTTTTTCTTCCTTTCGTTGATAAAGATGCCGAGAGGACCGTGTTTTACCAAAACCGGTGGTAATAATAAATAAAGATTAATATAGCGTTGTGTCTTGATTTTTCTATAGTATACGCTTGCTCGAAATCGACTGAAAAAAATGTACGACTGTCAGAGGAGCCTGCGATTTATAATTAAGTAAATGCCGTCGTCATACGGAGTGAATCTCTTATAGTGAGGCTGGCGACCGAATGAACTTCACTTAGAGGTAAAGGTAGGTGCGGGGCGAGGCAGCTGAATGTATCTGTTTGGTTGGTTGGGATGGGTTGGGTTGTTTGGGGGAGGAGACCAGACAGCGAGGTCATCGGTCTTCTCGGATTAGGGAAGGATGGGGAAGGGTGTCGGCCGCGCCTTTTGAAAGGAACCATCCCGGCATTTTCCTGGAGCGATTTAGAGAAATCACGGAAAACCTAAATCAGGATGGCTGGAAGCGGGATTGAACCGTCGTCCTCCCGAATGCGAGTCCAGTGTGCTAAACACTGCGCCACTTCACTCGGTCAATGTATCTGTATTTAAGTGGCTAAAGAAGGGATGAGACATCACATTCGGTGGTCCTATCAGGTTCAAAATTACAGGGAAATAGAAGCGAAGTAATGTGGGAATAAGCAAGTTGAATGCGCAAAGGAGTGAGTGAAAGGACGCAAGGAAGAATAGAGAAAGAAGGAAGGAGACAGGAGTACAGGAACGAGGTAAATTTACAGAAACTGGTGTAGATCAAATAGATTAAAAACAAAATTCTTATTACAGCTAGAGGTGAGTAACAGAGACAGTGAGACAGAAAATAAAGATAAGGTATCCAGAAAGGCGTTATTAACCCTGCAGCCGATTGCAGCCGCAATCCATAGCAGGTTTCCGCAATTGGCCGTTAATCCAATAACAATAAACACTGAGTTAAACATTCCAGTGAATACCTCCTTAAAAGTTTCATCGCAGCAAATGCAGCAGGTGTACCACGATACAGTGAACACACATCGTGAAACACTGTTCTCCCTTATTCGTCAAATGAGAGCGGTCATTTTTATTTTATTAATAGCCGTTTGGAGCGCACTAGTAGCTAGCTCCTCAAGCGACCCTCTGGTCAGACCGCTTCGCCTGCCCTTCCATCGCCCGTCACCTCCTACGGTAGTCCCGGAGACAACCGGGGGCAGCCCACCACTCACCGGTTAACCGTATCAGGCGACAAGCTGCCCCTCCTATCCGGGTCAGCTGCCGCTGCGGAAGTCAAGCTGGGACCAGCGGCAGCTGTAGACGCCACGTGCGGCTGTAGCGGTCAGAGGAAGCGGCCACTGGAGAGGGATGGGCCCATCCGATCTAAATGGAGACTTACGAGGAGGCGTGGGCGCCGGGAAAATCACGCCCATGGCCCCAATTAAAAGCCTTTCACTTATCGCAGGCCGAGGGCGCAGCTGCTAGAGGACACACGACGACGACGAATCCTTAATTGACACGTAAGCGCACTGTTCGTCCAAGGGATCCTGAACATCGTAAAGAACAGCTCCGAAATTGACGCCGTATTACTCGACTTTCGGAAGGCATCGGAAACAGTTTCGTAGCGTATTTCAGTCGACAAAATTGGAGGTTACCCGATTTGTCACTGGATTCAGAAGTTAACACGTCGTCCTTAACGGGGCTAAATACTCAGATGTAAAATCAATTTCGGGAGCACTCTACAGGAGAGCTACAAAACCGTTCCTGTTCGCGACACAGAGTGGAATCGAACTCAACTGACAGAAGTACGGAGTTTTTTCAGGAGTATTTCTCTAGATATCCGTCGTCTTCGTTTCTCCTTTACTCAGCATGAGGCCTGGTTGGAAAATTAATGGAAATCCTGCACTTTCCTGCGTCTTTGCACCATTTTTCTTCTATAACAATTTGCTCCAGTCCAGATTCTTTCAACTCGAACTGTAGTCAATCACCGGCCGTGGTGGTCTCGCGGTTCTAGGCGCGCAGTCCGGAACCGTGCGACTGCTACGGTCGCAGGTTCGAATCCTGCCTCGGGCATGGATGTGTGTGATGTCCTTAGGTTAGTTAGGTTTAAGTAGTTCTAAGTTCTAGGGGACTGATGACCACAGATATTAAGTCCCATAGTGCTCAGAGCCATTTGAACCATTTGTAGTCAATCGATCTCGCTTTCTCTTGCCCTCAAACTTGGCTTCATCATTCGTTTTGATATTCGTTAATCTTTCATTCTCCTTACAAAACCAAACCTTTTTAACTTTTTCTCCGCGTGTGCTAGTCCGAAGCCTGGCGCCTCGCCCTGCTACGGTTTTGGAAGGATGAGGGATAGAAGTAACAACATCGTTTTAAAAAAAAAAAAAGACTGACTCCGGATGGTGACAACATGTAAGAATCCCTTTCCAGGGTAACAAGTGACTAAATCTAAAATACCTTTGGGACTGGCAACCGCATCGCAATAATAGCCTAACTATGGAACGGTATTTTTCTAAGTGTTTTGATATAAGCGACGCATGGTTTCCGATTGGTCGTTGCGATAAACACAATTATGATGGCTGGCTCTGAGCACTATGGGACTTAGCTTCTGAGGTCATCAGTTCCCCAGAACTTAGAACTAATTAAACCTAACTAACCTAAGAACATCCATGCCCGAGGCAGGATTCGAACCAAACTGTAGCGCCTAAAACCGCTCGGCCACTTCGGCCGGCCACAATTATGATTTACAGGGTTTGTTATCCAGTTTCTTATATTTCTGCGAAAATACATTAACAAGAGTAAAAAAATCCTCTTATATTGTATGCAATCATGCCAACGCGACAGGATCTGATTTTTCGTAAGGTTATATGTACACACATGTAAAAGTAGCGTGACATGGTTACCGTCTCCGCGGGAACAGTTCTATATGCGGCGTTCCGACTGTCTTCCATTGCATTCAGTAAACCCATGTACGAAGTGTATATAAGCCAACTTTTCGTCTGTAAACCTATTCCTGCTGGTGTGTATCGCTGTTAACATATACGTAAAAAGATCCCAGACAGAATTCAGTAGCACCGCATGCAAGCTCCAGGGCGAAGAGTAAAGCGGGCATTACTGTTGTGAACATCAGTTGCAGTGAGTGGGTGGAGCACGTTTGTTTCCAAACAAGAAGCACGGTGCGTACTGTCGACATTTAAACCTCAGTGCAGATATTTTCAGTGCAATTTGTATGCAAAGAGAAATGGTAGTGACAAATGGAATGACCTGGATTCACTCTGCAAGACGCGCGATGGAAACTGCAAGTAAGTCGTACCAAATTACTCATAAAATCTCCCTATGTGCTGAGAAATAACAGTTAAGAATAAGTTCCGACAGGTTGCACCATTTGCGAGTTGGACAACACTGAAATTAGCCAGTCAGACGGTTGCACGTGAGAAGTTCAAGCTGCCCCCCAGGAACGGTGTCGTCAAACTTGTTCTTCCTTAGATTTCCTAGAACCGAAGAACAGGCTCAGTTGGTCATGGACGGTGGTAAGGATCAAACCCGAGCCAAGGGATGAGCAATCTCGTGCGCTGCCTTCTACGGTATGAGTACAAATGACACTAATTTTATCTGGCGGATCGCCTGAATCTGTGTGTGCAATGGCAGGATTGGCTAACTACAATGTTAGTTAACTTGGAAACGGCGTAACGTCCGGATTTTTTAAACAATTACATTTCAGTCATGCTACCGTGCAACACCCTTGAAAACTCTTCAAACCGTTTCTGACCTTATGTGTACTTCATAACGCTGGATGTTCCTTGAAGGTGTTCGCGGCCGTTCTGTCTCTAGGAAGGTTGCAACGCCATAAGACTATCACAACATGCAGGAAGAACTGGAGATGATCGGCGATTCGTGGAGGGAGCAGCAATGGATCCTAAAGGTAAACAAATATAATTCATTGCGCAGAAATAGGAGACGATATTCATTACTGTTCGATTACCCTACGAGATAAATGATTGAGAACAGTAACCAGCAGCGCGAGCTGGTCATCCATTGTCAACTGGCTGCCATCTCATCCTGTGGCATCTACATCATTCGGATGCGGTTCGTAGATCCGTGGGGTCAGTAGACCACTATCCCGGTCCCTGCCAGTTTTCTTTACCCTGGAGCCGCTACCGCGTCACATAACTGAGTGTACCCCATTCCAGTCTCCTCCCCCCACCCCCCACCCCCTCACCCAAAGGAACAACCCGTATCAGTAGCGGGAACCGAACCAATGTCTCGCGCGTAGCACTCAAGCACGCTGACCACCACATACAGGGAGTTTCCTAATTCCTGCAATGCACACTAACGCTTGTGTTTCAACCGTATGTCATGGATGTTGTAGAGAAGACTTATTTGATAAAGTATTGATACGGAACCCACGTCTGTAACGTTTGGATGTAAAATACACTGCAGAGCTAAAGAAATTGGTACACCTGCCTAACATCGTGTTGGGCCCCGTCGAGCACGCGGAAGTGCTGAACACGACGTGGCATGGACTCCACTAATATCTGAGGTAGTGCTGGAGGGAACTGACACCATGAATCCTGATGAGCTGGCCACAAATCCGTAAGAGTGCACTTGACACTGTGCCACACAAAGGGCTTTTAGTGAAATTGCGTGCTTGTGGAGTATCGTCTCAGTTACGCGACTGGGTTCGAGACTTTGTCAGAGAGGTCACAGGTCGTAGTAACTGACGGAAAATTATCGAGTAAAACAGAAGTGATTTCTAGCGTTCCCCGAGGTAGTGTTATAGGCTCTCTGCTGTTCCTTATCTACGTAAATGATTTAGGAGACGATGTGAGCAGACGACTTAGGTTGTTTGCAGATGTTACTGTCGTTTATCGTGTAGTAAACTCATCAGAATACCAAAACAAGTCGCAAAACAATTTAGAAAAGATATCCAAATGGTGCGCAAATTTAAAATTCAATGTAAATAACGAAAACTGTAAGGTCATCCACATGAGTGCTAAAAGGAATCCGTTAAACCTCTGTTACACGATAAAGCAGTCAATATAAAGACCACAAATTCACCTAAACACCTAAAAAATACAATTACGAACAACGTAAATTGGAAGGAACACACAGAAAATGTTGTGGGGGAAGGCAAACCAAAGGCTGCGTTTTATTGATAGAACACTTAGGAAATGTAATCAGATCTTCTAAAGAGACTGGCTACACTACGCTTGTCCATGATCTTTTGGAGTAGTGCTGCGCGATGTGGGATCCTCACCAGATACGATTAAAGGAGTACAAGAATAAAGTTCACAGAAGAGCAACACGTGTTGTTTACGGCAAAACAGCGGAGAGAGTGTCACGGATATGATACAGATATCTGGATGGAAACCATTAAAACAAAGACATTTTTCGTTGCGGCGGAATCTTCTCACGAAATTTCAATCACCAACTTTCCCCTCCGAATGCGAAAGTACTTTGTTGACGCCAACCTACACAGGGAGACACGATCATCATAATAATAAAATAGGGGAACTCAGAACTCGCACGGAAAGATATAGGTGTTCGTTTTTCCGCGCGCTATTCGAGTGTGGAATAATAAGAATTACTGTGAAGGAGGTACGATGAAACTTCTGCGAGGCACTGAAATGTTATTTGCGGAATATCCACGTAGATGTAGATGTAGACGAAGATTTAGATGTATGTAGTGTTCCTCTACCGACGGTTCGCGGTTCAAGCCGTCGACGAGTCCAAAATCTTCTTCGCTATTTTCTCCGCTCTTCTTTGACGTTCGCTAACAGAATTAACGTTGTTATTTTACGTACGTCCAATTTCACACAGAAACTGTGTGTTTTGCGATCCAAATAAAGCCGACAACGGCCGCTGGAGAGCGCTGAGAGTGCAAATCCCGTTAACCAACTCGTTCCGCGTGCCGACGGCGCTGGTTCTTCCGAGGTCGGATATGTCGTCTGCGTCCACGTCAACGTTGACTGTCTCGTCCCGTGTTGGGGTGGCTTAAAACTAGAGATTGAAAAGCGATCCGATGTCATACTTATTTCACACACTCATGGCAAATTTCCTTTCAATATGTTGTCTACTAAGGCCCCTCTGCAAACCCTACAAAACCTGTACTGTATGCCTCGTAAAACGGTACCTAATACAAAAATTTAATGGGCGTTCGCTTGATGGCGGAGGTCCGGTAGCGTACCCTACCCGTTGACTTGATCTTAGTCCCTTCGATTTATGGCGCTCAGTTCATCTGAAGGCGCCGGTTTATACCGCATCCATAGGCGACGAGCACTCGTTACAGTTTTTTTTACCTGAACGGCTCCCTCTAGAGCAATGGAGGATCTTCCCTGACGTCTAAACACTTGTCCCATAATCCTGTCCATCGTTATAATTAGTGTTTCTCACAAATTTCTTTTTTCGTGAATTTCGAGGAGAACCTCCTCATTTCTTATAAGTCCACTTGCAACAATGAATCTCAGACACTTCGATTCCTTTCACCTCTGGTTTTGCCGGCCGGTGTGGCCGACCTGTTCCAGGCGCTTCAGTCTGGAACCGCGCGAACGCTACGATTTCAGGTTCGAACCCTGCTTCAGGCAAGAATGTGTGTGATGTCCTTAGGTTAGTTAGGTTTAAGTAGTTCTACGTTCTAGGGGACTGATGACCTCAGATGTTAGGTCTCATAGTGCTCAGAGCCATTTGAACCTCTGGTTTTCCCGATTTTCATGATTCACTTCCATACAGTTCAGTGCTCCAGACGGTAATAGCAGACTTCTTTTAACGAGGAGTACTCTCTTTGCAAATGCTAGTCTGCTTCTTCTGTACTTCTTGGTTCTTCCGTTTGCTGCTGATCTCGTTTTTACTGCCCTTCAATACTTTCTTCTTTCATTTACTTTTTACTGTCTGTCGATTTTTTCTGTACTCAGTAGACTATTCATTCAATTCAATAGCTCCTGTAGTTTTTCCTCTCGTTCACAGAGGACGTCTTGTCATTGATATTCCTTCGCTCTGAAGTTTAATTTCACTTGTGTACCTTGTTGTTTTTCTTATTTGGTTCTTCGACATACAGGTTAAAAGAGGCGACAGGCTACTTTCTGTCTTACAACATTTTTAACCTGACCGCCTGTGTCTTGGTCTTTTATTCTTACTGTTCTTTCCAGGTTTTTGTTCATATTGCATACTAGCGAATCCTGTATACGTCAAGATTGCTAAGTATGTATGGGAACTGGATATACGTCCTATCTCTTTCTCCCCTCATCTCTATCCATTTCTCCTCCCCCCTCTCTTTGTCCTTCTCCTCCTCTTCTCGCCTTCTTTTTTACATCACCACCACCCTCTCTCTACCCATCACCTTCACTCCCCTCTCTCTCGCCACCTCCCTCCCTCTGTCCTTTTCCTCCTCTTCCCTCTTTAAGTCGATCTCCTCCCCCTACCTCTCTGTTCATATCATCTCCGCCCCCCCCCCTCTCTCTCTCCCTCTGTCTCTGAGACCTTGAGCTTTGTTTATTATTATTGCCAACTAGTTCCTGATTGAGAGTTGAAGTTGCTTAGAATCAGTGAGTAAACTGGTTGGAATCATTTGTGCAAGGAATTAGAGAGATCTCCTGCTGCTGCAAGTGTGAGGCAAGGTATTAGAGAGATCTCCTGCTGCTGCAAGTGTGAGGATAGTGGCTTCAATGTCAGTATTCTGCATAATTTCCAACCTGCGAAAGAAAGGTTCGGACGATTCAGATTGCGTAGTAGTATTCTAATCATAACCCGATAACAATAAATACAACTTTCCTGTGTTCCACTAAACCCGACTGCGAAGAAGAAAACTAAATAGCTGTGTCTACAGTTTCTATTTGGAATTATTTGTAACGCAAAAGAATACATTTGGGTGACACAATTTGGATAATGGTTTAAATGCCCTGTTATCGTACTTAAAACTGACTGTGAGGAAAGAAAAGAAACCACTAGTTTTCATAGCACAGTATTTCCTTTCTCCCACTAAATTTTAATGGAAAACCGGTACACTGCTGTTTAAAAAACTATGCAGCATATGTCCATCTGAAAGTTTTTAGGGTATCGTGTAAAAATTTTAAGTAAATTGATCAAAAACGTTTCGATATTTTGTGTAACAACGACTTGTCTTAAGATAGTAGCATAGATTACCGTCTTTTACACTATCGTATACATGTTTCTCGGGGTATTTCAGTATATTCCACCACTTTATAATTCTTAAATGTGTCTCCACATTGATAAGATGGCCTTGTAACTCAGAAAGATGTACTAGGTATTCATTTCGTTTCTCGCGGGAGATACAGCTTATTCAGTGGCACGATTTATAGGATACAAAAGGTAATTATTATATATAGCTGATTTACGGAAGTTCGCATGTGACGAATAACGATTCTTGCATTAGCAGACCAGAACGAAATGGCCACGTGCCCCGTGATTAAGTACTGTTGAGAAAATTACAGATGACAGAGCCGAACACAAATGGCAAGTTCATCATAATTTTCTAAGCGCAAGACATGCGTCAGAGGTACCGCTTCTTCCTAGAAGCGCTGTGACTTTTCATTAATGCTTGCACTTAGCGGATGGACTTTCCCTGCAAGATCGAACAGGGCCAACGATATGGAACGAACGAGGAACCCACTCTCCTGTAGGGTGAAATGCGATGGAGCTTTTGATTGGGTAACTAATTCCCCGCCATATTCAAAGTTCACCTAAAAGAGTGTCGTGTTGTGCAGTCGTTGTGTAATCAGTTCGCATTATGCAGAATTCAGATTGAAATTCCGATTCGGGCGCTCTGATTCAGATGGTGTGTGATATACATAAATCACACGAGCCACATACCGCGGAAGTTTCTAAATTTGGACGAGTGGGTGTTGTAACAGAGGCCTCTTAAATCTCTCCCACACCGATCTGGTCCTCGGTATGTCATGATATCTGCGCTATGCGAAAAAGCGAAGATAAAGGGTTCGCGACAGGTAGAGAAGGATTTTCAAGCAGAAGGTCTGTCTGATTTCACTTTATCGTCGGTTTCTCAATCTCAAATGCAGGGAATGGCATCTCATTCACTTCAGATACCTTTTGATTCTCTGCATATCACTAAATCGTGCAAGCGCTGCAACGGATCTGTCTGAAATGGCCGACCTCAGAATCGCGGTTTGGAGGATCTTGGTACTCGGTTTCTATTTGAGCTAGGAACACTGGGAACAAAAATTCTGGTTTAGCCCGGACCAGCGGCCGTTTGTATAGTCATTCGAACATGTCTCTTATTATTTAGCAAGGTTTCAATGACGAATCGTTTTATTCGTTTTATTCCTTTCAGAAGAGATTTTAATTGTGCTGAAATTAAAGGTCAGCTAATGACGACATTATTATGAACAGCATTCTGATTTTACGTGCAAAGCAATCACCCTTAAATGACTCCGGACTGGAGCGAGACTGATACCTCAAATTTATTCCACCGGGGTATCGCAACTTGGTCTAAGATAGGTTTTAACCATTTGAAAAAATATGGCTACGTTTGGATTTTTCATGCAAAAAGCAAGTGTTTCTCGAAGGATTTTGAAGCGCGCCGGACGGAGTGGCTGCGAGGTTAGAGCTGCCATGTCACTGATTGCACGGTCTCTCCCGCCGGAGGTTCGAATCCTCCATGGGGCCTGAGTGTATGTGTTGTTCTTAGCGTAAGTTAATGTAAGTAGTGTGTAAGTCTAGGGACAGATGACGTTAGCAGTTTGGTCCCACAGGAATTCACACATATCTGACCATTTTGAAGCGCGCTACTTCTTCTTTTTAAACTTGTGCGTATCGGTTAACACGTTGCAAAAACGGTAGATAAATGGATAAAGTCAAAATGAATTACCTTATACTCAGTCATCTTTATTCATTTTCGAGGTACTATGATTTAAAGTCCAGTTAAATGTACCACGTGACGTTCGTTGTTACGTGTACTGAATACGCGGAAACGGATTAAGGTGAATGAAACAAATAAAAATGCATTCTTGCAAAAAATAGTTTTATGCGGGTTATTTTAAGGTCACGACTTCTGTTGTGACCTGACGAAACTACAATCGTCTGGTCGTAACTGTAGGTTCTATGACTGTTCCGGTAGATGGTTGATCAGAATTACAACGTATGAAATCTTTGTTCACTTTAGCACAAAAATGATAAGATTTAATTAACTTTATGCACACCATATCCACAGGAATGTGCTGAATATTAACAACTGTCATGAATAGTAAAGCATCACTTGATGCATAGTTTTACTAAACTCTTCTGTTGAGGTACAAAGTTCACTGTGTTCAAAAGTACAGTTCTATTTAAGACATGAGAAACACGTGAGCTCTAACTAGTCAGTGTTGTCTTCTTGATCAGAGGCCATGAACAGGGCACAGCCCTCCCCTGCTCGGCTGTATATAGGCCTCCGTGCAGTGGCGCTGCGGAGTTGACAGAGAGAGAGAGAGAGAGAGAGAGAGAGAGAAAGAGAGAGAGAGAGAGAGAGAGAAGGAGAGGCTCCGCCAGTGCCTCCCATTCGTCCGTGTGGATTGCAACGAGATATCGCTAACTTCTGTGATATCAATGCGAGTTACCTACTTTTGTATGCCGCAGCGATGTTTCCACGATACCGCAACTTCTATGTTTCAAACTTGAATCTGTTCAAATTTTATAAGAAGGTAATTAGCGGTCATACTGCTGTTTTGTGAAAGCTTTATCCGTTACCACGGTAAAGACAATAAAGAAACATATGACTGGTCAGTCAACAAAAATCTACTTCGGCTGCCAAGATATGCAAGTCTAATGTAAAAATTACGGTACAGCAAAAGTTGGGAACCAGAATGAAAACTGCTCCCCCCCTCTCTTTTTTTTGTCATCACTCTTCAGACTGCTTTGATGAGGCCCGCTATGAATTTCTCTCCTGTGCCAACCTCTCAATCTCACAGCAGTACTTGCAAACTACATCCTCAATTATCTGCTGGATGTATTCCAATCTCTGTCTTCCTCTAACGGTTTTGCCCTCTACAGCTCCCTCTAGTAACATGGAAGTCAGTCCCATATGTCTTAACAGGTATCCTATCATCCTGTCCCTTCTCCTTGTCAGTGTTTCCCACATATTCCTTTTCTTTCCGATTCCGCGCAGAACTTCCTCATTCCTTAACTTATCAGTCCACCTAATTTTCAACATTCGTTTGTAGCATCACATCTCAAATGCTTCGTTTCTCTTCTGTTCCGATTTTCCCACAGTCCTCGTTTCACTACCATATAATGCTGTGCTCGAAACGTATATTCTCAGAAATTTCTTCCTCAAATTAAGGCCTATACAAGGTGAAAAGTATTTACACCGACAACGTCTGAGAGGTTGTAGGCGACATCAAAACAAACATTTATCTCTAATATCATTTTTTTCATATGAGGTTTATTTAAACCGGCGGAGGCCGTATTACGCTCTTCAGTTGTTAGAAGCCGTATTATGGTCTTCAACTGTAGGCAACTGCTGTCCACCAGTGTAGTAATGCATTGGCTCTGATTACTAATGCAGTGATACACCTGGAGCGAGTACACTGATAGGGTTGGTGCGTACTACGTAGCGCACCACAACGGACGAGCCGCACAGCAGATTTATCAACAATAATATTCTAATCGCCGTATCCCGCATCATACGACCTTTGCTGCTGTGTACCAATGTCTGCATGAGACCGGGTCATTTAGCGATTACCTGGACAGGGATGTCGTCGCACGGTAAGAACGCTGCAATTTGCAGAAGCTGTCTTGCAGCATGTCGAGCGGGATCTTTCAATCAGCGCTCGTGCAATTGCACGTAACATGGGGACGAATCAGACGAATGTAAGAACAGTCCTTCGAGAGCAATTGTTACGTCCATTTCACTTACAGCGTGTCCACAACCTGGAACCAGCTCATTATCCACCAAGAGTACAGCTTTTCGCAGTGGTACCTGGAACAGTGTGAAACGCACCCTACATTTCCATCATCTGTGTTGTTTACCAATGAAGCAACGTCCGGACGTGATGAAGTCTTCAACATGCACAGTTCGCATGTTTGGAGTGAGGATAACCCATAAGCCACAGTTACTAGCGCTCATCAAGTGCGGTTCTTCGTTAATGTGTGGGTCGGTGTTGTTGGGGACTGTTTAATTCGGACGTATCTGCTACCTAGTCAATTAAGTGGCAGGCACTATTAGAATTTTCTCGCCAGAGCATTGCCAGAATTGCTGGAAGACATCCCGCTCTCTACAAGACAATGCATGTGGTTCCAACATGACGGGGCGCCGGCACATTTCAGTCGTCGTATGCGTCGATTCCTCTACCGACGGTTCCCAGAAATGTGCATTAGGAGAGGTGGTCCTGTATCATGGCCTGCTCGATCCCCAGATATGTCCCCAATGGATTTTGTGTGGGGAGAGATGCGCAGCATTGTTTACGGGACTTCTGTTGCATTAGAAGAGTACCTGGTTGGCCGGATAGCAGCAGCATCAGGAACAATTCAGGATACTCCTGGGGTTTTGCCCGTGTCAGACAGAACATGATCCGACGGTATAATTTTTGTTTTCGTGTCAATGGAGGCATTTTTGAAAATCTATTCTAATTGAAATTGGGTTGTGTTAATGTCTTGTCTCTTGATCATAAAAAATGGAAAAGTGTTTGTTGGTTTAATTAATTTGCCGCCAGAAAAATCTTCGTCTACACCGGTTTAAATACTCCTCATGGGAAAAAATGACATTAGGGAAAAACTTTTGTTTTGATGCCACCTACAACCTCCCAGAGCTTACCGCTTTAAATACTTTTCACCCTGTATTTGATTCTAATATACTTCTCTTGGCCAGGAATTCTATAGTTGCCAGTGCTAGTTTGCTTTTGATATTCTCCTTGCCCGGTCCGTCGTTGGTTATTTTGCTGTCTAGTAGCAGAATTTCTTGACTTCATCTACGTCGTGACCATCAATCCTGATAAGTTTCTCGCTGTTCTCATTTCTGCTACTTTTCATTACTTTCGTTTTTCTTTGATTTACTCTCAATCCATGTTGTGTACACATTAGATTGTTCATTTCATTCAGCAGGTCATGTAATCTTCGTCACTTTCATTCAGGATAGCAACGTCATCAGTGAATCGTATCATTATACTCTTTCACCCTGAATTTTAATTCCACTCCTGAAACTTTCTTTTATTTCCATCATTGCTTCTTCGATGTACAGATTGAAAAGTAGGGGCGAAAGACTACGTACCTTTCTTAAACCCTTTTCAATCCGAGAATTTCTTTCTTCGTCGACCACTCTTGTTATTCCCTCTTGATTCTTGTACATATTGTATACTACCAGTCTCACCCTATAGCGTATCCCTATATTTATCAGAATTTAAACAATCTTGCATTATTTTACATTGCCGAACGCTTTTTCTTGTTAGACAAATCCTATGAACATGTCTTGATTTTTCTTTAGTCTTGCTTCCATTATCAACCCCAACGTCAGAATTACCTCTCTGGTGCTTTTATCTTTCCTAAAGCCAAACTGATCGTCGTCTAAAACATCCTCAATTTGGAAACTTCCTGGCAGATTAAAACTGTGTGCCCGACCGAGACTCGAAAAGTGTCTCGTAAGGACGCTAACCAGCTCTCGGTACTTGCAGAATATTCTTAGACCCCAGAATGAGATATTCACTCTGCAGCGGAATGTGCGCTGATGTGAAACTTCCTGGCAGATTAAAACTGTTTGCCGAAACGAGACTCGAACTCGGGACCTTTGCCTTTCGCGGGCAAGTGCTCTAGCAACTGAGCTACCCAAGCACGACTCACGCCCCGTCCTCACAGCTTTACTTCTGCCAGTACCTCGTCTCCTACCTTCCAGACTTTACAGAAGCTCTCCTGCGAACCTTGCAGAACTAACCCTCCTGAAAGAAAGGATATTGCGGAGACATGGCTTAGCCACAGCCTGGGGGATGTTTCCAGAATGAGATTTTCACTCTGCAGCACAATGTGCGCTGATATGAAACTTCCTGGCAGGAGAGCTTCTGTGAAGTTTGGAAGGTAGGATACGAGGTACTGACGGAATTAACGCTGTGAGGAGGGGGCGTGAATCGTGCTTGGGTAGCTCAGTTGGTAGAACACTTGCCCGCGAAAGGCAAAGGTCCCGAGTTCGAGTCTCGGTCCGGCACACAGTTTTAATCTGCCAGGAAGTTTCATATCAGCGCACACTCCGCTGCAGAGTGAAAATCTCATTCTGGAAACATCCCCCAGGCTGTGGCTAAGCCATGTCTCCGCTATATCCTTTCTTTCAGGAGTGCCAGTTCTACAGGTTTCGCAGGAGAGCTTCTGTAAAGTCTGGAAGGTAGGAGACTAGATACAGGCAGAAGTAAAGCTGTGAGGACGGGGCGTGAGTCGTGCTTGGGTAGCTCAGTTGCTAGAGCACTTGCCCGCGAAAGGCAAAGGTCCCGAGTTCGAGTCTCGGTTCGGCAAACAGTTTTAATCTGCCAGGAAGTTTCACATCAGCGCACATTCCGCTGCAGAGTGAATATCTCATTCTGGGGTCTAAGAATATTCTGCAAGTACCGAGAGCTGGTTAGCGTCCTTACGAGACACACCAAAGCTGACCAAGAGTTTTAGCTTATCGCACCCTAGACCATAAGGCCTGGGATGGGGCAGTGTGTCTTGGACGAATGTACTCTACGAGATAGAGCTCTCCAGTTGTACGCGCAAACGACCATCACTTGGGCGCAGGCAGAATATTCTTTCATCGCTAAAGACCACAGTGCACCATTCCATTTTCCAAGTAATCTTGTGACGGCACCGGTCGAGCAATGCATTTCGATGCTGTGGCGTGAGTGGTATACGGGATAGAGATGTGCGTGCCCGTATTACCAAAAATGTGTGTGAAACCTTATGGGACTTAACTGCTAAGGTCATCAGTCCCTATGCTTACACACCACTTCATCTAAATCATCCTAACGACCAACACACACACACCCATGCCCGAGGGAGGACTCGAACCTCCGCCAGGACCAGCTGCACAGTCCATAACTGCAGCGCCTGACATCGCTCGGTTAATCCCGCGCGGCCTGTATTACCACTGCTAACAGTTGGTGCGTAACACTTCAGAATGGCACGTGTGTTCTCAGAAACCCTCTTATCTATGCTGTGGTAGCTACACGATCTGCCACTGTTACCTTTACAATACGACGATCCCAGCGGGCGTCTGTACTGCGTGGATGACCAGAACTTCGTCTACGGGTGTAGGAATGTTCACGTGACCACAGCCATCAGCGTGCAACGTGTCTGCGAGTTCTCCGAAAGGACCATCCCGCCCGCCACTCTGAAGGCCACGACTTGACCCCTTCCGAACTCACTCAGGTGGCTGTAGGAAGCACGAGAGCATCTCCGTGGCATGGCTGCCTGCTTGCGTCTCACGTTTGCCCACACTGAGCCTTCTAGCTATGAGCATTTCGTACTAAATAGTAGACAGAGATGGCGCTCTGGCAGCTATGACACTACACTATCGGTTGGAGGACGACGTTGAAGCCGTTATCACCACACCTACTACTCTACAGGTGGCGTAAGTCGTCATCGGATCGAAATCGACGTCGTTCTTCCGGCAATGTAATTTTAAATTTAGCATATGAGAAACCTTTCACGCAGGGGGATCGTACAAACATACCGCCGTTTGAGTCTCGTACAGATTCCCGTATGGAGGACATAGTGATAGACATCCCTGGGGTTGTAAAGCAGGTGATTGGGTTGAAAATAAATAAATCGCCAGGTCCTGATGGCATTTCAATTCGGTTTTACAGAGAGTACTCTACTGAATTGGCTCCTTACTTAGCTTGCATTTATCGCGAATCTCTTGCCCAACGTTAAGTCCCGAGCTACTGGAAGAAAGTGCAGGTGACGCCTGTATACAGGGTGTTACAAAAAGGTACGGCCAAACTTTCAGGAAACATTCCTCACACACAAAGAAATAAAATACGTTATCTGGACATGTGTCCGGAAACGCTTACTTTCCATGTTAGAGCTCATTTTATTACTTCTCTTCAAATCATATTAATCATGAAATGGAAACACACAGCAACAGAACGTACCAACGTGACTTCAAACACTTTGTTACAGGAAATGTTCAAAGTGTCGTCCGTTAGTGAGGATACATACATCCACCCTCCGTCGCACGGAATCCCTGATGCGCTGATGCAGCCCTGGAGAATAGCGTATTGTATCACAGCACGAGGAGTCTCCACATTTGGTATCGGGCTTGCGTAGACAAGAGCTTTCAAATGCCGCCATAAATGAAAGAGGGTTGAGGTCAGGAGAGCGTGAAGGCCATGGAATTGGTCCGCCTCTACCAATTCATCGGTCACCGAATCTGTTGTTGAGAAGCGTACGAAAACTTCGACTGAAATGTGCAGGAGCTCCACGGTCCATGAACCACATGTTGCGTAGTACTTGTAAAGGCACATGTTCTAGCAGCACAGGTAGAGTATCCCGTATGAAATCATGATAACGTGCTCCATTGAGCGTAGGTGGCAGAACGTGGGGCCCAATCAAGACATCACCAACAATGCCTGCCAAAACGTTCACAGAAAATCTGTGTTGATGACGTGATTGCACAATTGCGTGCGGATTCTCGTCAGCCCACACATGTTGATTGCGAAAATTTACAATTTGATCACGTTGGAATGAAGCCTCATCCATAAAGAGAACATTTGCACTGAAATGGGGATTGACACATTGGTAGATGAACCATTCGCAGAAGTGTACCCGTGGAGGCCAATCAGCTGCTGATAGTGCCTGCACACGCTGTACATGGTACGGGAACAACTGGTTCTCCCGTAGCACTCTCCATACAGTGACGTGGTCAACGTTACCTTGTAGAGCAGCAACTTCTCTGACGCTGACATTAGGGTTACAGTCAACTGCACGAAGAATTGCCTCGTCCATTGCAGGTGTCCTCGTCGTTCTAGGTTTTCCCCAGTCGCGAGTCATAGGCTGGAATCAATGTTCCGTGCTCCCTAAGACGCCGATCAATTGCTTCGAACGTCTTCCTGTCGGGACACCTTAGTTCTGGAAATCTGTCTCGATACAAACGTGCCGCGCCACCTATTGCCCCGTGCTAATCCATACATCAAATGGGCATCTGCCAACTCTGCATTTGTAAGCATTGCACTGACTGCAGAACCACGTTCGCGATGAGTAATAACGTGTTGATGCAACGTACTGACGCACTTGATGCTAGTACTGTAGAGCAATGAGTCGCATGTCAACACAAGCACCGAAGTCAACGTTACCTTCCATCAATTGGGCCAACTGGCGGTGAATCGAGGAAGTACATTACATACTGACGAAACTAAAATGAGCTCTAACATGGAAATTAAGCGTTTCCGGACACAGGTCCACATTACATCTTTTCTTTATTTGTGTGTGAGGAATTTTTCCTGAAAGTTTGGCCGTACCTTTTTGTAACACCCTGTATAAGAAGGGTAGAAGGACGGACCCTCAAAATTACAGACCAATATCATTAACATCTGTTTGTTGCAGGATTCTCGAACATATTCTCAGTTCGAATCTAATGTATTTCCTTGAGACAGAGAAGTTGCTGTCCATGCATCAGCACGGCTTTAGAAAGCATCGCTCCTGCGAAACGCACTCGCCCTTTTTTCACATGATATCTTGCGAACCATGGATGAAGGGTATCAGACGGATGCCATATCACTTGACTTCCTAAAAGCGTTTGACTCGGTGCCCCACTGCAGACTCCTAACCAAGGTACGAGCATATGGGATTGGTTCCCAAGTATGTGAGTGGCTCGAAGACTTCTTAAGTAATAGAACCCAGTACGTTGTCCTCGATGGTGAGTGTTCATCGGAGGTGAGGGTATCATCTGGAGTGCCCCAGGGAAGTGTGGTAAGTCCGCTGTTGTTTTCTATCTACATAAATGATCTTTTGGATAGGGTGGGCAGCAAGGTGCGGCTGTTTGCTGATGATGCTGTGGTGTACGGGAAGGTGTCATCGTTGAGTGACTGTAGGAGGATACAAGATGACTTGGACAGGATTTGTGATTGGTGTAAAGAATGGCAGCTAACTCTAAATATAGATAAATGTAAATTAATGCAGATGAATAGGAAAAAGAATCCTGTAATGTTTGAATACACCATTAGTAGTGTAGCGCTCGACACAGTCACGTCGATTAAATATTTGGGCGTAACATTGCAGAGCGATATGAAGTGGGACAAGCATGTAATGGCAGTTGTGGGGAAGGTGGATAGTCGTTCATTGGTAGAATTTTGGGACGATTTGGTTCGTGTGTAAAGGAGAACGCTTATATAACACTAATACGACATACTCTTGAGTACTGCTCGAGGGTTTTGGATCCCTATCAGGTCGGATTGAGGGAGGACATAGAAGCAATTCAGAGGCGGGCTGCTAGATTTGATACTGGTATGTTTGATCATCACGCGAGTGTTACGGAAATGCTTCAGGAACTCGGGTGGGAGTCTCTAGAGAGGAAAGCAGGCGTTCTTTTCGTGAATCGCTACTGAGGAAATTTAGAGAACCAGCATTTGAGGCTGACTGCAGTACAATTTTACTGCCGCCAACTTACATTTCGCAGAAAGGCCACAAAGATAAGATAAGAGAGACTAGTGCTCGTACAAAGGCATGTAGGCAGTCGTTTTTCTCTCGTTCTGTTTGGGAGTGGAACAGGGAGAGAAGATGCTAGTTGTGGTACGAGGTACCCTCCGCCACGCACCGTATGGTGGACTGCGGAGTATGGATGTAGATGTATACAGGTACATTTATGCCTATTACTGTTGGTATCTACAACGCCTCTTTAGCGGAATGGTTAGCGCCGCTCCGTTCTGTCTGGAAGGACCCGGTTCGAATACAACCTCGAATTTTTCCTGGCTAGGGACATGTGTAAGTGGTCCATTTAAATGAGAAGCTGCTTGTTTAAGGATTAATCTACTGCTAACAACGGCCAAAGAGATTGGCGATATACTGATCATCTGCCCCATGATATACAGAACGTTTCTCGCACTGCTTTGTAGGCAACCGTCGGACAGTAAGTGTACGCCTAACTCCTAATACACGAGTGGTGTCATCGTTTATTGTTAATATCTTTGATCTGTCTATTCAACTAAATAAAGTTCTCTTTTCTGTGCCATATACTTCCTGCTTTCTTTTCTTTTTAATTTGTTAAGCGTCCTCAGTCGTCTACAATAGATGTTTTTTAAATTTTTGGTATGCACAGAACAAATATTTTTCCGTATATATCACTGCATTAGAGCTTTTCGTTATTCTCTTATTATTAGATAATAAACTACTTCAAGGACCGCAAGTTCTTAAGCTTTAATTGCACTTGCATTCTGTTTACGATATTATGGGATCGTGTTATTACGTACTCGTGCGTGCCGCAGTGGAATTGTACCCTCGCCATCCGTCTACCAGGATGACGGATTTTCGGCGAGTGTAAGCACATTCCATCTAAACACTTTACTTTTACAGTGTGTGTTTGTTTAAAACGTGTGTTTACCGACTCTAATGTTGTCAACGGCCGCTATGTGTTTTTCGTTCGTCAGTTGTTTGCGTTGTGTTGTGGTGTGTGAATGCAGTTCAATATTGGCTTGTTTGTCATGCATCTGAGTCTGTTATTGTATATGATCGAGAATGCTCTCTGAAAGGGCGGAGAATGCGTCGAGGAAATCTAAATTTCTTTCTTCATGTAAGTGTCGGCGCTGAGAAGAGAATTTAACCTGGTTACGTTCTACTTCTCGGTTAATTCTTGATTTTGTGACTAAAACGATCATTGAGTTGTCATATTAATTTGGTGATTCATACCTTTCTTGTTGATTGCATGCTCTCTTTGTATGTGAATATTTTCAAGTAATTTGTGAATATTTGTGTGTGTGTTTGCGCGTGGTTTGGGAACGTATGGGCGCCCAACGGCGATGTTATCAGCACCCTGACATCGATGAAAACAAACAAAGGTGGATAAGAACGAAAACTGTCGTGCCCGGCATGCACACGAAACGACCACACAATGACTATCGCACAGGCAGTCTCACATGCATTAAAACCAATGAGGAGACAAGATAGCTAATCAAGAAAGTAAATAGGGAAAACAAACCACAAAAGAGCTAAAAGAACAGCACAGGGAAAAGAGACTGGCTGACTACTTACGAAAAAATTTGGGTGAGCCAGCCACCACGTTGACACATTAAAAATATCTCCCCAAAATCTTGTTAAAATGTAGGACAATTCACAGAACTTTAAAACCCGAACCACATTCATTTGACCATTGCATAAAATAGACTGCAGATCCGCCGACAAATCCGCTGTAGTCCGCTGGTCAGCAAATAGGATGCAGTCCAATAAAATGTGGTGCACCGTGATCTGCACGTGACAAGCACCACACATCCAAGGGTCCTCTCGCCGGAGTAAAAGACCATGCGTCATAAGGCTGTGGCCGATGCGAAGACGAGTAAGGATAACCTCGTCCTGTCGACGTGGCTGGAAGGAAGTACGCCACGGCCGAGTTGTCAGCTTGATCACACGGAGCTTGTTGTCGGTCACTTCTAACCACTCATGTTCCCATCGACACAGGAGTTTATACCTCAACAGCGAGGTGAGGGCATGGAGTGGGATAGCACACTGACGGTCACGACACGCCTCCAGCCCTTTCATTCCTCAGAATTCCTGTGTGCCCTGGAAACCAGCAGAGAGACACCTGCTTCCCCAGTCGCTGTAGTTGGAGGAGAGCGTCGTGGATAGTCTGGGTTCCATTATCTGCTGGGTACAAACGCCGGAGAGAGCAAAGGGCGCTCAAAGAATCTGAACAGACGAGATATTTAACACTGGGAGAAAGTCTCATCTGCGCCATTGCCCGCAAGATGGAATATGACTCTGCGTTAAAGATGTTCAATTAGGGAGGCAGTCTGACCTTGAGGACACGATCCGAGAAGACAACAGAACAATCTACAGAATCACCCTGCTTAGACCCATTCGTAAAAACAGCTACACGGTCGTGGTGCTCAGAGAAAACGGCAGAAAAGACCAGATTAAAAATGGAAGGAGTGCTATCTTTCCTGTACCGCACAAAATCTAAAATCACTCTGGGCCTCTCCAGTAACCAGGGTGACAGGCGTTTAAAACCCTGGATTTGGGGTCGTACAGACTCCACACCGAGGGGACTCTAGCAGAGGTTGCACACGGATCCCAAACGGCAACGTAGCCCGGGGACGGTGTGAAAAAAGGTGGTCCCGAGGCGGATGAGCGACAATATGGTGAGCAGGCGAGGTTGGAACTGCAAAAATTTACAAGCCTGACGCACCAGTAGGAGCTGCCGCCGGATGGTAAGCGTTGATTCCCTTTCCTCAACACAGAGGACTGGTCCGATAAGCACCTGTGGCCAGTCGAATCACTACATGGGGGACGGTGTCAAGGATCCGCAAAGAAGATTGTTGTCTCGCTGACCCATACACTGTGCACCCGTAGTCCAGCCGTGAACGCACAAAAGCCCGATAAAACTGGAGGAGATGCGCCCTGTCCGCTCGGCTACGTAAATACACTCCTGGAAATGGAAAAAAGAACACATTGACACCGGTGTGTCAGACCCACCATACTTGCTCCGGACACTGCGAGAGGGCTGTACAAGCAATGATCACACGCACGGCACAGCGGACACACCAGGAACCGCGGTGTTGGCCGTCGAATGGCGCTAGCTGCGCAGCATTTGTGCACCGCCGCCGTCAGTGTCAGCCAGTTTGCCGTGGCATACGGAGCTCCATCGCAGTCTTTAACACTGGTAGCATGCCGCGACAGCGTGGACGTGAACCGTATGTGCAGTTGACGGACTTTGAGCGAGGGCGTATAGTGGGCATGCGGGAGGCCGGGTGGACGTACCGCCGAATTGCTCAACACGTGGGGCGTGAGGTCTCCACAGTACATCGATGTTAGTGGTCGGCGGCAGGTGCACGTGCCCGTCGACCTGGGACCCGACCGCAGCGACGCACGGATGCACGCCAAGACCGTAGGATCCTACGCAGTGCCGTAGGGGACCGCACCGCCACTTCCCAGCAAATTAGGGACACTGTTGCTCCTGGGGTATCGGCGAGGACCATTCTCAACCGTCTCCATGAAGCTGGGCTACGGGCCCGCACACCGTTAGGCCGTCTTCCGCTCACGCCCCAACATCGGTGCAGCCCGCCTCCAGTGGTGTCGCGACAGGCGTGAATGGAGGGACGAATGGAGACGTGTCGTCTTCAGCGATGAGAGTCGCTTCTGCCTTGGTGCCAATGATGGTCGTATGCGTGTTTGGCGCCGTGCAGGTGAGCGCCACAATCAGGACTGCATACGACCGAGGCACACAGGGCCAACACCCGGCATCATGGTGTGGGGAGCGATCTCCTACACTGGCCGTACACCTCTGGTGATCGTCGAGGGGACACTGAATAGTGCACGGTACATCCAAACCGTCATCGAACCCATCGTTCTACCATTCCTAGACCGGCAAGGGAACTTGCTGTTCCAACAGGACAATGCACGTCCGCATGTATCCCGTGCCACCCAACGAGCTCTAGAAGGTGTAAGTCAACTACCCTGGCCAGCAAGATCTCCGGATCTGTCCCCCATTGAGCATGTTTGGGACTGGATGAAGCGTCGTCTCACGCGGTCTGCACGTCCAGCACGAACGCTGGTCCAACTGAGGCGCCAGGTGGAAATGGCATGGCAAGCCGTTCCACAGGACTACAGCCAGCATCTCTACGATCGTCTCCATGGGAGAATAGCAGCCTGCATTGCTGCGAAAGGTGGATATACACTGTACTAGTGCCGACATTGTGCATGCTCTGTTGCCTGTGTCTATGTGCCTGTGCTTCTGTCAGTGTGATCATGTGATGTATCTGACCCCAGGAATGTGTCAATAAAGTTTCCCCTTCCTGGGACAATGAATTCACGGTGTTCTTATTTCAATTTCCAGGAGTGTAAATACATACATATGTGTATACATCATGTACGCATGCATACATACACACACACACACACACGTTGCATGTATAGGTTGTTTTTGGCTCTCCACTCCCTCAAAAGACTGCCTCACATCTGACAGCCCAGAGACTCTTGTACTACAGGAAATGGCACCTATAAGCAGACTTAAAACTTGGTCACTTTTATGGAAAATTAGCGAAGAAATGCAGCGCTTCAAAGAGAACTTGGAAAGAATTATAGGCTGTAAGCCGACGTACGAAACGCAATTTAGTGGATGATCCCAACAAGAAAATGAAAGGATTCAACCTCCTTTGAACATTGTGGACAACCAACATTGTAATGCGTCAAGATGAACAAATGGGACCTATCGGACGATCCCGAACCTAAGAGTGGTAAAATCTAGTCAATTGATAATACATTCTTGTGGAAGTGCATGAGCATGAGGGTGAACTGAAGGCCATACACAGACTCTCTGACTCAGCAATATAGTGACTAAAGACTACTTGAAATACAATACAGAATTAAAAGAACATTGGTGAAGAATATTGTTATACAGTACACAGCTAAGAATTCTGTTGCATTGTGCCAAGCATTAAGTGTGATGACTGTCTTTGTAAATTCGAACGAGTAAATAAAAAACATCTGATCTGTGCTTTGACATACCATAAACACACTTTATTCCCAGAGGGCATTGCAGTAAGTAATTTAGGAAGACCACGAATAACCTAAATCCGGAGGGCTGGGGTGGGGGTGGGGGGTTGAATCGTCACACTTCCCAATGCGAGTCCACTGAATGCATGTTTCAGATCACGATGGATATTTCTTTTAGAATGAAATAGATTCTAGACTTTATTCGTCTTTTGTAGCTAACAGAAGCATTTGGGCTATAGTTGAGTGTAATACGTGTATGTAACAAGCAGCAATAAATGTTCGTCAGCTAACCACTTATTTTTGAAAGGGGAAGGTACCTGGAAAGAAAAGCAGCAGCTAACCATTGAGATTACACTTCCTCTTACTTTTATATAGTCTATTAAATACGTAATGGGTGATCAGCTAATGCAAAAAATTATCGAAATTTTATTAAAATTATTCAAACTGTACTTTATCATTCAGTATTTAGGTATCAGTCACCTGATGGTAAAAAATGCATTTTGTCTTGTTAAAAACATTTCATTAAGAATTATAATGCATGAAATGGATATATTACATAAAATTTCCTCACAAATAAAAAGATATTCACATACATTATTTGAAACGATTTTTTTTTACAATTGTGAATAAACACCTTCCTTTTCCAAAAAATGTATTGCCTATAAAGTTTCTGCCGAAAGGAAGTTTCGAATTCTAGAAAGTTTTTTTAAATACTGAATTATATTTAAATAATGAAGAATTTATTCTTGTAGCTCTAATTTTCTAGTACCTAACAATATATATTTTTCTCGGAATTAATATCCTGTTTGGAAAATTATTGTAATTACTAAGCTTAGGTTTGTCTCAAATTCTCGCGGGAAACGAGAGGTTATGAATACAGGCGAGGCACGTCAACTGTATCATCAATGTGAGTCTTGTGTTCGACCTGTAAACAGGTTATGTCACATCTCTGTTTGTATTTTGTTTTCGTTCTGTAAACATGCTGTGACGATTCTTGTGAGAAGCTGTTTCGACAAGAATAAGTGACGAAAAATCAAGGGACAAGCTGTAAGTAGGCTGTTTCGGTTTTTATGTTTGTAACGTCACGTAGCGCTCTGTATGAAAATCACTGACTGTGCTTTGTGAAGTCTGTGGCTGGTTTGCATTGTTGGAATATTTGCTATTGTAGTGTTCGGCAGTTGAATGTGAACAGCGCGTAGCGTTGAGCAGTTGGAGGTGAGCCGCCAGCAGTGGTAATATGATGTTTGAATATTGGTACAAAGATAGTTAAACAACAAATATAGTCTTCTTGAAGGAATTGCTAATCTGCGTGGAGGAAGAAGAGCCGGAGCGGTCACGGCAGAAAGACGGGCATCCGCTTCATCAGAGCAGGTCACAGCAACTAGCTACAAAGGTCGGAGACGAAACAAAAGCAGAAACAGCTACAAAGCTGACGCAGAAGTAGATCGCCACCATGAAGAAGACGCTGCGTGAGGATTTCCCGGGACATGGTGCTCCTGACTGCCTGCACCAAGCACGTCAAGTCTCACAGAGAATGACAGAGCTGCGCTTCCGGCGTACCAGAGCGGCTTTGGAAAGAAAGGGCAATGGAGCGACACCAAACACATACTTAGTAAGATGTACAGAAGCTCTTCCGCGGATTACAGGTACTGCAGGTTGTCTTCTGATTCTACTTTCTCAAGTACCGTCGACAAACTCAGTCTGCAGTTTGGAGACCTGTCTACAAGGAATTGTACACCACTCGCAGCCTTGCCATAAGATGTAAAGAATGAGTTTCTTCAAATTTTCCCGGGATACAGAGTATTCCATGAAGTTTTGAGACTGCAGCCGGATAACGTCGACTTCCTGCCATGACATTTCGCCTAACAGCCACTCAGCCGTCTTCAGGCGAGTGGTCTGCACTGGAGGTTGCTAGTTAATGTATCTTTATACCAAAAAGAGAAGGAGAGGGCACTTGATTCAGCAGAACGTAAGCCAAAAGTATTCCTTCGATAGGAGAACGATACTTCTGTAGTGTGGCCCTACTGTGAAGAACTATCACGTTTTTTTTTTCACCTGAATTCCATCCACGAGATTATCAGATTTACTCTGTAAGTGGAAACGGACAGCTGGCTACTATTACTGGACGTCATGGTCAGACTGAAAGTGGAAGGGATATTCCATCTACCGTAAGCCCATCATACAGACCCGTATTTGCAAGCATGTGCTGCCACCACCCATTACAAACTATGGGCGTCCATGGGGCACATGTTGTGTCTGATGGAGACAGCCTTGCAAAGGAGCTATAACACCTACAAACTGTGTTCAAAACTAATGGATATTTTACATAACAGATCATCGCAGCTTTGAGGAAGAAGAATTGTGACATCTGGAGTAAAGCATTGTATGGTAGCGAAACATGGACTGTGGGAAAACTGGAACAGAAGAGAATTGAAGCATTAGAGATATTGAAAATTAGGTGGACTGACAAGGTAAGAAATGAGGAGGTTCTGTGCAGAATCGGAGAGGAGAGGAACATGTGGAAAACACTGACTAGGAGAAGGCACAGGGTGATAGGATGTCTGTGAAGATATGAGAGAATGACTTTCATGGTACTAGAGGGAGCTGTAGAGGGCAAAAAATGTAAAGGAAGACAGAGATTGGAAAACATCCAGCAGATAATTGAGGATGTAGGTTGCAAGAGCTGCTGTGAGATGGAGAGGTTGACATAGGAGAGGAATTCGTGGTGGGCCATATCAAACCAGTTAGAAGACCGATGACCCACAAAAAAAAAGGCCAATGCCACTCCCACAATATGTCTGTAACACAGGGCAGGCTACATATCAGGGGCTTAAAAAATCTTTTATTTGCTGCTGATGTACAGGCCGCCATGAAATGCAGGTTGATAAAGCAGGCTGTTATTACTCTAACACAACAGACCTGTCATGCAGGGTAGCCTAAATGTCAAGCTCCAGAAAACTGTTTCTTGTTCCCAACATGTAGGATGCCCTGCAAAGCACATAGATTTGGCAGGCCGACACTTTCCCCACATACAACATGCCTGCGCCGAAGTTCAATATATTGTGCGGTTTTTCTCCCTGTCTTTCTAATAAAATTAGCCCATACTCTTAAAGAGTAGTACGAGAGCCATTACTAGTTCTTCATTAGATACAATTTCTTCAGGAATTAAAGACCCAAATATTCTGTGTCTCTTGGCTAGAGTGCTTCACACTGAATGATCTTTGACCTTGTTGCAAGAACTGGCAGAGATTTCAGAGCTGCTTGGCTGTCTGAATGCATGCATGTGACACAATCGTAGTGCATGTATGCAGATTCTCCTCCATGCGCACTCTCATGAGGCGGCCTTAGATCCACCATAGTGCTGGCCATCACTTCTTCACCACGTCCTCCATCCTGGTTTGGCGGCTCTGGGCATGCAATTCTAAGCACACACCATAATATAGGGCCAGCCCATGCCACTGGGTGTTGACTGCAGGAGACTACGTTTCGACTGTTGTATTGATTGGAATGAATAAACTGGCTACTGATGTTCTAGTGCTTTTATGACTCTATGATGGCTGTCCACCTGGCTCTACATGTTCACTCCCTCGCAACATTCCTGCATCGTCACTGTGATCTGCAACAAAGTCACTCTATGCATCCACACGTAATTCCATTATGTAAGCTTTCTTTTTGGTTTTATCTTTTATTCTTTCAAAAAACCAACCAATGGTTATAATTTATTTCTGTTTAAACTATGCCATATCTGGTACATATTTCTTAATCACTTGAAACTGGCTAAAGAATCAAACTTTGCAGTTGTGGCGAATCGAGAATAACAGGATATTTTAATCGAAGTAACGACAAACAGTGGAGCAGACTGTTGTCAGTCAGAGTATTGTAGTCGTCCGGCGAATCGAAAAACGATTTTGAAGTGAAACGTGCCATAAAAGAAGAACTTGGTAAACAAGTTTACGTTCTTCCTTTAGTTTCGAGTTTGTGATTTTACAAAGACAGGGCCATCAACAGAGAAGCTACCACGCGCTGACATTCTGCCAGACAGGATAAGGAGACTATTTTGGACGTAAAACTGTGCGGGGAAGAGCCGCGATAATATTCTGGGAAACTGGAGGCGACAAGTGGGTCAGGGGGTCTGGTCCCGTCGTAATGGCACAAGATGGAGCCGCGGCGCAGTCTAAGAACGTTATTATTGCCTCGCCTGCAGAAACACTAATGATGTCAGTTAAAAAGAGCTAAACGACTTTTACTCTGTGCTCACCTCAATGTCTGGAGAACGAAAGGGGCCGCCAGCAGAACAGCGATACGGATTGAATGCGGCTCTCGGTGAGTGACTCAAGTGAAAACCGAAATTCAAAAAATAATATTTCTCGTTGTGCACACACTTTTCGACATGAATAGGCACAATTCAAGACCGCCAGCACTTGAAGTCGCATGGAAGAGACATAATCAGAACAGGATTTCTTATAGTACTAGTTCAAAGATATGGAAATTGCTCAGGAAAGATATGAAGGGGGGAGGGGGAGGTTAGGCAAATTTCCTATGCTGTGATAGTAGATATCGAAATATAGAACTCGATTCGAACTCACGTTTGAATTACACGACACAAGTGATCACATAGAAGTACTTATTTTATTCGTCTAACAGAAGCATTTCTTTTGCGCTATAGTTGAGTGCGATACGTATATGTAACAAGCAGCAATAAATGTTCGTCAGCTAACCACTTATTTTTGAAAGGGGAAGGTACCTGGAAAGAAAAGCAGCAGCTAACCATTCAGATTACACTTTCTCTTACTTTTATATAGTCTATTAAATACGTAATGGGTGTTCAACTAATTCAAAAAATTATTGAAATTATATTAAAAAAATTTCAAATTAAACTTTATCATTCAGTATTTAGGTATCAGTCACATGATTGCAAAAATGCATTTCGTCTTGTTAAAAACATTTCATTAACAATTATGAATTATAATGCCTGAAATGGATATACACTCCTGCAAATGGAAAATAGAACACATTGACACCGGTGTGTCAGACCCACCATACTTGCTCCGGACACTGCGAGAGGGCAGTAAAAACAATGATCACACGCACGGCACAGCGGACACACCACTAACCGCGGTGTTGGCCGTCGAATGGCGCTAGCTGCGCAGCATTTGTGCACCGCCGCCGTCAGTGTCAGCCAGTTTGCCGTGGCATACGGAGCTCCATCGCAGTCTTTAACACTGGTAGCATGCCGCGACAGCGTGGACGTGAACCGTATGTGCAGTTGACGGACTTTGAGCGAGGGCGTATAGTGGGCATGCGGGAGGCCGGGTGGACGTACCGCCGAATTGCTCAACACGTGGGGCGTGAGGTCTGCACAGTACGTCGATGTTGTCGCCAGTGGTCGGCGGAAGGTGCACGTGCCCGTCGACCTGGGACCGGACCGCAGCGATGCACGGATGCACGCCAAGACCGTAGGATCCTACGCAGTGCCGTAGGGGACCGCACTGCCACTTCCCAGCAAATTAGGGACACTGTTGCTCCTGGGGTATCGGCGAGGACCATTCGCAACCGCCTCCATGAAGCTGGGCTACGGTCCCGCACACCGTTAGGCCAACTTCCACTCACGCCCCAACGTCGTGCAGCCCGCCTCCAGTGGTGTCGCGACAGGCGTGAATGGAGGGACGAATGGAGACGTGTCGTCTTCAGCGATGAGAGTCGCTTCTGCCTTGGTGCCAATGATGGTCGTATGCGTGTTTGGCACCGTGCAGGTGAGCGCCACAATCAGGACTGCATACGACCGAGGCACACAGGGCCAACACCCGGCATCATGGTGTGGGGAGCGATCTCCTACACTGGCCGTACACCTCTGGTGATCGTCGAGGGGACACTGAATAGTGCACGGTACATCCAAACCGTCATCGAACCCATCGTTCTACCATTCCTAGACCGGCAAGGGAACTTGCTGTTCCAACAGGACAATGCACGTCCGCATGTATCCCGTGCCACCCAACGTGCTCTAGAAGGTGTAAGTCAACTACCCTGGCCAGCAAGATCTCCGGATCTGTCCCCCATTGAGCATGTTTGGGACTGGATGAAGCGTCGTCTCACGCGGTCTGCACGTCCAGCACGAACGCTGGTCCAATTGAGGCGCCAGGTGGAAATGGCATGGCAAGCCGTTCCACAGGACTACATCCAGCATCTCTACGATCGTCTCCATGGGAGAATAGCAGTCTGCATTGCTGCGAAAGGTGGATATACACTGTACTAGTGCCGACATTGTGTATGCTCTGTTGGCTGTGTCTATGTGCCTGTGGTTCTGTCAGTGTGATCATGTGATGTATCTGACCCCAGGAATGTGTCAATAAAGTTTCCCCTTCCTGGGACAATGAATTCACGGTGTTCTTATTTCAATTTCCAGGAGTGTATTTATGAAACGTGATCTCGGGTGGCACGTTACAGAGTAATAATATAGTAATCATTTGATTCCGTTAGGTTTGTCACCCCCAATCGCCTTTGTTTCTGATACTTTCACAATATCGAAAAAGTGTGTAATACGCAGTCACTTAAACGCACAACAAACACGGAGTAATGCAACAACTCTGAGAATGTGGTGTGGTTGCCGTCACGTTAAGCACACCAATACACGAGGAGCAGACAGTCGAGCTCTCATTCAGTAAACCGAAAATAATACTGAGCATCACTGTTACCGTACAACGTACACGAACTCAGGAGAGAACCGAGCAGTTCCGATGGAGCCTTCAGGGCGAACAGTAATGTGGCCTTTAATGTTGTCGACAAGAGGTAACGTGAGTGAATGAAGGGTGTTTCCAAACAAGATACACAGCGCATACCGCCGGCATTTGCGCTGTTATGCACGTATTTTTAGTGCAGTACATATATGAAAGTGAATGAGTATAAGAAATCAAACGAAATGCAATTACTCTTTCACAAACCATTCGAGACAGCGGGTCCCTGGTAATAAAATAATCATAAAACATTCCTGAATAATCTCAAAAATGTTGTTGGTGGATCCAGGATCACTGTTTTGCGACATTATAATAATCCAGTAACAATTTAGTATTTTTTTACATTATAATCGAGCTACTGCGTATTACGGGTTAACAAAGAATATCATTTTCCATTTTTGCTTTTTTACATCTGCCAGCTTTGACGTCCTGCCAATATCTCTTGAGCCCACCAATCAGTGCCTTCTTCCGATCTTCTGATAGAGGCCTCCTTCGTCTTTCGAATTCCTCCCTCATCTTAAAATAGAAGTAGCTCTTCCCTATTTGCTTAAATTCATCCCTAGCCATTGTTTTCTCCTCTGGGATAACGATTTCTTAAGATCTTTATTTTGGTCTTATAATCATAGGAAATTTTTTATCTTAAGAAATTCCAGATTTTCTTTGTTAACCGATCATCGGAAACACTAAAACTGTGGCCGTACAACAACTATCTTCTCATTTTAAACTAACATGCTACTTGTTCCTTCGTACAGTTCCTCATTTGCTAACACACATATCTGCCCATAAGCCATCTGTTCCCTGAAATTTTCCTTAATAGCCTGCGTTCTCTCTTGACTAATTTATCGGCAAGTTCCTGTAAACACATAATTAATATCGGTGAAGCATATAATCCTTCTTGTCGGACAACCGTACCGTCATGTCTTATCTTGACTCCAATGCACATCGACTTTTTATAAGAAAAGTTTTTCATCAAGTGATTTGCTCGGTCCAGTATGCAGATCCTAAGCCGGCCAGGGTGGCCGAGCGGTTCTAGGCGCTACAGTCTGGAGCCGCGGGACCGCTACGGTCGCAGGTTCGAATCCTCTCTCGGGCATGGATGTGTGTGATGTCTTTAGATTAGTTAGGTTTAAGTAGTTCTACGTTCTACGGGACTGATAACTTTAGAAATTAAGTCACATAGTGCTCAGAACCATTTGAACCATTTTGCAGATCCTAAGACTGATCGCTTCCCGTTCTAAGTCATTTTGCTGGAATATGTCTCTTCATAAAATTAATCTTCCCTTGGTCTACAATCATGCAGTCAGCACCAGCGCTGATATTTGTCATCTAGGTTTATTATTTTAAGTTACTGTGATTGCGGGAACATGCCTCCCATATGCAAGTAGCATGAAATGGTATGCAGGTGATTTTACATGCACCACTCAGTTTCAGCTCCGATTCGATGGACACAGACCGGGA
The DNA here is from genome assembly GCF_023897955.1 of Schistocerca gregaria. NCBI lineage: Eukaryota > Metazoa > Arthropoda > Insecta > Orthoptera > Acrididae > Schistocerca > Schistocerca gregaria. The sequence goes on from NC_064921.1 coordinate 188,603,272, forward strand.
TTTTAACTCTTGCAATCAGTGCATTTTGTAATGATCTGTAAGGGGATCAGATGAGAGCATATACATTTGGCTGGTGCGGTGCAGCAACTCGACGTGGCACCGACTCATCAAGTCTTTGGAAGCACCTGCAGAAATATTGAGACATGCTGCCAGTATAGCCGTCCATATTTGCCAAAGTGTTGCCGGTGCAGGATTTTGTGCACGAACTGACCTCTCAATTCGTCCCACAAATGTTCAATGGGATTCATGTTGGAAGATCTGCGTGGCCAGATCGTTCGGTCGAATTGCAAGGCATGTCCTAAGAAACAATTGCGAACAGTTGTGGCCTGGCGAGATGGCGCGTTGTCATCCACAAAAATTCCATCGTGGTTTGGCCACAAGAGGTCCATGAATGGCACCAAATTATCAATGATTGGTTCAGTTGGAGTAGAGGACATAGTCCCTGCCACGTAAACATAGTCCAATCCATTATGGAGCCACCACCAGCTTGCACAGTGCCTTGTTGACAACTTGGGTCCTTGGCATCGTAGGGCCTGCGCCACACTGAAACCCTACCATCAGATCTTACCAACTGAACTCGGGACATCATCGGAGCAGACTACGGTTTTCTAGTCGTCAAGCGTCCAACCGACAGGCTCACGAGCCCAGAAGAGGCGCTGCAGGCGATATCGTGCTCTTAGCAAAGACACTGGCGACAGTCGTGTGCCGACATAGGCCGTCGACGTCACGACTTGCCGCACTGTCCTAACGCATACAGTGATTTCTGCGGTTATTTCACGCAGTACTGCTTCTCTCTTAGCACTGAGAACTCTATGCAAACGCCGCTGCTGTCGGTCGTCACGTGTTGTCCGTGGTGAGAGGTAAAGTCTAAAATTTGGTTTTCTCGGCACACTCTTGACACTGTGGCTCTCGGAATATTGAATTCCGGAAAGATTTCCGAGATGGAATCTCCCATCCGTCTAGCTCCAACTACACTACTGACCATTAAAATTGGTACACCAAGTAGAAGTGCAGATGATAAACAAGTATGCATTGGACAAATATAGTATACTAGAACTGACAAGTGATTACATTTTCACGCAATTTGGGTGCGTAGATCCTGAGAAATCATCACCCAGAACAACCACCTCTGTCCGTAATAACAGCCTTGATACGCCTGAGAATTGAGACAAACAGAACTTGGATGGCGTGTACAGGTGAAGCTGCCCATACAGCTTCAACACGATACCACAGTTCATCAAGAGTAGTGACTGGCGTATTGTGACGAGCCAGTTGCTCGGCCACCATTGACCAGACGTTTTCAATTGGTGAGAGATCTGGAGAATGTGCTGGACAGGCAGCAGTCGAACATTTTCTGTATTCTGAAAGGCCCGTACAGTACCTGCAACATGCGGTCGTGCATTATCCTGCTGAAATGTAGGGTTTCGCAGGGATCGAATGAAGGGTAGAGCCAAGGGGTCGTAACACATCTGAAATGTAACGTCCACTGTTCAAAGTGCCGTCATCGCGAACTAGAGGTGACCGAGACATGTAACCAATGGCAACCCATACCATCACGCCGGATGATACGCCAGTATGGCGATAACGAATACACGCTTCCAATGTGCGTTCACCGCGATGCCGCCAAACACGGATGCGACCATCATGATGCTGTAAACAGAACCTGGATTCATCCGAAAAAATGACGTTTTGCCACTCGTGGACCCAGGTTCGTGGTTGAGTACACCATTGCCGGCGCCCCTGTCTGTGATGCAGCGTCAAGGGTAACCGCAACCGTGGTCTCCGAGATGATTGTCCGCGCTGCTGCAAACGTCGTCGAACTGTACGTGCAGAAGGTTGTTGTCTTGCAAACGCCCCCATCTGTTGAGTCAGTGATGGAGATAAGATGCCAGTCATCTTGAGTGCTAGTGATACGAGGCCGTTGGGATGCAGCACGGCGTTCCGTATTACCCTCCTGAACCCACCGATTCCATATTCTGCTAACAGTCATTGGATCTCGAGCAACGCGAGTAGCAGTGTCGCGATACGATAAACCGCAATCGCGATAGGCTACAATCCGACCTTTATCAAAGTCGAAACGTGATAGTACACATCACTCTTCCTTACACGAGGCATCACAACAACGTTTCACCAGGCAACGCGCGTCAACTGCTGTTTGTGTATGAGAAATCGGTTGGAAACTTTCCTCATGTCAGCACGTTGCAGGTGCCGCCATTGGCGCCAACCTTGTGTGAATGTTCTGAAAAGCTAATCCTTTACGTATCACAGCATCTTCTTCCTGTCGGTTAAATTTCGCATCTGTAGCACGTCATCTTCGTGGTGTAGCAATTTTAATGGCCAGTAGTGTACCATTCTCCGTTCAAAGGCCGTTAATTCCCGATGTACGGCCGTACTCACGTCGGTCACCTTTTCGCCCAGCTTCGCCAGAGCACTGCCCTTTTATATCTCGTGCGCTCGACACCACCGCCATCTGTGTATGTGCATATATCTAGCCCATGACCTTTGCCGCCTCAGTGTACTTGCCAGTTCCACTGCGCAGTGCAGCAGCCATGTTGTGCACTGTCTCCACACTGATCGCACACACGCAGCTGCAGATTCCCCTGTCGAAATGCATTCAGTTCCCGCGGAGGGTGTCTGCGTGATTGCTAGCCAGGAGACGGCCGCATGTGACCAGACTCCAGACGCGCCGCGCGCGGGCGTGCGATGGTGAGAGAGGGGGGTGGGGAGGGAGAGAGGGAGGGGGAGGTGACGAATCCAGGAAGCTGATGCGGCGTCTGCGTCAGCTTCACTCGGGTCTGGCCGAGACAGCGCGCCCGCCGCGTCGTCGTTCCCGCGGTGCTAGGGGTCGACGCCCCGCAAGCCGTGCACCCTCTGTGCAGTCTTCCCTTCCCCCACCCTTAGATTTTCGACTCACGCAGCCCTATAATTCAGCAGGTGCGCAATGCTTCCGGCAGCGACGCCGGCACCACACCGTATAGCGCCGACGATTTACGACCTTACTTGCATATCCGCCTGAGAAAAAAAAGAATAACAGCATTTCAGCCATAATCGATGGCGCCTTTCTCAACCTGAAGAAAATACTGCAAGGCTCTTCGCAGTGATATTTTGTACAGGCACTGTTGGACAGCTCTGAGGCATAAAACAAACTTCATCAGTTAAGCGTCATCATATAGATAAGAAAACGTTCTTTCTTCCGCTGCTGAATCTTTTATTTGTGTGTACCATACATTTTTCTGCTATTCATGCTAGGCATCTAAAGTGATCTGTAATATAAAGAAAATTATTCAACTACACATATTTTGATTAGAGATCTGTAGCGACTTTTAGCTGTTCATTTAAATTATCTAACTATTAACAAATAGCACGGTTGTCTTTTTTAAAAATTTCATTTTATTTTTATGTCCTTTTCATGGATCCTTGTGTTGTTCTGTATGTACTAAATGCACATAGAACAGGTTTCGTCCAACTAATAGGACACACAAAAAATTTGGCTGCCCATAATCTATGCAGTGGTTCCCAACAGGTGGTCCGCGGACCCCAGGGGTCCGCGAGGTATGCCAGAGGGGTCCGTAAGATGCTATTGGAGTAAAAAGTATATTAAATATATTTCGTATGATAACAGATGTTTGTTTTTGTTTTGGCCGCTTCCTGCATGAGCAGAATTTTAGCGAACGCTAACTTCTGCGAGCAGCGCCTACCTAGAGCCAAATGACACTAGCACACTCTAGCGCAAAACTAGAATTAGATACGAGGCAAATACTTAATAACAATGATCGCTGAAGTGAAAAAGTTTTAAGCTCAATATTTTTTCAATAATGAATATATCAATGTTTTTTCTAAGTACCAAAATTAGAAAAGGTATAAAAAGACTCTTTGTTTGGTTTTTTTAGGTACTTCATACTGTGATACGACAAGGTACCAATCATGCTCGATGAGGGGGTCCTCGAGAAAATTTTGTTGGGAACCCCTGATCTATAGACTACTGTAACACATTGCACATGTTCTTTGCTCACATGCCTTAGGGCTGACTGAGGCCTCATGGGAACTGTGGGATGTTGTGGAGGGGGTTGAGAAAGGGTGATGATGGGGTACTGTGTTTTTTTTTTTTGTGCGGTGGCTGGGGCACTACCTCCGGAGGAGGTTGGTCCCTCAAGTGTGCGGGGTAGGTTTTCTTACTGGGAACACCATTTATTTGAAAAAATGGGACACCTTGCATTCATTTGAGAGCCTTTGGGCACGGTTTATTAGTCCTTGAGGCCCACAGTCTTGGTATTTTTATATATACTTATTGTTGCTTCGTTGTTTATGTTGTGATCTTTCCGATTTGATTTGCATCTTGGTTCTTAATTGTACTGTAATATGGATAGCGGAACTCTTATTTTGTGCCAAGGGGCTAGTTCCACAGTTGCCAATTCTTGTAGTTGCTGTCTAGTAGGTCTGAGCCTTTCTATTTTTCTCGAAGAGTCTCCTTGTAGAGGTGTTGTTTTGATTGTCCACTGTCGGCATGTTAAGTTCTTCGTGTATCTGATTAGTACTCGTTCACCATGGGGCGTTAAGAATGAGCTTTAAGCAACTGTTTTGAAGTGGTTTCCTGTTGGTTTTACTGGTTAAGCCCCACGCCGAGCAGCCGTAGAGCATCATTGGTTGGACTACTATAGCTTTATGTATGTTTAGTTTTGTTCTTTGAAACATTTCTTTGCTGGGCAGAAGAGGGTAAATTGGGTGGATGGTTTTTGATATGCGTTGTCATTTTTGTTCTCTGTGTTGCTTGAATAACATTTTATTGTCTATTGTTCCGCCAAGGTATTTTACTGATGTTGTCCATGTAATTTGCATACCGTTTAACTCGATTTGGTGATGGATTTGTGGTCGGCGGCGTGTAAATATGAGCGACTGTCTTCTCTGGGTTTATTTTGATCTTGTTTAGTTTGGCCCATTTTTCTGCGTAGTCAACTTGTTTTTGTAGTCTATTTATTGTTGTTGATAGTGTCTGTGCGTTTCCAGAAGTGATGTATCGTCTGTGAATTGCGCTATTGTCGAGGTTTCGGTTTTCGGGATGTCAAAAAAAATGTTCAAATGTGTGTGAAATCTTATGGGACTTAACTGCTAAGGTCATCAGTCCCTAAGCTTACACACTATTTAACCAAAATTATCATAAGGACAAACACACACACCCATGCCCGAGGGAGGACTCGAACCTCCGCCGGGATCAGCCGCACAGCCCATGACTGCAGCGCCTTAGACCGCTCGGCTAATCCTGCGCGGCTTTCGGGATGTCATTTATATACACGGAAAATAGGGTTGTAGTACTTTGTGTGCTGATCGATTGCTATCTATCTGTACAAAGCATCTCCGGTCGTGTAAAAAAGTATCAATCATTCTGATATAGCATACATGCATGTCGGTCTGGTCTTTAAGTTTCGTGAGAAGGTTGTCCTTCCATATTTTATTGTATGCTTTCTCGACGTCTAGAAAAACTTCAGCTGTATACTTGGAGAGGTTCATGTTTTGAGTAATATATTCTGTGATACGGAGTACCTAGAGTTCTGCTGACAGTTCCTCTTAGAAGGCGAGTTGTTCTTGTCGAATGATGTTGCCGTCAAGTAATGGTTGTCGGATTCTTGGGAGCAGGATGCGTTCCAGGAGCTTTGACATGCTTGGAAGTAGGCTTATCGGTCTGTAATTATGTGGTTGTTTCAGGTCCTTTCCAGGTTTTGGAATAGGTACTATTTCGGAGATCTTTCATGCTTGTGGGAAATAATGGTTGATTAAACAGGCGTTGATGATTCTGGTCAGTAGGACTAAGGGCTTTCTAGGCAGATTCTGGAGTTGAATAGTGGAGATCAGGTCCGGTCCAGGAACGGAGCTTTGACATGGTTGGAAGTAGGTTTATCGGTCTGTAATTATGTGGTTGTTTCAGGTCCTTTCCAGGTTTTGGAATAGGTACTATTTTGGAGATCTTCCATGCTTGTGGGAAATAATGGTTGATTAAACAGGCGTTGATGGTTCTGGTCAGTAGGACTAAGGGCTTTCTAGGCAGATTCTGGAGTTGAATATTGGAGATCAGGTCCGGTCCAGGAGCGGAGTTTGTGCCGAGTCGGTTGATAATTGTTTTTATTTCCGCAGGAGTGGTTGGTTCTGGTAGGTCGCGAGGTGGTGTCTGACGTATATTCTGGGCCGCAGCTGCCACATGTTGTTGATATTGGAGTATGTCTGATTGTTGGTTTTCTTGAGGTTCTATTGTGTTTTGTTGTTCGTAGGTAGCTGCAAACAGTTCCGCCTCGCTGAAAGCGTCGAAGATGAGGTTGTTGTTGTGCAGTAAGGCCGGTTTATGTGTTTTTGTTCGTCGCAGGTTTTTAATTAGTTTCCAATCGTTTTTGTTTCGGAGTTGCAGGGAACTCATTCGGTCTTCTCAGACTTCGGCTCTCCATTCTTGTACTCGCTTATGTATTTGTTTTTTGAGTCTGTTTAATTGTCTTCGATCTTCCGGGTTGCGAGTTTGGAGACATCGGCGTCTAGCTGCGGTTTTGAGGTACTTGAGATCTTGGTGGCAGAGTTTGAACGTTTGTTTCAGGAAATATGTTTGTTGTAGACACTTTCTTATAGGCTGTTTTAATTTTGTCTGTTAGAGAGCCGATGGCTTCTATTTTTTGAGTAGTTGTTAGGTCCAGTGTGGGCCGAGTGTTATTATTTAGCCATCTCTGGAATTGGTCCCAATTTATTGTGGTTTTGTGTCGTGGGTGAGGCGGTTCTATTGCGTTACCAATGTGGCCAATTACAGGTAGATGATCGGAGGTGACATCTTGAAGGGTTCGGAGATGTAGATCGGCATCGAGGTTCTTGGTTATGCAGATTTCTAGGACGTCCGGTTTGTGACGGTGATTGAATGGAATGTGGGTAATATCTTCAGGAGCGGAAATTGCAGCATTCAGTCGCCCTTGTAGGTTATATAATATGTTTCCGCGTGCATTGTTCCGTCGGGCATTCCACGTCGGTTTTTTTGCATTTCAGTCGCCGGCCAGTAAGATTCTGTTGTTGTTATCAAATATTTGTATCAAGTAATTTTCTTCGAATACTGCTCTGGGGCTGAGGTATGCGGCCACAAGTGTTATTTTTCCTTGTACTGTTTCTATTTTTACTATTGTGGCTTCTAATGATGTCATTTGTGGCTTAATTTCGCGATTGTGTCGTATGTGTGAGTGAATGAAAATAGCCGTTCCACCTCCCTGTCGGTTGATTCGGTCTGTTCGGTGACAGACCATATTCCTGAGTTTAAAAGATTGTATCGGACGTAAATGCGTTTCAGTAACAAATAATATGTCGATCTTGTTTTCTTCTAGGAATTCATCTAATAGGTCTTTTTTATTGTGTATTTCTGAGGCGTTAAAGTTACAAAAACGTAGTTTTTGTTTCCTGATAGGTCTAATTTCCATTGTCGGTACCAAAGAATTTCATTAATCCACCGACAATTGCCATTATTTTTGATAGTATGTCTGGGGCAGTCGTAAATTGTCGAGATGTGGTAGTGATGATTGATATGATGTTCGTCCACTGTCTGTTTTGCCAGAAGTTTTTGATGTGGTTCAGGAAGTCGAGGAAGGAAACAGGTCCAGTTGTTTGGTTTGAGGTTGAATTTGGTGCCTGTTGTGTCTGGGTAGTTGAGGATGTTTCCTGATTTGTCTGGAGATTTGCACATGTTTTGCGTCCTCTGCGGCTGGCTTCAGCTGGAGTTTGCATTGGTGTGTTCTTTATGCCTGGTTGAATTGATGCTACTGTTGGCGTGGTGGTCCTTGGTCGTTGGGCTTGGTAAATGCGTATTGCTTTCTGGAATTCTTCGCTGCCGCGAAAGGACGCGGGGTGGCCATCTTGTTTGCAGTTGACACAGTGTGATGTAGCATTTACTGGTAGGCTGCATTCTCTTGCTCTATGGGCGTCACCGCAGCGGACACAGCGAGTCGGCATAGAACAATAGTTTGCGGTGTGAAAGAATGCCTGACACTTTTTACACTGTGGTGGACCGTCTTTATTTTGATAAGATTCAATTGTCACCTTTGTGTAGCGGAAGTGGTAAATGGTTTTCTGTCAAGTGTTACACAGAAGACATCCATGGCGCGTAATTGTTTTGTATTATTGTCCCTTTTCTTGTATTGGTGAACGTTTCTTGGCTTGCAGTTGAGATATCGTAAGTCTTTTTCTACTTCTGCTTTTGTGACTGTTTCTGGTAAACCTTTTATCACTACTTTTAGGTGTCTTTCACTTCGCGGTTGATGAGTAAAATTGCAAATGTCGTGTTGGAGGTGTGAGAGGTTCAAATTGGTTTTCTGTTTGAATGGTGAATTGTTTGTGTGGTGCTGTGTCGTCTTCAGTGTTCTTCCGTTTTGCTGTTTTCCGTAGGGGAGGAGTTTGGAAACCCCTTTCCCATCGTCTTGTTCCATCTCTTCTTGCTCAGATGACTCATGTTCTGAAGAGCGGTACTACTGTGAAATGTTGTCATCATCGTACGTTTGATTTGTGTCTTCATTGGTCGAGTTTTGCTCTGTGTCCTATCCTGGTGCGTCGTGATTGGTTGTTTGGTTTTGGCGGGAAGTCGCCATGTTGTTGTCTTGTCGTGCCTGTTGTAGCTTCCGGATTTGTTGTCTGAGTGCATGTTCGACATCTGTTTCCTGTGTGTTGGTGGTGTTTGGCTCAGACCTACTCGCGAGATCTTCCTCAGCCCTATTGCTAGTCCTTAGCCTGGAAGGCCCCGGACGTACAGCTCGCGGGGGGCCAGCCTGCTCTCGGTCGGGCCCCTGCGTCTGAGGCCCTGGGTCTTCGTCGTTCCCTTCGCTATCCCTCCCCGGCTATTCTGGGGGGGCTCTCCTGAGTTCTATTTCGTCCTGTCAAACTATCGACATGACAATTCTGCAATACGTCCACAACGGTGCGATGTAAAGACGCCGCCCCTTTGTGACCGTCACACAGCTTGCGCTGCTCGGCGCCCGATGTGTGTGTGTGTGTGTGTGTGTGTGTGTGTGTGTTTGTGTGTGCGTGAAACTTCTATTTCTTTATTATTTTTTTATAATTTTTTACAACAAACTATGGATATGTTTAAGCGTTGTTCTTCTGGTGTTGCTCCTTTGGCAACTGAGCACATTTTCATTTTTACCTGGCTTTCTGTATGAAATATCCGCATTGCAGGGTGAGCATTCCCTGTCGTTTGTTGTTATGCTACAATTTACTTTAATCTATATGTTCACTACTGGCCATTAAAATTGCTAAACCACGAAGATGACGTACTACAGACGCGAAATTTAACCGACAAAAAGAAGATGCTGTGATATGCAAATGATAAGCTTTTCAGAGCATTCACACAAGGTTGGCGCCAGTGGCGACACCTGCAACGTGCTGACATGAGGAAAGTTTCCAACCGATTTCTCATACACAAACAGCAGTTGACCGGCGTTGCTTGGTGAAACGTTGTTGTGATGCCTCGTGTAAGGAGGAGAGATGCGTACCATCACGTTTCCGATTTTCATAAGGGTCGGATTGTAGCCTATCGCGATTGCGGTTTATCGTATCGCGACATTGCTGCTCGCGTTGGTCGAGATCCAATCACTGTTAGCAGAATATGGAATCGCTGGGTTTAGATGTGTAATACGGAACGCTGTGCTGGATCTCAATGGCCTCGTATCACTAGCAGTCGAGATGACAGGCATCTTATCAGCATGGTTGTAACGGATCGTGTAGCCACTTCTCGATCCCTGAGTCAACAGATGGGGACGTTTGCAGGACAACAACCATCTGCACGAACAGTTCGACGACGTTTGGAGCAGCATGGACTATCAGCTCGGAGACAATGGCTGCGGTTACCATTGACGCTGCATCACAGACAGGATCGCCTGCGATGGTGTACTCAACGACGAACCTGGGTGCACGAATGGCAAAACGTCATTATTTCGGATGAATCCAGGTTCTGTTTACAGCTTCATAATGGTCGCATCCGTGTTTGGCGACATCGCGGTGAACGCACATTGGAAGCGTGTATTCGTCATCGCCATACTGGCGTATCACCCGGTGTGATGGTATGGGGTGCCATTGGTTACACATCTCGGTCACTTCTTGTTCGCATTGACATCACTTTGAACAGTGGATGTTACATGATGAGTTACGACCCGTGGCTCTACCCTTCATTCGATCCCTGCGAAACCCTACATTTCAGCAGGATAATGCATGACCGCATGTTGCAGGTCCTGTTCGGGCCTTTCTAGATATAGAAAATGTTCGACTGCTGTCCTGGCCAGCACATTCTCCAGATCGCTCACCAATTGAAAACGTCTGGTCAATGGTGGCCGAGCAACTGGCTCGTCACAATTCGTCAGTCACTACTCTTGATGAACTGTGGTATCGTGTTGAAGCTGTATGGGCAGCTGTACATGTACAAGTCATCCAAGCTCTGTTTGACTCAGTGCCCAGGCGTATCAAGGCCGTTATGACGGCCAGAGGTGGTTGTTCTGGGTACTGATTTCTCAGGATCTATGCACCAAAATTGCGTGAAAATGTAATCTCATGTCAGATCTAGTATAATATATTAGTCCAATGAATACGCGTTTATCATTTTCAATTCCTCTTGGTGTAGCAATTTTAATGACCAATAGTGTATTTACTCAGTCTGATGTTTTCAGCTTTATTTGTATTATCGGCTTACAGGCCACCTGGTAACATACATAAATATGTACCTTATGCTCATTTAACTGAAGCATAGGCAGGTGCATTTATCTATAAATAATGTGCAATGACGATTATGATGCATTCTTTGTAGGGGGTGTTTCAAACCTCGACGGCAAAACTTCAGGAAATGATTTATCTTATAAGATGAAGAAAAGAGGTCTATATTTTGCGAGGAGGTGATGTGGATCAAATGAAGAACAGAAAAAAATAAAGTCCCTTAACATACGCTCTAAAATTCATACCTTAAGAACTAGGAGCACTTTTTCAGTAGAAGAGAGAGTTTCACAATACCGAAGATCGACAAGTGCTTGTAGCTCTTTAGGTATCCGTATTAGGACCCATGTTTACCGGACATTTTTTATTGTTTTGGGCCATACTGCCTGCACACAAATTATGGAAAGTAAAAAGCTTATGGCAGAAGAGATTTGTTCCACAGAATCGAAGATGAAGAAGGTCTTAACGTGTGCATCTTAGAGCCCACGTTTAGTGGATTTTTTTCTTCTTGTTTTTGAGGAACCCATTCCTGAATTTTGCCGTCTAGTTTTGAAACACCCTGGCGTGTTCCACCAGACTACATAAAAATTCTGGTCCGCAACAACTTTTCAGCCAAGCCAATATGCATAGCATGTTAATGGTTCATATTTTAATACAAATATACATTTGAAAAGTCTATTACCGTACTGCTTATAGTTTAGTCAGTTAAAGAAGCTTTGAAACAAGAAATTAATGTAACATTACTTCCATAATGTCTATACGTCGAATCCAAATTCACCGATGCTCTAGATGTTATTACTAAAATGTGTGTCTCTGTGTAAGAATTGAGTTATAAGCTAAGCAGTGAAGGGAAGTAATGTTTATTTACTTGCACCTGTGGTTCCTTTTATTGGCTAGCAAAAGGAGCCCGTATTAGCGGTACATGCCCTTTGTTGTGCAGTTGCCGCGTGGGATTTGCCGAGCGGTCTAGGGCCCTGCACTCATGGACTGCGAGGCTGGTCCCGGCGGAGGTTCGAGTCCTCCCTCGGGCATGGGTGTGTGTTTGTCCTTAGGATAATTTAGGTTAAGATGTGTGTAAGCTTAGGGACTGATAACTTTAGCAGTTAAGTCCCATAAGATTTCACACACACTTGAACACTTGTTGTGTAGTTAGCGTTTTCACAAGGACTGATATACATCGATGTGGAGGCACAACTGAGAGGGTATTCTGATGCAAATTTCTAATGTCCTCGAAAATAAAAGTGTAAACAAAGTGTCTCCGATGAAGATAGCGCGAAGAGAATGTGTCAGAAGTAGTAGCTGGTGAATCGCAGTGCCGGGCAGAGTGGCCGTGCGGTTCTGGGCGTTACAGTCTGCGACCGTGCGAATCCTGCCTCGGGCATGGATGTGTGTGATGTCCTTAGGGTAGTTAGGTTTAATTAGTTCTCAGTTCTAGGCAACTGATGACCTCAGAAGTTAAGTCGCATAGTGCTCAGAGCCATTTGAACCATATGAATCACAGTTTTTTATATTAATATTGTTCTGAATAAACAAGTCAATATGTTCATTTTCAATATGCTCTAATATGATTCTGACCTATAGTCAGTTGTACGTCCTTCTTGATATATTTTTGTTATTTCACAATTAGCCTGATCTTTACGAGGTCTTACAATCCTTTTTGTTTATTATCTGACAAATTACCCGAAGTGATTTGTTTTAAATCTCTCTCTCTCTCTCTCTCTCTCGTGATGTGAACGTTGTCTGAGACATTTTCAATTGTAGTTAATGTCACTTAACAATCAGATGCTTGAAATATATACTATGTACATCGACATCATATTCACTTAATACGTACCCGTACATGAAGAGAATTCCAAATGTCTTGCAGTCCTATGAACAATAAATTTATTTTGCTATTTCCTCTGACTGTCTTAAATTGTAACGTTTGCCTCTTCTAAGGGGTAGCATCGTAGCTCAGTTGATTACACACAAGAAAGATGATGAGTGCTATGTTCTCCTAGCTCAACTTGCGAATCTGGCAAGACAACAGGTAACGTCGAGTGAAAAGTGGCATGCGCCCGAAAGTAGAGAAACTAAGTCATAGCTAAGACGACAAATTAATTACTGAGTCAGCTGGTGTTCGGATCGAAGAAAGATGAGAGCTCACCGCCCGTTTCCTCCTATTATTTGTGTGTATTTTCTGCAGTTTCAAAATCTACATAAACGTGAATTGCATGCCCAGACACCTGTCCGTCTAATTCGTGAGTTTATTGAGGTAACACAATCCAGACGCCAGCTTTACACTATTCCATCACTCACTCTTCTTCCTAGATGATTAGGTCCTAATCATTGTCTGCCATGTAAGCAGGAGATCCCGGGTTCGAGTCCCGGTCGGGGCACACATTTTCAGCTGTCCACATCGAGGTATATCAACAACACCTGTCGGCAGCTGAGGTTGTCAGTTAGTCGTCATTTATTCTTTTTTTGTGTCACATATATTTGCTTCACACAGTCAAAGAGAGGCAGTGTAGCTTTAGTTGCCAGAGACTGCAGTCACGTGTCACTTTCGTTTGCGTCAGAGAGGGAGAGAGAGAGAGAGAGAGAGAGAGAGAGAGAGAGAGAGTCCGTCGTCTAATTTTGACTAAGGGCTTCCTGGCCGAAAGCTCATTTGTGACTGCCCTTTTGTTGTGCCTATTTGCGACTCAGCATCTCCGCTATATGGTGAGTAGCAACTTTCCTTTTTCGTAAAATAGTCAAAGAGAAAAATTGGACATGATGAAAGCTCAAAAAGTACGGTAGTAGGAATCCTTCATAAAGTGAAAGTTAAATTATGTTCTACTACAATTTCCCAAGAACAACTTCAGACTTGTACTGAAAATTGTGAAAAAATACCAACACTCCTTATTGCCATTTTGATATCGATAGATTAGAGGAACAAATAACTCCACTATGTATCGATATTTTTTGGAAAAAATGCCGATATACTGCAGTACGGGTATTTTATCAACAGCCCTAGTTGAGAGGGTATCTCCGAAATCACTTCTCCATATGTTTAACATAATTGTACAACTTTATATTTTTAGGTGAAGATGAAATTTAAATTAAAAGCGTTAATCACTTATTGATATCAGTATTGTGAAAGAATGTTTTGAACATGGGAATGTTTCACCTACTTCTCTGATGTGGATCGTGAAGTGATGGATACTCTCTATTTTTTTTCGTAGATCTGCCGAGCCCTTTATCTTACGCGGTACCTTCTTCATGATCAACTTGCAATGAGTATTATCATTCCTAAGTACACTTGGGGAGTATTGTGGTTGGCATTTTGCATCACCTCCACAAGTATTGCTTAATACAGCAGTTGTGGATATACGTTGGAGAAATGTCAATAATAATTGGTTAACATTCCTCCACTTACACACTTACGACTCGTCAGTGACAAAACAATAATTACTTCGCTACTTTTATAACAATAAAGTAAATTAACTGACTAAATCTCTGAAATGGCTTATTCAATTATGTCTCCTAGATACTTGAACTTATTAGTTCTCTCAGGTTTTGCATATTTAGCTTGCATCATGTTTTTAGGGTTTCGTATCTCAGTGGAACGAAGCGAGCAGTCTTTTTCGCAGCCTGTTGGGATTTAGTTTTGAATGTAATCATGGAAAGCCGTTCTTCTTTTCCTAATCATGGCTATAATTTCTTCAATATATGTATAAAATTCACCATTATGACATCATCTTTATTATGTTTGCTCTGGTCTCAAATTTTTCTTTATTGTTTTGCTTTCTGTTGTTTCCAGTGCTGCCATCATAATCTTTTTATTTAGAGATAAAAATTCTGGTGTATAAAGCGCTTCTGGGCGAATTACTGTAGAGTAACATGTAAGTTTAGCGTTAAGGGGTATTGATTTCTTATTATACGCATCCTTAATGAGGTACTACACTGTTTTCGTCTTATTATATCTTGTTGTAGTGGGTTCTTTCTCTGAAATAGCTTATTCAGTTAGGTCTCCTAGATACTTGAACTTGCTAGTTCTCTCAGTTTTTGCGTATTTAGCTTGCATCATGTTTTTAGGGGATCTCATATAGGATCACTTGGTTGTCCATCTGTATGTCTGTCCGACTGTTAGAAACCATTTTTCTCAGGTAGGCTTTGATGTATCACGTTCCAATTTATGGCGCATACTAAGGTATAAGGGTCGTTAGCGGAGTAACAAATATTAAGCTACTAAGTCAATTCAATCAAAAGATACGGCCATTTGTCTCACGTAATTTGATACTCGCAAAGTCCACTACAATCTACAGGGTTCTTTCTATTGACCTAGAATCATGAAATTTAGCTAGAAGCATGGTTTCGCACTATAAGAAAAGAAATCAGAAACATGTTAATTTGTAATTATTTCAAACGAACTTTTGTATTTTGTTATCTGACTTCAAAGTTAACGTTAAAACATTCTCGAAGGTATCAGAGTCTATAATGGGAAAAAATCGTCGAGATTCTTGAACCCCGTGATGCATGTACTGCCTGTATACATAATTAAGTCTGTACAGAACCCTCAGTGCGCGAGTCCTATTCGCACCTGGCCATTTTTTTCTTTTTTTTTTATAAGTTTGTTGTTTCAGCAATTCTGTCTGTGTTGGCTGGTCCATTGAATCTGTAAAAAAATCTAGATCTTTTTTATTGTTAATATTATTTATTTAACAAATCCATTGAGTCAAAACTGATGTTAGTCCTAAGTGACGGTTCTAAAGTCCTTAAAATGCTCCATATTTGCAGTATTTTACGAAATGAAACAGAAAAATAGTATTAAATCGTGTAGTGCAATAAATAAAAGTTCGCTACGGAAAGGATGTGACCTGTATGATCAACCGGATTTGCAAGGTAACTGCTTTAGTCATCGTCGTGACCGGTTTGGGGTTGCATGGAACCCATAGTGCCGGCCGGGGTGGCCGAGCGGTTCTAGGCGGTACAGTCTGGAATGATCGCAGGTTCGAATCCTGCCACGGGCATGGATGTGTGTGCTGTCCTTAGGGTAGTTAGGTTTAAGTAGTTCTAAGTTATAGGGGACTGATGACCTCAGAAGCTAACTCCCAAAGTGCTCAGAGCCATTTGAACTTAATCACTACTACACGGTATCCGAACATTATGGGTTTCTTTTTCTCCTCATTTGCATTACCTTACATTTTTTCTACATTTATACTAGCTGCCATTCATCGCATCAACTAGAAATTTTATCTAAGTCATCTTATATCCTCCTGCTGTCATTCAACGACCTCGCCTTCCCATTCTTTACAGCATCATCTGCAAACAGCTCCAGATTACTGCTTACCCTGTGCGCAGGGTCATTTATTATACACTAAAGAGCTAAAGAAACGGTACGTCTGGTTAATATCCTGAAGGCCCCCAGCGAGCACGTAGGAATATCGCAGTACGATGTGACATGGGCTCGACTAATGTCTGAAGTAGTGGTGGAGGGAACTGACACCATGAATCCTGCAGGACTGTCCATAAATTCGTACGAGTACGACAGGTGGAGATCTCCTCTGGACAGCACGTTGCAAGCCATCCCATATATTCTCAATAATGTTCATATCTGGGGATTTTGGTGGCCAGCGGAACTGGTTAAACTCCGAAGAGTGTACCTGCAGCCACTCTGTTGCAATTCTGCACGTGTGGGGTGCCGCATTCTCCTGCTGTAATTACCGAAGTCCGTCGGAATGTACAATGGACACGAATGGATACAGGTGATCAGACAGGATGCTTACGTACCCGTTACCTGTCAGAGTCGTATCTAGACGTATCAGGAGCCCCATATCACTCCAACTGCACACGCCCCACAACATTACAGAGACTCCACCAGCTTGAACAGTCCCCTGAAGACATGCAGGGTTTGTGGATTCGTGAGATTGTCCCTATGCCCGGACACGTCCATCCGCTCGATAAAATTTGAGACTCGGCCGACTAGGCAACATGTTTCCAGTTATCAACAGTCCAATGCCGGTGTTGACGAGCCCAGGCGAGGCGTAAGGCTTTCTCTTGTGCAGCCATCAAGAGGACACGAGTGAGCTTTGGCTGCGAAAGCCAATATCGATTATGTTTCGTTGAGTGGTTCGCACGCCGACAGTTGTTGATGGCCCAACATTGAAATCTGCTGCAATTTGCGGAAGGGTTGCACTTCTGTCACGTTGAACAATTCTCTTCAGTCGTCGTTGGTCCCGTTCTTGCAGGATCTTTTTATGGCCGCAGTGATGTCGGAGATTTGATGTTTTACTAGATCCCTGGTATTCACGGTACTCTCGTGAATGGTCGTACGCGAAAATCCCCACTTTACTGCTACTTCGCAGATGTTGTGTCCCATCGCTCGTACGCCGGCTATAACACCACGTTCGAACTCATTTAAATCTTAATAACCTACAATCGTAACTTTAGTAATCGCTCTAAGAACTGGGCCAGACACTTGTTGTCTTATACAGGCGTTGCCGACAGCAGCGCCGTATTCTGCTCGTGTACATATATCTGTATTTGAATATGCAGGCCTATACCAGTTTCTTTGACGTTTCAGTGTGTATATAAAGTAACAGTAGACCTATTACACTTGTCTTGGGCACTCCTAACGGTGCCCTGATCTGTGATTTACACTCGCAATCGAGGACAACGTTCTGTGTCCTGCTACGTTGTAAGTCTTCAAGGCATTCCCATAAGTGGGAATCTATTGTGTATGCTTGTAAAAAAAATGTTCAAATGTGTGTGAAGTCCTTAGGGAGAAAATTCTGAGGTCACACTACTTAGGCTACCTAAACTAACTTATGCTGAGAACAACACACACACCCATGCCCGAGGGAGGATTCGAACCGCTGGCGGCATGGCCTCGCAATCCGTGACATGGCGCCTTACACGGCGCGGCCAATCCGCTTCGTTAGTGTAGCACCGTGTGAAATCTTTACGGAAATCTAGGAATATGGAATCCGTCTGTTGTCCTACATCCATGGTTAGCAGGATCTCATCTGAGAAATGGGCAAGCTGAGTGTCGCACGAGCGATGCTTTCTAAACGCGTGCTGCTTTGTAGATACAGGCTTTTTCTTCACAATGAAATTTATTATATACAGACTGAGAATACGTTAAAGGATTGTGCACCAAACCAGATAAAGAAAATTCTGTGAATTAATCCCAGAAAGTGAGGAGGTCTGAGGAGTACTGTGGAACTAATGTGTATGTCCACGGTTAGTTGATGTGAACTGCCCTGCATCCACGTACAGACGTGTAGCGTGGGGCAGCGCCTTGCCTTAAAGGATATCGGAGTATGCACAGTCAGTGTCTCCCCTCCCTGCCTGTAAAACGTAAACACGACGGTGCTGCCCTCCCAGTAGGTCTTCAAATACCTTTGGCGGGTAACACCTTTCAGTTCTGATAGCTTGTTGTTGGTGTTGCGTGAAGCGTAGCGAAGTGGATGGAATGCACCATCAACGGCATCAGATCGCCGCGGCGGTCTTTCACTACGAACGGCGACCTATCACGATTGGAGCTCATGGAAGGCCCCAGCCAGTGAGTTACCTCCCAGCGTCTGGCCGGAGGCGCAATCGAGGCGTTGCAAAAGTCGCTACAGGCTGTTTTAAGGACGCTACGCCGTAAAAGACTTGTAGTAACTACTTTCTCTGAAAGCCGCGGAAATTCAGTTACACTTTTATTACCTTCTGGAGCATTCTCTGTTTGGAAGTTTACGTTAGTAAATCTTACGTGCACGTAATGATTTTTGCATGCGTATTACATATCCTTGTCCCGGGCGAGTGGTGAAACAGTCAACGCAAGTATATGTCACTCGTATTGGCGACACCTGACTGAAATGCTGACCAACTATGTTAGAATTTTCAAGCGTTTTCTTTCGCTTGCTTATGTCCCTTTCAGGTACATGCTACACAATGATGTAAAGAGCGATGACCGTGTAGGACAAAATCTACACTATTCAGCAACAAATGATCTGGTCTATTTCATACCTTAAACAGAGCTAACATGAATCGGGAGATATGAGGAGGAGATAGAATCACAGAACTGGAGTAAAATTGGCTACGACATGTTAGCGAGCATTCTCAGAAAACGTAGAGGAAAAGTTTTCACTCTGCAGTGGTTTGCTATCATGAAACGTCGTGATAGGTTAGAACTAAGTGCTTTCTCCACTATACGGACATTATAGTTCAAATTTTCAGACAGCATTTTTGTTTGTTTGTTTGTCATTATCAGTCTTACACGTGGACTGAGTTTAAAAGAAGTCTCCCATATTCATACGGGAAAAGCAAAAAAAGTCCTATAAATATTTCCCAGAAATAAAAAACTTGTTCAGATATGTGCCAACCTGTCCGAATATATTTCTCAAAGAATCACCAACTCGGGTGTTGGATTACGTTACAGGTATGGAACAAAAGTTTCTACAACGAGTGCACTACGTTGATTGTCGTATATAAGCCAATCCAATACGTAGACAAAACTGTAGGAGATTAAGATAACATTAACGGGGGAGAGGGGGGAGGGGGGAGGGGCGTATATCCCAGTGCTTATCCCAGGAGGCAGCGAGACAGCAATACAGCTAAGGCAGCCAGCAGGCAGCCACCGACCATGGCATCTTAACACCGGCCGGTGTACACTGCATATAAATAAATACATCGGCCAACATACTCATGCCAGTATGACAACATTAGCGAGTCAGCAGAAGGTTCCACGGAAACTCGTGATGCCAGAACAGCCCCACGTGGCGCCGGGATAGCACGACTATTTCCCTTAAAAAAAACCACGTGTCCAGTGGAGGACAGCTGAGTAACCTTACGCTGGGCATGTATTTAAGAAGCTACTAGACAGCTAGTGAACCAGTACCGCTTCTTTACGAACACATCCCAACGTCCCTATGTCTACACAAACTCCATAAAACTCCATATATCATATCCCAACGAAAGTTGTACCAAATCCCTCGCCCAGACAATGAAGTCTGACCCGGAATTTATTCCTGATACGAACGTTAACTCTTCCCATTTATTCCACTCCACATCTGGGGTCCACTCTTCTGTTCCCTCTCCATTCATTCCCATCCCTTTCCTCTTGTTATCACTACCGTACCCGCGCGCGAAACTTCTCTTCACCTTCTGTCTTTCCTACCTTCTGTATTCCCACTATTCATCCCAACCCTGCAATCATCTTCTCAGTTTTCTATGTAACTGATCCCCATCTTTTCAACCCACAATTCTGATACCTATGGAACATATTCTCTCTCTCTCTCTCTCTCTCTCTCTCTATCTCTCTCTCTCTCTCTCTCTCTCTCTCTCTCTCTCCCTCCCTCCCTGCAGGGTCTTCAGATTTTTAGTGTAAGGGCTGTGCTTGAGTGTTGTTTTTCTCAGAAGAATTTCACCGTTCTGCGATGCGTTTCTAAACAGTACATACAATGAAGAGCCAAAGAAAGTGCTATACCTGCCTGATATCGTGTAGGGCCCCCGCGAACATGCAGAAGCGTCGCAACACGCCCCTCCCGTCTGAGGTTCGAGTTCTCCCTCGAGCATGTGTGTGTGTGTGTGTGTGTGTGTGTGTGTGTGTGTGTGTGTGTGTGTGTGTGTTGTTCTTAGCATAAGTTAGTTTAAGTAGTGTGTAAGTTTAGGGACCGATGATCTCGGTAGTTTGGTACCTTAGAAATTCACACACATTTGAACATTCGCAACACGACGTTTCATGGACTCGACTAATGTCTGAAGTAGTGCTGGAGGAAACTGACACCATGAATCCTGCACGGCTGTCCATAAATCAGTAGGAGTACGAGGGGGTGGATATCTCTTCCGAACAGCACGTTGCAACGCTTCCCAGATATCCTCAATAATGTTCATGTCTGGGGAGTGTGGTGGCCAGCGGAAGTGTTTAAACTCAGAAGACTGTGCCTGGAGCCACTCTGTAGTAGTTCTAGACGTGTGGGGATTGCATTGTCTTGTTGGAATTGCCCAAGTCCGTCGGAGTGCACAATGGACATGAATGGATGCAGGTGATCATGCGGGATGCTTACGTACGAGTCACCTATCAGAATCGTATCTAGACCTATCACGGGTCCCATATCACTCCAGCTGCACACGCCTCATACCATTACAGGCCCTCCACCAACTTGAACAGTCCTCTCTGACATGAAGAGTCCAAGGAGTCATGAGATTGTCTCCACGCCCGTACAGGTCCGTCCGCTCGATACAGTTTAAACGAGACTCGTCCGATCAGGCAACATTTTTCCAGTCATCAACAGTCCAATGTCGGTGTTGATGGGCCCATGCGAGGTGTAAAGCTTCGTACCGTCCAGTCATCAAGGGTACAGGAGTAGGCCTTCGGCTCCAAAAGCGCATACCGATGGTGTTTCATTGAATGATTCGCACGCTGACACTTGTTGATGGCCCAGCGTTGAAATCTGCAGCAATTTGCAGAAGGGCTGTACTTTCGTCGTGTTTAACGATTCTCATCAACTGTCGTTAGTCCCGTTCTTGAAGGACCGTTTTCCGGCCACAGCGATGCCGGAGATTTCATATTTCACCGGAATCCTGATATTCAAGGTACACTCTTGAAAAGGTCGTACGGGAAAATCCCGACTTCATCGCTACCTCGGCGATGCCGTGTCTCATCGCTCTTGTGCCGAATAGAAAACCACGTTCAAACTCACTTAAATTTTAAAAACCTGCCATTGTAGCAGCAGTAATCGATCTAACAACTGCACTCGACACTTGTTGCGGACCGCAGCCCCGTATTCTGCCTGTTGACATATCTGAGTATTTGAATACGCATGCCTATACCAGTTTAATTGGCGCTTCTCTATTTTCGTCTTTTAGTTATCGGTCTTTGATTTTTACTTTACAATAGAAAATCAGGCCCTAATTTTTCTCATTCTTGTTATATTTTTTAATTCCCTTGGCTGAAGAAAGGAATAGTGCACCGCCGACAGTCGACAAGCCGCCAACATGGGGCGAGATGGGCGAAATAACAATAAATAAATAAAAGTTTGTGAACCAGTACAGGTCATCACAATTCCAGGATATCCACGAGTAGCTAAGTCGTCGCCAGCAGAAACAGCAGGAAGTCGCCGCTCTCGTCACTGACCACTTCCTTGTTCAACATCGTCTCTACTCCGGCAGCGAGCAACCAATCTGTCGTTGCGTACAGCCTCCATTCACCAATCGTTTGACTCTGAATTCATGGAATCAGTAAAAATAAATTCCAGTTGGTTAGATTCAGTAACCAACAAGTGCACTGAATTACACCTCTGCGCAACTATAAGACTTGCACCTGCACCGTTGTAACATGTATTAGTTGAAGTTAATAAAAGTGTTATCTCAGTGATATGAAAAACTTAAGGACGACTTTCCCATGATGTGTCACTGCCAAATAACACAGCTCGATGAAACTTGGGCCATAAATAAAAAGAAGTGCTTGAGTATACACAGAAGGTAACTGAAAGAAATACGCAAACGAACAAACAGGAATGACACTTTTATTTCAAGACAATAATTATTCTGAAGTCACCACGATTTATGGTATTTTCCTGGATACTACAACAGGTGGGACATATTTCTTAATATAATAGTATGTGATTTCCAAGGGCCTTAATGCATGCTCTCTAACCTGCTACCATTGTGGCCACAAGCTTTGAAAAGAAAAAAAAGTCCTACAAACATGTGCCTGGAAATGAATGCATCTTGAGATATGTGCAATTCTGTCCTATGATAGCTATCTGATTACATTACAATAGATGTCCAGTGTGGTTATCAAACATTCTTAAACGTCATACAACCCCCCCCCCACTTCTTAAAGAATCGTTAACTCCTGTGTACACACCTGACACCTCTGCGACTACATCCTTAAGTTTTGCATAGCAGTGTATACAGTATATGCCAGAAATGTTAGCCGGGTGATGTGGCCGAGCTGTTCTAGGCGCTTCAGTCTGGAATCGCGCTGCTGCTACGGTTGCAGGTTCGAATCCTGCCTCGGGCATGGATGTCTGTGATGTCGTTAAGTTAGTTAGGCTTAAGTAGTTCTTAGTCTAGGGGACTGATGACCTCAGATGTTAAGTCCGATAGTGCTTAGAGCCATTTGAACAAGAAACGTTGCGACAAACTTCGAAGGGTTGTAGTGGGTGTCTTGAGGAACAAACAAAGTATACGAACGCCGTCTGGAAACGTCAGCGAACGAAGCTACACAGAGTCGAAGTTACAGGCGCTGGCTGGCGCCTGCAAATAGGCCACCCCTTCGACCCACGCATAACTTGTACGCTCACGGACCGCAAGCGGAAGTATACCAATGTTGTTTGTTATTAATTGATTGTGGCTGATTGCCACGATCGCCAGTGGAAAAGATGGAGCTAGCTACTGTGTAGATAGGCCTTGTCTTCTATGAATGCGATGTTCTGTTGCCTCGGCTTATGACGGATTCTGACACGGATTTCCATCTGTAGTTAGTTTTACTCCTGGAACCCTCAAAATTTACGTTTTTCGGTATACCCGTACAACTTCGACGCTCTTTAACGTTGTTGGATGACGCTTCTGGACACAGGTTCGTATCTACTATTTTTTCCTCAAGAAGTCATCCACAACCCTTGAAGTTGATGGCAACAAATCTTGGACATTCTGTGACGGTTGTATAACACTCCCTTTGCGTACGCTCGAAATTACTTGTATATGTGAGGGTTTCTTCCTGTCAGCAACTAAATCACAAAGGTAGTCTGATATTCCGTAAGCTCATATTCTGTTCATTAGGAAACTCTGTAGAACACTACCGAACGCATTATGGAAGCCAAGAAACACACCTTCGACCAGAAGACCGGTATCTACTGCCTTGTACTTCACAGTGTGATTCCACTGCCATCTTATTACATATTTAAAAACGATGACATCCGATCATCTGAACAGGCCTTGAAGGCCCAATCGCACCCACCGGCCGCCGTGTCATCATCAGTCCTTAGACGTTAACGGATGCGGATACGAAAGGGCATGTGGTCAGCACACCGTTCTCCCGGCCGTTGTCTGTTGTCGTGACCGGTGTCGTTACCTCTCAATCAAGTAGATCCTCAATTGGCCACACAAGGTTGAGTGCACCCCGCTTGCCAACAGCACTAGGCAGAGCCGGACGGTAACCCATCCAAGTGCTAGCCAAGGCCAACAGCGCTTAACTTGGATGATTTGATGGGAATCCGTGTTATCAATGCGGCAAGGCCGTTGGCTTATCCTCCACCAGTACGAGAATATTGTGTATATTATCCAATTGAATCTCCCCTTATGATTCTGGTAAATGAACTTTCTTTGTCAGTTCTTCACCAGTACGAGTCCATCCTTCACCAGAAACAGATGTATCACAGCATTGTATGTCCGCATTATCACGTAGACGAGAGTCTCGTATTGCTTCTCAGTTTCGTAACCACGCCCGAGTGTACGTTACAGCGCAGACACACACACACACACACACACCGCCCTAAAAAGACCGGGACAGCAGGCAGCAGCTCCGCACAGATAATTAGATTGTCATGATGAGTAATGCCGCCAAGTGTCCTCGTCTAGTGACACAGCCACACGTTTGCAGCCACGTTTGCGAGTGATTTAGCAGCGACCAGCTCTTGCCGCTTACGTTCTCGACTTTAATCGAAATGCTCAAGACAGTACGCAAGGCTAGGGTCGACGACAGAACAATGAAGTTCTTAACCGTAGTCGTGAGCTGTCGCTCAAGAACTGAAGATATACACCGCGAAATTACGGCACGAGGCTGCAGTATATTGTGGGAGTCACAGTTCCTTACTTGACGCGGCGACCATTAGCATGGAAACACTCTACTGCTAATGGCGGTTACTTTGCAGTATACAAGCCAGCCGCTCATTTAATGACAGCATGGTGTCAGAGCTTACTGATGAAGGATGAACAAAGAAATTTTGTTGTCTCAGAATCGTAACTGGACCTTCAGTTGGATAATGTAAATAATATTCTCGTTACAAGGTGATGGAGGATTCAATACACACTGATTGGAACGAAAAAGACATGAACACAGTATTTCCATACCTGTCGAATATGATGCATAAAATTTCATCCTTAGGCGAACTTGTTTTCACTATTTTCGGTAGCCGTTCCCACACATGAGGAATGCTATGAGTACGTCCTGGTTGTTGCGTGTGTCAAACGTTAGTGGAACTTTCAGGAGGGTATCGCAACGCAGAATGCCCAGAGGAAGTGAATGTGCAGCTTATTGCCGACGTTCAGACAGTCAGTTGAACGCTTTAGGCTAATGAATTATGATGTTTTTGGAGAACGAAAATCTCCTCTATAAAAATCAACGTGGGTTCTGCAAACAGAGATCTGCAGAAACTCAGCTCGCTCTGTTCCTCCGTGAGAGCCACAGCGCTGTAGACATCGGCGCTCAGGTTGATGCTGTATTCCTCGACTTCAAGAAGTCATTTGAGACGGTCCCACACTGCCGATTAGTGACAAAGGTACTATCTAATGGAGTATAGTGCTAGATTTGCAACTGGATTCAAGATTTCCTTGTAGACAGAACACAACACGTCGCTCTTAACGGAACAAAATTGACAGATGTAAAGGAAATTTCTAGTTTACCCCAAGGCTGTGTGGTAGGACTGTTAGTATTTACAATGTATATGAATTATCTAGACAAAGCATTGGAAGCTTTTTGAACTGTTACCAGGTGATGCAGTTGTGTATATCAAGGTATCAACGCCAGAAGACAGCAGTGATTTGCAGATGGGCCTAAGGAGGATTGATGAATGGCGCAGGCTCTGGCGGATGACACTGAACGTAAACAAAAGTAACATACTTTGCATAAATAAGGAAAGAAATCTACTTCTGTACAATTACCCTATCGATTACAAATGGTTGGGAGCAGAATCTACGGTAAAGTGTCTAGGAATAACTATCCAGAGCGATCGTAAGTGGGATGACCACATAAAACAAATAGTAGGAAACCAGATGCCAGACTGAGACTCATAGAAAGAATATTAAGGAAACGTAGCTCATCCAGGAAAGAAGTGGCTTAAAAGGCGATTGTTCGACCGATCCTCCAGTACATTTCATCAATCTGGGACCCTTACCAGGTAGAAGATGTCGTATCAAAACACCTTCAGCCCTCTAGATTTCCAATTTTACTTTATCTGTGCAAAAAATAAAATAAAACTGGAAATTCTGATACCTGAACGTGTTTTGATTTGGCATTTTATGGTGAGTAGCCGAGATCACGAAACCATATTGTGTAAAGATGGACAACTGATAGAAGAGGTACAGGAGATGCATCGAAGAGAGGCGCGTTTCGCCATTGGATCGTTTGGTCGACGCGAGAGCATTACAGAGAGCCTTAACAAATCCCAGTGGCAGACGCTACAAGAAGGCATTGTGCATCACAGAGGGATCTACTACTGAATTTTGGACAGATGATTATGATGACTGGTTTGTGGGGCGCTCAACTGCGCGGTTATCAGCGCCCGTACAAATTCCCAACCTTTGCTCAGTCCAAACTCGCCACTTTCATGATCGATGATGAAATCATGAGACAACACAAACATCCAGTCATCTTGAGGCAGGTGACAATCCGTGACCCCGCCGGGAATCGAACCCGGAACCCCTTGCTCGGGAGGCGAGAACGCGACCGCGAGACCACTAGCTGCGGACAGTTTTGGACAGAGTACTTTCCGGCAAGAGTCGGGCAACATATTACTTTCTCCCACAAGCGTCTCTCGAAATGAGCACGACAAGAAAACTCGAGAAATTAGAGCTAATATAGAAGCTTACCGACAATCATTCTTTGCATGCGCCATTCGCGAATGGAAGAGGGAAGGAGGGATTAGTTAGTGGTAGTAGAAATACTCTCCGGCACACATAGTCAGGTGGCTTGGGGAGTATTGATGTAGATGTACGAAGGTGCGTTCAATAAATAATGTTAAATTTTTTGTCCCGGAGGGTTTCGGTTGAGAAAATGCGGAATTTGTTGTGGGACATCGTGGAATATTCCCGCTTCAACCCTTTTAGTTTCGTGAATTTTCGATAAGTGGCGGCGCTTCAAAGCAGTGCCTGTGACGTAGATGCGTTCCAAGCAGAGAGGTGGAGTTTCTTTTGGTGGAGAAACGGAGTATCGCCGCAGATATTCACAGGCGCTTGCGGAATGTCTACGGAGAGCTGCCTGGGAATAAAAGGCACTGTGAGTCGTTGGCCAAGGCTTCCGTCGTCATCGCAACAGCGTCGCGCTAATCTGTCATCCTCTTGCGTGCTGGCCGGCCAGACACAGTTACGACTGCTGAAACGGTGGAACGAGCAGTCACTCATTCGAGCTGATCGACAGGTCATAATGAAACACCTCGCTGTTCAACTGGATGTCTCTGTTGCTAGTGCTGACACACTCGTCCACCAGGTGGGGTACTCAAAGATGTGTGCTCACTGGGTTCTTCGCCGTTCAGGAGTCGTCGCCACACCAGCTTTCCGCCAAAGCAATCTTCAAAACGGCACGCTCAGCCGGTAGAGTCATGACACAGTCTTCTGGGACACTGAAGGAGTTTGATGTTCTCCTTCGTGGTGCAACGACCAACTCTGACGTTTGCAGTGCTTCGCTCAGGAATTTGAAGAAACAGCTTCACCATTTTCGTTGCCACAAAAATTGAAATCGAACTTCTCTTTTTCTGTGACAATTCTAGGCCTCGCACAAGTCTGAGCATTCGAGAGAAGCTCACAAAACCTCGCTGGACTGTTCTTCCTCATCCACTGCACAGCCTAGATCTCGCACCTTCCGACTTCTATCTGATTGGCCCAATGAAGGATACATTCCGCGGGAAGCAGCACGTGGATAATGGGGAGATTATTGATGCAGGAAATGCCTTAGCTCCCTTGTTGACCAGTAGAGTGGTACCATGCGGGCATACAGGCCCTCACAGTAAGGTTGCGTATGGCCATCGCATTGAACGGAGATTATGTTGAGAAAGAGGGTTCAGTAGCCGAACGAGTGGGGAATAATATGGTGCATTGGAATCCTGAATAAAAACAACTTCATTTCAGAAAAAAAGTGTTGAATTACTTACTGAACGCCCCTCGAAGATATAGATGTGGACAACATCTGTAATCCAGGCCGAGAGTACAGGCAGAATGTATCCCTACTGTGACGTCTCCTGGCAAGACTTTTACAAAATCGTCATAATATATAAAAAATAATAAAAATAGACATTTATCTGTACTGTTATTATTATTTCATTACTGTTTGAATGGTTGTAGATTATGTATAAAAGGAAATAACAATTTTTCATTTTTATGTTTGTGGAATATTTATGTGTCTATATTTCACAAATAACGTATGTATGTATCAGAGCAGATAATGAAAAATAATTACAAAGATGCTTATTAAATTGCCTGGCTAAAACATTACTCTCTCTGTCTTCTTGTAGCCATTAAAGTTGTAAGAGCCTGTGACGCTCGCTTGAATGCGTAGGTAGCCTTCGTTTGTAGTTTGATCGAGAAAGACGCCATTGGAGGCTCATATTTATAAAAGGTGTGTACTTTCAATATATGTTAATTTTTTGAATATAGAAATTATTAAAATTATTACCTGTAATAATTTATTGCTAGCTTGCCCAAGATTTCATTCCATATTCTTAGCAGTTTTCAGCATATTAGAAATTTTTCATGACGCAGAGTTGTGCAGCGATCGCGGGAACCGCTGCCGCGGCAAATTTAAATTATACTGAACGAAAGCAGTTTTCCCGCAAAACAGCGGGCAGGTAACGGTACATTAAAATTATCTCTTTCAGTTTTCTGGAGACTTCGGAGGGAAATTGTGGATTTTATTGTGTCATTTTCAGGCGGACATGGGCAGCTGCTATTTTGTTACCAGTTACGTAAATAATTAATGAGTGGTAAAATTTTACTTGTGTGTGATCAAAGACTGCTGTGCAAAACCTGTTCTGACTAATAACATAATAATTACATTTCTTTTTTTTCCAGTTTCATGCTCTCATGTTAGTCGTAGCAGTTAATAGTACTCATATATTTAAAAAAAAAAATCCACTGCAGCTTTTATGTTTAGTGAACATAACATACTATAACTTCCGTACAAGTAATAAGAGTAATTTTCTGTGCATTCAAGAGCTGAAAGCAGCGAAGGGCATTTTTTTTATTCCATAATTAGTTACAGTACTGATACCATGTTCCATATCTAACAAACCAAATCAGTGTTATATAAAAATAGTTTGCAAATTAAAGATCGTACGTCCACAGCAGGAAATCTTTCACTGTTGTGCGTATCCCCACATAATAGGTCAAAGTCATAAAGTTAAAATATTTTCAACTGCGGAAACTAATAGTGAAAACTGTATTTTATCTGTCGTGCTCACAACAATAAGCAATATAAAATCAATGAAAATATTATGCCATGTACTGCATATAAAGTAAAAATGGTGTGCGGTGGGGATTACGCGACACTACGAAACGTCGGGAACGGATTACTAGAAGCTGGGCTGGGATCTCGAGTTGCCATGGGTCGCGGTGATGCCATACCACAGAATTCTATGACCCGCCAGGTGGAGAGCATTCTGCGGTGTTCAGTGATGAGTCTCACTTCTGTCTATGGCTATCAGACCAGCGCCAACGCGTCCGCAGACGACCTGGTGAAAAATCACACGACGCGTCGATTCTTGAGACCGATACCTCTCCAACACCTGAGAAATACGGAGAGCGCTATTCGAAATGACAACAGAACGAATTTCGGAAACATTCAAGGAAGGCTGAATGCTAGTCAATATGTGGCATGAATGGTGAACCCTATTGTCATTCCTTTCCCGATGAAGATACGGAACATCATTTTCCAGCAGTGTAATGCGAGACCCCTCGTCCTTCTGCCGCATTTCACAGAACAATCGACTTTAGAACCGTAAATTTTGCTGAATGGCCTTGCCGATCCACAGATTTGTTACTTAGAGATCATGTATGGAATGAGGATATGAATACCTATACTTTCATACCAGTCCCCTCTTCACGAACTGACACACCTTGATTCTAGCATTGCCAAGAAACTCCTCAAGATGGTATTCGCAGGCAGTTACTTCCACGCCACAACGAGTACCAGAGTGGGGTCCACGCCGCATACTGAACTCGATGATGGACATCAGCCCTGAACAGAATGAAAGTTTAGTCAGTTAATACCCGTTTTGTGACGAATACATACGAAGTTTGATGAATGCCGGAGAAGAGCTTCGTGGTGAACACTTTCCACATTAGTCAATGTATCTGTACCGCCACAATTTCAGGGCACGTAATTCAAATGGAAGGTTTGTTTACTGCTGCATCTTCGGCTGTAGCCTGTTTCACATCCGCCGACAACACAGAGACATGGCTCCGCCATCTTCTCGGTAGGAAAATGGCATGTGGCATCTTGGCTGGCCCTTTACAAACCTGTACACACAACAGAACGGCGTGCATTGCCGCCCTGTCAAGACTCCTGCAGCGTAGCCGCAGCAGGGATGACGGTTATCGTTGAAACAACCGGTTTTTCGCCTATATCAGTTTTTTCAGCGCCAGTTTAACCAGACTACGAAAACCGCTCAAAAATCCGGTTTCTGAAAAGAACTGGTTTTTGGCGTTTATTCCTATTAGTTCCTGTAACGAACGTAGAAATCGAACAACCATTTTGACACCCTATTCCAA
Source organism: Schistocerca gregaria (assembly GCF_023897955.1). Lineage (NCBI taxonomy): Eukaryota > Metazoa > Arthropoda > Insecta > Orthoptera > Acrididae > Schistocerca > Schistocerca gregaria. The sequence continues at coordinate 188,633,626 of NC_064921.1, forward strand.
GAAACGTAGAATTAAAATGTTAAATTAAAGAAGGAAATAAAAGAAAACTTAGTCCATTCACTGTTCATCGCTTTTCTCGAAATGTCATAGGTGGTTGACTACTGCAAAAAATCACCACTGTTTTCCTATCGGTTCTAATTTTTTTGAAATTCTGCTCTAAAATCATGTTGTAATCGGACTTCATACCACTATTTGGAAATCACGTATAGTCAGTGCTAACTGGTGAAAATTGAGGCTGAAGAACCACTTTTCGCGTTAATTTGTCCGTCTCAAGGGCTACAAGCAGATAAAGGTATGTTATGTAGACACATGCAGCAGATATCTGTTTCCTATTTTTACAGTATCTTTTAAAGCGAATCGAAGATTGTACTTCATTGATACTGTACTTCGTAAAATATCTCCATACTAGCGGCGTTGCCATTTAGTACTACAACTGATATCCGAAGACGATAGTGAGAAACTATCATACAGACCAGATGGGACAAGTCTTGCACACTGCATGTACAAGGTGACAATTATTGAACTTTACGAACAAAGAAAGTAAATTAGTTTCAAATTACGTCATGCCCACACTTTATTCAAAATTTAAACGTCACTACAGATATTCGGATTTAGGTTATGACATGTTCGTTAAGTCTGCCATCATCGTCGATGATGTGGCACAGACGAATAGAGAAGTTCTGCTTGACCCGCTGAAATGTTAGGACATCGATGCTGCCGATGACCTCCTGAATGGCTGTTTCCAGCTCAGCAATGGTTTTGGGTTTAGTGTAGTACACCTTTTCTTTAATACAGCCTCACAAAAACGAGTCACATGTGTTCAGATCCGGAGAATTCGGCGGCCAATCGAGGATCGGGCCAGTGGCCTCTGGATACCCCAGAGGCAGAATGGAATCACCATACACTACCCTGTTTCGATGGAGTCGAGCTCCGTCTTGCACCAACCACACCAACCACACCTTGTCGAAATCAGGATCAGTTTGGATAATGGGGATGAAATCACCTTCCAAAACCTTCACGTACCGCTCGGTAGTCACCGTGCCATCAAGGAATACCGCACAGATTATTCCGTGACTGGGCATTGCACTCCACCCAGCCACGTGTTGAGAGTGGAGAGACTCCCCAACCGCAAAATGCGGTTTCTCAGTCTCTCAAATACGCCAATTTTGCTTATTGACGAACCTACCCAAATGAAAGTGGGCTTCGTCGCTAAACGAAACCATACAGCGCATACTAATTTCCATTATGTCCCGCGGCCAACCGTACTATTTGAAATCATAACGCAAACCGGTCAGAAGTTATGACAAGTTCATTTCATATAGTAACAGGCCATACCACATCGCAACAGACATACACTCCTGGAAATGGAAAAAAGAACACATTGACACAGGTGTGTCAGACCCACCATACTTGCTCCAGACACTGCGAGAGGGCTGTACAAGCAATGATCACACGCACGGCACAGCGGACACACCAGGAACCGCGGTGTTGGCCGTCGAATGGCGCTAGCTGCGCAGCATTTGTGCACCGCCGCCGTCAGTGTCAGCCAGTTTGCCGTGGCATACGGAGCACCATCGCAGTCTCTAACACTGGTAGCATGCCGCGACAGCGTGGACGTGAACCGTATGTGCAGTTGACGGACTTTGAGCGAGGGCGTATAGTGGGCATGCGGGAGGCCGGGTGGACGTACCGCCGAATTGCTCAACTCGTGGGGCGTGAGGTCTCCACAGTACATCGATGTTGTCGCCAGTGGTCGGCGGAAGGTGCACGTGCCCGTCGACCTGGGACCGGACCGCAGCGACGCACGGATGCACGCCAAGACCGTAGGATCCTACGCAGTGAGTGCCGTAGGGGAACGCACCGCCACTTCCCAGCAAATTAGGGACACTGTTGCTCCTGGGGTATCGGCGAGGACCATTCGCAACCGTCTCCATGAAGCTGGGCTACGGTCCCGCACACCGTTAGGCCGTCTTCCGCTCACGCCCCAACATCGTGCAGCCCGCCTCCAGTGGTGTCGCGACAGGCGTGAATGGAGGGACGAATGGAGACGTCTTCAGCGATAAGAGTCGCTTCTGCCTTGGTACCAATGATGGTCGTATGAGTGTTTGGCGCCGTGCAGGTGAGCGCCACAATCAGGACTGCATACGACCGAGGCACACAGGGCCAACACCCGGCATCATGGTGTGGGGAGCGATCTCCTACACTGGCCGTACACCTCTGGTGATCGTCGAGGGGACACTGAATAGTGCACGGTACATCCAAACCGTCATCGAACCCATCGTTCTACCATTCCTAGACCGGCAAGGGAACTTGCTGTTCCAACAGGACAATGCTCGTCCGCATGTATCCCGTGCCACCCAACGTGCTCTAGAACGTGTAAGTCAACTACCCTGGCCAGCAAGATCTCCGGATCTGTCCCCCATTGAGCATGTTTGGGACTGGATGAAGCGTCGTCTCACGCGGTCTGCACGTCCAGCACGAACGCTGGTCCAACTGAGGCGCCAGGTGGAAATGGCATGGCAAGCCGTTCCACAGGACTACATCCATCATCTCTACGATCGTCTCCATGGGAGAATAGCAACCTGCATTGCTGCGAAAGGTGGATATACACTGTACTAGTGCCGACATTGTGCATGCTCTGTTGCCTGTGTCTATGTGCCTGTGGTTCTGTCAGTGTGATCATGTGATATATCTGACCCCAGGAATGTGTCAAAAAAGTTTTCCTTCCTGGGACAATGAATTCACGGTGTTCTTATTTCAATTTCCAGGAGTGTATAATGTCTCAGCAATGCTGTACCAATTATTATGCCATGTGTTTGTTGCTCGTTTCTGTCGGTAGTGTTATTAAAATAGGACTGATTTTCCCAATTTCTATAATAACGCAATATTTCATAGCAAATGCAAATGTTACGAATAAAATTACTCGTTCTTTAAGAAAGATTTATTTAAAAACGAAAAATTTTAGCAAACATTTCGGTTTTTACACGGTTATTAGTAAAAAATAAAAACATCGGTTGTAGCTGAGAGCAAACTAATACCAATTATTCAGAACTAAAATAACGGTGTTAGTTCTAAGCGGTCGGTTTTCCCACTCCTAGCTGAATCTGCCTCCGACGGCCACTGCAGTCTCTGCTGGACACAGAACGGTTGTTGCCGGCAATAGCTCGCTTCCGGGAGCCACGTGAAACTAACACAAGTCATCTACCCGACACCTTGTAGGATGGCACCTGGCATCCTCCCAGACGGTGTGAGATTCAGTCTCGACCTCTACCTTCCATCATCGACTATCGACATCGGGAGTTCAGCGAGTTTACACATCAGAGCGCAGCGCAAGCGAGTTCGAAACTAACACATCGCCAGAGCCGCATATACAGACTTCGCCTACGGAAGTATTTCCTACGGTGATAGAGTATGTACTCAGTTTCCTTCAAGAACTGCTATTGTGGTGGTGACAAACTTACATCAGATCAAGACGATTTTTTCAGTTACATTCACTCAATCAAACCTTATCGTGTACTCTCTGTATTAACAATTCTATTATTTTCACGTATCCTTCCGCTTTTCTATTCTGGTAGCGTGCATTACCCACACCGATACACTAAATTTACTGAATAAGTTACTAATTAATAAGTGTTATAGTTTGCATAACGGTTTCCTATGTTTCTCTGAGATGACGTAAAGATGGAAATTACACAAAGTTTTTCGTTACGTATGGACCATTATTAGCTAGTATTAATTTCGTTGTTGTCCCTCTCAACTCACAATTATTAATTTTCACCAAGATGACAGACAGGTACCCTTGTTTGAAGGACACGTAACAAGTCTCTAGAGTTACCTTCAGAAAAGGAATTTTTAAAGTGATATATATATTTTTTGAGGAACTTCAATTTAGCGTGGCAACACAAAACTGGACCAATCACGACAGCAGGTACGCTGCTGTCTTGCTATCATCATTAACTGATGTCGTATGGAATTATCTTCTGGCATCTTCGTTTCTGTGTGTGTGAAATCGCGTTACACCTGTAAGAGTTCTTACGAATCTCATTTCAGACGTTTGTATATGTTCTTTCTTCCCAAGACTGTTTAGATATCACTTCTGGGAGTCAATGTAGCATTTCATCATTGTTTCCTCTGCTTATTTCCGTTTTAATATTTCTAATGACTGTTCCGTAAAAAATTTTATGTTCTCAGTCATTTTTCTCAATGTCTCTGCATGCGAAACAACAGATGTCATTACTAATGCACGTGAACCGCGAGAATCTTGCGAGCGGTTTATTCCGAAATAAGATTGTTAAGCGAATTGGTCTTCGTCACGAAATGCCTTTACTTTGGTTTTTCACGAAGCGATATTCGTATTTAGTAGTATAGAATTTATACAACAAGATCTGGAGCTATTTTCGTTTTCATGTAAAAATAATAAGTCGACAGCATATATGGAACTTCAATAAAACAACTGTTATTATATTTATGGAATATTCCGTCGGTTCTTGGAGGAGCAAAATGTTATATTAAAAACTTGAACACAAATATTATTGTTCCAAAATAATATTTATATTTTAAGAGTTTATTATGGAGCAGCCTTCGGCTTCCTAGGCCATCGCATGTAACTTAATACTAAACAGATAGTTCACAGAACTTCAGCGAGAGTTCATAGTTGTACAAAGATTATTTTTTAAAGATATGTGACACTTTACGACAATATCGACACACATACACGAGCCTAATGTAATACACGAAGTGTCTTGAACAAATAAATCTTATATTACAGTATATTCAAAGATTTAAAGAATATGAACTGTTATTCATTTTCTCACCCATAGTTGCTTGCCTTCTCCGTTCTCTTTAACACCTGGCGATGCATAAATTAAGAAATATCGGCGGTAAACTGTTTCCTTGTCGGACAGTAAAGCCTGTAAACGTGATTTTGCCACCTTGCAACAGCACCCTGCTCGCAGCACGTATGATTTTAACAACTAAGAGTGTCCAGCATTGAGTTGTATTCACAAATGATGATAACACAGTTCACACACAGCTAGTTATTTCATTTACATTCCTTTGTTACATGGCTTCTCAGTTGATGTAAGCTTTGTTTAAAAGGGCGAAGAAGTTTCCGACACACATTTGCACCGCAGTTAAGCTACAAAACTCTCCTTGCGCTTAACTGTGTTCTTTCGCATTCACGGTATTATTATATCACCAAGCGCATGGAATACTGTACTAACTTGTGACCTAATTTGAAATGATCCCTCTTTTTGAAATAATAACCATCCCGCAACACGATCTAGAACGTCCATTAGGGTATTTACTGCGTCACTCACATCTACACAGCCGAGAGAATAGCTTCCTGCTCCAGTTTGACGCTGCCACAGTTCAGAACTTCGTTATATTCTGTATAAGTCGGGCCGTGATAAAACAGAAGTGCTGTCTTTGCCACGGAGTAACGCTTCTCTAACTTTCCCTTATATCGGCCGTCAGCCTACATTTCTGTGGTAGCCCTCTCTCTTTTACAGGACTTTATAGAGTCTAGTGGCCCACGGAAAGGGACACACACACACACACACACACACACACACACACACACACACACACGAAAATATTCGGCCCCTCTTCGGCTCCACATGTTTTGCAGCCATTTCCTCTAACTAGACACTGTCGTAACGATCCCTCCGAAAACGAAGACTCCCCCTTCTCCCTCTAGTGGGTGGATGGAGGCAGTAAAAAGCGTATACCCAGTTGGGGTGGGTCTGCTGTGTTGACAGTTCCCGAGAAGACACCGGCCAACCGCTTATCTCGCCTCTCACAGCACACTCGGCGGGAATTATCTGGTACTGCCATAATCCGCAGAAGTCACGAGCCCCTCTGATTCCTAAAATGTCTCCTGCCCCCATTGTTTCAACACAGTGGCAAGCACGGCGTGATCCTATTGCCACTGTTTCTCGCCACACATACAGGACGGGGTCGGGTCGAGTTAGTGTCACACCTGGAACCATGCAATTACCGGGAGAGGCCAGCTCCTACGACAAACTGATTTCGACGAGCTTCTGCGCATTACAGTAGGCCGAGCGGTAGTAGCTTCTGTGAAAGTACACGTCTGCTTTGTGAAAGTAGCAACACACAGGGGGAACGGTCCGAGTCAGTGCAAAATCGGGGGAAAAGCGATTATGATTGCAGAGTGATGGTTTTACGTTGGCTCAGCAGCGCCCTCTCCTGTGCGACCAGACACGCCAATGGTACGGCACGCTCAGTCGGAGCGGAGCCGTCAGACGAAGTGGACACGGGCAAACAATCACCGGTCTGCCTCGTCGACGTCAAACCATACGAGTGGTTCTCACGCGACAGAATGATTAGTTTCTGGGAAACGGGTTTATCGTACCCTGATATAGCGACTCATACAGGGCACACTTCTACAACAGTTATGCGGGTGTGTTATCAATGTATAGAGGGTACTGGATCACACTGTGTGATTATCGTGCAGGATGACCACCATCCTGTTCAAATGATCGTAACCGACAGAACAGCTTCGTCCAAAGTGTCGGCTCGACCTTAAGCACTGCAGCTGGCGTTGACATGTCTGCGTCGACAGTCCGACATCTTATGCTGAGGGCTGGTGGCAAGAATTCCATTGCGTCGCCTTCCACTGGCCAGAAACCACAAACGCCTAAGACTGCAATGGATGCGTGAATGCCTTCACTGGCGTGTCGAGTTGCTAAATGCGTTTTCGGACGACAGTCGCTTAAATCAGTCCTGAAGTAACTGGCAGCGTACGTGTTAGTGGTCAACGCAACTGGTCAGACTGCATTGCTGAGCTGCATAGCGGACAAATGCCAAGTACGATTCTTTGCGCGCCGCTTGCTAAAACACGCGATCTCGCGTCCAAAGTACTGAGGTCAATTTGAATAGCAACTGGAACATCAGGCAGGTTAGAGAGCGCAAGATACTGCCCCTCGTGCTAGCAACTCCATGCGCCATATTTCAGGACAATACCAGGCCGAATGGGACAGGGAAGATGTTAGCCTTCTTCAAAGAACGCCGCTTACCACTGTTTCCGTGGCTACACATTCACCTGACATGACCCGCATCGACCTCGTCTCGTCTGGTCCTCCAGTGCCGATGCTTTGTGGATGCGACGCGCCTGTAAACCACTTGCAGTGTGTTCCGCAGCAGCACAACAAGGCCTTATTTTATTCCATGCCAGGACGTTTACAGGCACTGACTGCAACACCGAAATCTCACGGTCATAGTGTAAGTACAGTTCCGTAACTCTAATCGTTTGTGTAATGTCATGTCCCTAAACTGTACAACACATGTAACTGCCACTGCAGTTTTCACAAACAGTAGAGTAATCAGATCGCTACACTACGTTTCCGCAAAATTTGAGAACAGGATGCAGTTCGGACCAGATGTAACCGTAAGATGACACTAAAATATATAAGTTTTATTTATAAGTATCATGTTCATAGGTAACTTGGAGCAGCAAAAATAAGATTAGCGATAAACTTAAGAGCAAAACTGGGGACTGCGAAGTGTAGGAACTTCACTACCTTGGAAGCAACATTACGCATGACGGACGAGGCAAGGGAGATATAACATTATGGTAGGTACCGTCAGGGACGTGGAGCCACGCCTATTCCAGTGTCGTGTCCAGCTGTACTGTGCTTCTCGGTTGAGGATCTACGGCATGAACAGCCCTATCCTGATTATGTTTAAATTAAGAGAGTTTGGTGTCTACGGGAGGAGGACACAAAAAATGGTTCAAATAGCTCTGAGCACTATTGGACTTAACTTCTAAGGTTATCAGTCCCCTAGAACTTAGAACTACTTAAACCTAACTAACCTAAGGACATCACAAACATCCATGCCCGAGGCAGGATTCGAACCTGCGACCGTAGCGATCACGCGGTTCCAGACTGTAGCGCCTAGAACCTCACGGCCACAGGAGGGCACACTAATTCTGTTGTTCTTCGAACCAAGCACGTACACTGCGAGTTGTGAGACACGTTACATTGTCCTGTTGGTAGATGCCATCGTGTCTAGGAAATACAAACTGCATACAGGGGTGTACACGGTGTCCAGATGAATGTGTACTTGTGCTGATTCATTGCACCTCCCAGAATCATGAGATCACACAAGGAATGCCATGAAAACATTCCCCAGGCCATAACACTTTCTCCTCCAGACATTTCACGCCGGTCACACCAACAGCCATCTGTTAGATGAAGCATAAAACGTGAGTCATCTGACATAGCCACCTGTCGATACCGATGAACAACATTCAACAAGGCTGAATGAACCAGTCATCTGCTAAGGAGGTCCATATGCAGTAATGTTCGCTGAATAGACGTTGAGGAGACGCCGTTGGTAGCCCCTTGGTTCATGTTAGTGTCCAGTTGCTCGTCTATTCCCCCATATACTTTCCGCTGCTGTTGTTCACCCCCGTCATCTACAACCTGTGGTGCATCACAGCTGCTTCGGCACAGGTTCTCGAGAGCCCCATTTTGCCATGCAGGGTATACTTTAACCAAGACGCGGCCGAGAAATCAAAGAGTTCGTGGATTCGATCAATTATAGGAGGAAAGCGGCTGCAAACTACGACGGTGGTGATATAGTATATAGCCTGCATAATAGTCAATTCTAGCCATGGATGATATTTAGCTAATGATGAAAGTAATTGTCATACTTGTTAAGAAGATGAGACGCTGCACACAGAACTCAGCATAATTTTTAAAGTTGATAAGATTAACCACTACAAAAAAAGAGATTTCACCTTTGGCCTCGTTTTGGACAACAGTGAGAAAACTCTTAACCAGCGCAGTAGCCAAGAAGTTTTCATGGGGCCTGCAACGGCATTTAGCACTGAGGAATACGCTTGTCTTGATCGGCACCGGCCGATGTGGCCGAGCGGTTGTAGGCGCTTCAGTCCGGAACCGCGCTGCTGCTATGGTCGCAGGTTCGAATCCTGCCTCGGGCATGGATGTCTGTGATGTCCTTAGGTTAGTTAGGTTTAAGTAGTTCTAAGTCTAGGGGACTGATGACCTCAGATCTTAAGTCTCATAGTTCTCAGAGCCATTTTTTGCCTTGATCGGCAGAAAATATATTTTCTTTATTTTTCATTTCTCATAACACGTTTAGGTATCACCATCATCAGATCTTAATTTCGAGACATAGTATCTGATCATGTTATAAAAGCTACCTTAGAACGTCTTGATAGACGAGAGGAGTGTAATGGCACATGACAGACCAAGCAGGATCACAACAACACAGCTTCCTGACCTGCATTATCACTAATCTTAATTCAAACGAATTCTTATGCCAATTTAACGTTTGCTGCAAAGGTATGTCAACAAATGACCTTTAGGCAAATTCCCTTACCACTGTTAAGAAAGCAGGTACTGTCGACAATTTTGGAGGAAGTTGGTAATATGTGAATAATAATATCGTTCCAATCTGAAGTAAGTAGAATGTGGCTTAATGACGTAGAATTAGGATAAATGTATTCTTTAAACATCTGAAAGTAGACACAGGTTTTTCCAGCACTACACGTCTCTGTGCAGATAATCCTGCATTAGTGTTTTCAGTTCTAAACTGCTTAAATTCTCCCCGAAAAATTTGCTGGAGCCGCTGACGGCGCGAGGAAGGTACCAGGTGTGCATGTGCTGTACGGATGAAACGCCGCTGTTGTCGACTAATCTATTTTGACGTCCTGAATTATGACCTGCGAGGCCACGAAGGGTGCCCCTGGGGACGGCTGACGCGGGTGTGAAAGCTGCTATTTTTAGACTGGACTCACCTGGCTTTCTGCGGGAGCTCCACAGCACCGGGGGTGAGGGCGCGGCCGCGTTACCGCCCGAGGACGCCAGCTTGACTCCGGAACGCGAGCCTGTAACAGAAAACACCCAGTCACGAGTCAGCAGGATTTGGGTGGGCGCCGGATCACTGACAGGCCCCACCCCACATACATGCCTCATTATTTTGACGAAAAAATCGTGAAGTACACGAACAAGTGAAAAGATCACACACACACACACACACACACACACACACACACACACACACACACACACACACACTGATAAGCCAAAACGTTACGACCGCTGCCCACCGCGAGGCTGAACATTGCTTGGTGCCATCGGGGGAACGTGACGTGTTACGGAAAGTGTATAGGCGGTGAAGTGACGAATGGGGAATCATTCGAGAGAAGACACAGGCCATAAATTAGCAATATGAAGATGACATCTGTTCTTTCGGACATGTCTGAAAGAACAGATGCCTTCTTCATATCGTCGAAGGCTAACAGGCTGATGACCTTCGTCAGTGCGGATGGACACGAATTGCCTGGACTCTTACGGTACTCGGTGGGTTGTCTGCCGCGAGTAATGGGTATAATGGCAGGAGAACGACGAATGTAGTGTGTGGACTGTAAGATGAGAATGTGGGTCTTACGGGGAGCGTTCCGGCGATAAGTCCCGGCAGTCGCACTATCCTCTGTGACCTCGGTGGCTGAGATGGATAGAGCGTCTGCCATGTAAGATCCAGGGTTCGAGTCCCGGTCGGGGCGCACATTTTCAGCTTTCTCCGCTGAATTATATCAACGCCTCTCAGCAGCTAATGGTACTGATTTAATTGCAATTTCATAAATTAGCAGGTCAACAGGCAAAAGCGACATTGGCAAAGCACAGGTTGTTATAATCCAGTGCTTCGGATGGAGCATCTCTGCTACACCCGACTCTTACAGCCCAATCGGCTGTGGTAGAGCACTTCATCGATAGCGGTCACTCCATGTGGTATGAATCTGTCGAAAAATCTAGCGTTGACTTCATCCTTTTGGGAGTCGGTGGTGAAACAACTTAGTTGAAATTAGTTTGGCGAAGAATTCAGTTAACAAAGGTAGAGGTTTCAGCGTACACCCGGTAGCCGGGAACTATAAGCACCGTACCAAAGGTAGTAAAAGGTGCGAATATCGATACACACCGCTGCTGCCACACCCAGAAAGAGGAAGAACCACGGCGTAACCGCAATAACCGTGGGAAACCAAACGCAGAGTAACAGTCAAAGTTTAAACCAACGCATAAACCGGTGTCAGCACGGCCCAGGTGTACTTTTAGGAACTAGACATCCTTACGTGAAAATCGCAGTATAAATCGTGCAATATGAGGGTGTCATGTTACCTTTGGAAACAACTAGTGTTTACATCTGTGTTTAAATTTTTCCAAGGTTCGATCCTGGTTCAGTCCTAAATTTTTATTTGCCATTTACTACTTTTATGACCTCTTGCTATGTTAATGTGAAAAATGCCGAGGTTCACTATGGTTGGGAATCCACGATAAGCCTAACTGGCTGGGTTAGTTAGTTCAAAGATGGGATGAGCGCAATGTCACACGACAACCAAAAGGAGCATGTTTATCAGAGCAAGGTGTTATTCAAACCAACCTGCAGGTTGATGACAGCTTTACCTTTAATGTTGTTACATTTCATCAATCATTTATTTTTCAAAAATCAAGCGAAATACAATTCCATGGTATGTAGAAAATTTACCATCGTTTCATGCAGGGAAAGCACTTTTATTGAGATAGGGAAACTACCGTTTCTTACGAACGATTAGCACTTGAAAATCCGTTAACCTCGCTTTTGGTTGATTTTCCAAGTAGTTGCCACAATAAGAACAGGGAGAAATTTGTCGAAAGCTGTTGTTAATCCATATTTTATACGGCAACTATCTGTGAAGTCTACGACGAACAAGGAAAAAAAAGATTTACCGGAAGTCCCACTATTTCAGATTATTTTTTCTGTAATGTAACTGATATTGAGAGCATCTTAATGATTGGTTTCTGTCCACACCGTTTTACCAGACAGCTGACAGATATGTTCTTTTATTTATCTGCCAAAAATGCGCATCTTTTCTGAAAGAAACGTTCAGTTTTCAGTGGCGCGTGCATTGAAATGGGACCACCTATCCACTCGATGTCGTATCTTTGCTATGCGAGTGCAAAACGCTTCCAATACAGCCATACGAACACGTTTCGCGGTTCGGCTGAGATCGACACTCTGGAAGCAGCGACTTTATCTACACTCTGCAAGCAGCTATTGGGTTCTGACTAAGCTACTTTCCTTCGTTCACGTTCTCGCACAGGCGCTGATCCAGCAGCGCACTCACGGACTCGGCAAACGACCATGGCGGCGATGGCAGCTTGGAGCGAGAAACAGTCTGGAGATGTGCCCTCATAGTAAGTCGTTGCCCTAAGAGAAACAAAAAGAAAGATTTTGACCTCTTTGGAGCTTCAGTCTGCTCGGACAGTTACGCAAATCTACTCTAGGAATCAGGGTTTAACCTTTTGCGTTTTTTCTACCTCAACATTGTACAATACAGAATAAAGTAATTTACTTCATCGCCCACAACAAGAGTCGGTCGACTACATAACTCTTCACTGAATATTTCTAAATAAATGCTGTCAGTCTAATAAATGCTATCAGTCTAATAATTGTGGATTTTTCATTATCCTATACGTCTGATAGACGGTATCAGCCGAGCTCTGAGCTCTGAGATGGCAGCAACACAGCTGTTAATTAATTTGGAAATTTGGTACGGTCCTACTGACGTGAAATGGCACCAGAAAAGTCCCTTTGAAGATCGGGCGCTCCCGTGACCTCATCACGGATATATCAGATCTTACGTTACAGGCAACAGACTTTTGCTCGCTGTGAATTGGTTGTACGTGCATTTTTACCACGCATGGACAAACCGACAAGTTGTATTTCAAGCTCAATTCTATTATTTCCGTACGAGATTGGCAGAATTAATCTACATCTGCATACTCTATCTGAACAAAAGTTCACCTGGTACAAAATGACTTACATGTTCGTGACGCCCTCCATCGGTAATGCTGGGTTTCAGTATGGTATTGGCCCCACCCTTGGCCTTGATGACAGCTTCCACTCTCGCAGCCATTCGTTTTCAGGTGCTGGAAGGTTTCTTGTGGAATGGCAGCCCATTCTTCACGGAGTGCTGCACTGAGGAGAGGTATCAATGTCGGTCGGTGAAGTCTGGCACGAGATCGGCGTTCCAAAACATCCCAGTAATGTTCTATAGCATTCAAGTCAGGACTGTGTGCAGGCCACGGTGTGACGTGTAACCACTCCGACACAGGCCACGCATTATCAACAGGTGCTCGATCGTGTTGAAAGATGCAATCGCCAACTCCGAATTGCTCTTCAACAGTGGGGAGCAGGAAGGTACTTTAAACCTTAAAACATCAATGTACGCCTGTGTTGTGATAGTGCCACGTAAAACAACAAGGGGTGCAAGCCCCCTCCTTGAAAAACACGACCACACCAGAACACCACCGCATCCGAATTTCACTGTTGACACTACACACGATGGCAGATGACGTTGACCGGGCGTTCACCATATCCACACCCTGCCATCGGATCGCCACATTGTGTACCGTGATTCGTCACTCTGCACAATGTATTTCCACTGTTCAATCCTCCAATGTTTACGCTCCTTACACCGAGCGAGAAGTCGTTTGGCATTTACCGGGGTGATGTGTGGCTTATGAGCGGCCGCTTGACCATGAAATCCAAGTTTTCTCACCTCCCGCCTAACTGTCATGGTACTTGAAGTTGATGCTTACACAGTCCGTAATTCCTGCGTGATGGTCTGGATAGATGTCTGCCTATTATACATTACGACGCTCTTCAACTATTGGCGGCCTCTGTCAGTCAACAGACGAGGTCGGCCTGTACGCTTCTGTACTGTACGTATTCTTCATGTTTCCACTTCAGTATCACATCGGAAACAGTGGATCTAGGGATGTGTTGGAGTGTGGAAATCTCGCGTATAGACGTATGACACAAGTGACATCCAATCACTTGACCACGTTCGAAGTCCGTGGGTTCCCCGGAGCGCCCCATTCTGCTCTCTCACAATGTCTAATGGCTACTGAGGTCGCTCATCTCGAGTACCTGGCAGTAGATGGCAACACAATGCACCTAATATGAAAAACGTATGTTTTTGGGGATGTCCGGATATTTTCAATCACACAGTGTACATACCCCGAAAGTCACTGTACGATGCATGGCGGAGGGTACCACGTACCACTATAGGTTATTTCTTTCTTGTTTCACTAGCAAATAGGGCGAGAACAAAGCGACTGTATGTCTCCGTACGGGCCCTAATTTGTCTTATTTTATCTTCGTTGGTCTTACACGAAATGTATGTTGCCAGCAAGTAAAATCTTCTACAGTCAGCTTCAAATGCTGGTTCCCTAAATTTTCCGAACAATGTTGCGTTTGGAGAACGTCGTCTTCCCTCCAGGGTTTTCCATTTGAATTCAGGGAGCACCTCCGTAATACTAGCCAATGGACTGAACTTATGGGTAACGGATCTAGCAGTATGCCTCTGTATTGCTCTGGTGTCTTCCTTAAATCCGATCTGGTGGGGATGTCAAACACTAGAGCAGTAATCAAGAAAGGCTCGCACTTGTGTTCTAAACGTGGTCTGTTTTACAGATGAACCACACTTTCCTAAAATTTCCCCAGTACACTGAAATCGACCATTCGCCTTCCCTACTACAGTCTTTATGTGCTCCTTCCATTTCAAATTCCTTTGAAACATAGTAAACCGTGTAGTTCTTCTTCTCGACCCACGCAAATCAGACGGTACAATCCTTACTGAAATCTAAGCGTCGTTATCATGTGTCTGAAAACAACCCTTGCCTTTTTAATAAGCAGACAGGCATGGCATTATGACCACTTCAGCGACAGATGGCTGGCGAGGAAAAAAAAAATTAGAAACGAGCGCCTGACGTAACAGTGCAGTCACCGCAGCCTCCAAATGGAAACTTATATGCGTTTAATTTGTGACAATCGCGGCACAGTGGGGGTTGAGGCCTGTTCAGCAGCCGGCGCTGAGACCAGCAGGGAGTTACGTGGCAGCGGGTGACATCAGTGGCCACGAGGCAGCGCCCGGAGCGACCGAGCGTAGTGTTGGAGGTTAAGTGGGCTTTACGATAGCGGTGTTTTTGGTTCTTTTGTAGGTGCTGCAGGTACCGTTAGACGTAAGGCCGAACAGTTTAACACTATAGGTTTCCCAGCCACCCCAGCCGTTCACCAGTAGTGGATGTATTGTCACTGCCCAGGCAGTATTCTCGCCGACTGCCTTTGTTTCTGTCAAGTATCTCAGGATAGGCCTAAGCTCTTGAGCTGTGTACACTGCGGGTAATGGAAGTAACTGTAACAACGAAAAGGACGCCGTGTCTTCTTAAGGATGGTCATCACTACCGGACGTACAGAAAACGTGCTGAATATCTGAGCTGACCGTGTATGAATTACGAACAGAGTAAATTCCGAGGACGTTCAAAAAATGCAAGTGACATAATCATGGCTGAACAGTCACACTGTTACTCTCTTGACGAAGCAGATGTGCAGGTTAAGAAACGAATGCGTAACTGCAGGAATAGAGTCCACATAGAAAAGGCAGTGCCTATCTTCCAAATTTTTAAAGAGCTTTGAAAGAACATCGTTTAGATTACGTCGAGAATACGACAAATTATGAGAACTTCAAGACTGCATCGTTTAAAGGAAGGAGAGAAGCTTTAAATACACTACTGGCCATTAAAATTGCTACACCACGAAGATGACGTCCTCCAGACGCGAGATTCAACCGACACATAGACGATGCTGTGATACGCAAGCGATTAGCTTTTCAGAGCATTCACACAAGGTTGGCGCCGATGGCGACACCTACAAAGTGCTGACATGAAAAAGTTTCCAACCGATTTCTCATAAACAAACAGCAGTTCACCGGCGTTGACTGGTAAAATATTGTTATGATGCCTCGTGTAAAGAGGAGATATGCGTACCATCACGTTTCCGACTTTGATAAATGTCGGATTGCAGCCTATCGCGATTGCGGTTTATCGTACCGCGACATAGCTGCTCGCGTTGGTCAAAATCCAATGACTGTTAGCACAATATGGAATCCGTGGGTTCAGGAGGGTAATACGGAACGCCGTGCTGGATCCGAACGGCCTCTTATCACTAGCAGTCAAGATGACAGGCATCTTAATTGCTTGGCTGTAACGGATCGTGCGGCCACGTCTTGATCCCTGAGTCAACAGATGGGGACGTTTGCAAGACAACAACCATCTGCACGAACAATTCGACGACGTTTGGAGCAGCATGGACTATCAGCTCGGAGACTATGGCTACGGTTACCCTTGACGCTGCATCACAGACAGGAGCGCCTGCGATGGTGTACTCAACAACGAACCTGGGTGCACGAATGGCAAAACGTCATTTTTTCGGATGAATACTGGTTCTGTTTACAGCATCATGATGGTCGCATCCGTGTTGGGCGACATCGCTGTGAACGCACATTGGAAGCGTGTATTCGTCATCGCCATACTAGCGTATCACCCGGTTTGATGGTATGGGGTGCCATTGGTTACACGTCTCGCTCATCTCTTGTTCGCATTGACAGTTTGAACAGTGGACGTTACATTTCAGATGAGTTACGACCCGTGGCTCTACCCTTCATTCGATCCCTGCGAAACCCTACATTTCAGCAGGATAATGCACTACCGCATGTTGCAGTTCCTGTACGGACCTTTCTGCATACAGATAATGTTCGACTGCTTCCCTGGCCAGCACATTCTCCAGATCTCTCACCAATTGAAAACGTCTGGTCAATGGTGGCCGAGCAACTGGCTCGTCACAATACGCCAGTCCGTACTCTTGATGAACTGTGGTCTCGTATTGAAGCTTCATGGGCAGCTGTAGCTGTACACGCCAGCCAAGCTCTGTTTGACTCAATGCCTTGGCGTATCAAGGCCGTTATTATGGCCAGAGGTGATTGTCTTGGGTACTGATATCTCAGGATCTATGCACCCAAATTGCGTGAAAATATAATCACATGTCAGTTCTAGTATAATATATTTGTCCAATGAATACCTGCTTATTATCTGCATTTCGTCTTGGTATAGCAATTTTAATGAGCAGTAGTGTATTCATTTGTATTTTCTGCTACCAGTCACTTTTATTTGTTTTAAGAGTTGTAATTACAACTAACCTAGAGTTTAGTCAGACTGAAATAATACTGTTAAATAAGGATATGAAGCATAATTCAAATCCAAACAACAATCACAACAACGGAAGACACACCAATGCTCACTGAAGCTAGCTGTTGATTTTACAAAATTTAACAGCGCTGAACAAACAGTAGTAGGCCTAAAGCCTAATGGAGGGCAACAGGCAGATTCCATATTTCTATATTTCCAGAAAGCTTCTGACACGATGTCACATTGCAGGCTGTTAACGGATGTGCGAGCATATGGGAAATGTTCACAGATATGCGTGTGTCTTTGAAGACTTCTTAACTAACAGAACTCAGTATGATGCCCTCGATGGCGAGTGTTCATTAGAGACAAGAATATCGTCAGAAGTGCCCTAGGGAAATGTGAGAGGACCACTGTTGTTCGCTGTGCACGTAAATGATTTGGCGGGTCAGCAGTCTGCGAATGTCTGTTAATGACGCTGTGGTGTACGGTAAGGTGTCGAAGTTGCGTAACTGCAGGAAGATACAAGACGACTAGGACAAAATTTGTAGTTGGTGTGAGGACTGGCAAGTAGCTCTAAATGCTGATGAGTAGAAACAGCAAAGGGTGACAATTATTAGGCTACACGAAAAAAAAAAACGTAAATTAGTTACAAACTAGGGCACGCACACACATTTTAACAACATGTAAGTGTCACTACACATATTCAGTTTTAGGTTATAACACGTTCCACATGCCTGCCTTCATTGACGATGATGTGGCGCATACTAATGGCGGAATTCTGCATGACCTGCTGGAGTATCGGAATATCGATGCCATCGATGAACTCCTCAACGGTTGTATCAGCTCAGAAATGGTTTGGAGTTATTGCTGTACACCTTGTCTTTAATACAGCCCCACAAAAAGGAGTCGCATGTGATCAGATCCGGAGAATAGAGGCCCATGCCAGTGGCCTCTGGGCACCCCAGAGCCAGAATGCAGTCTCCAAAGCGCTCCTTCAGGACATCGGACACTCTACTGCTTCCGTGGGACCGAGCTCATTCTTGCATGTGCCACATCTTGTCGAAATCAGGGTCATTTTGGATAATGGGGACCGTTCGGTAGTCAACGTGCCATCAAAGAATATCACACTGATTATTCCGTGACTGGCCGTTGCACACACCACACAGTCACCCGTTGAGAGCGAAGAGACTTCTTGATCGCGAAATGCAGATACTCAGTCCTCCAGATGCTCCAATTTTGCTTTTTGACGAACCCACCCAAATGCAAGTAAGCTCCGTCTCTAAACCAAACCATATTCACGTACTAATTCCCATCATGCCCCGCTACCAACCGTACAGTCTGGACGTCCTAGTGAAAAACCGTTCAGAAGTTATGACGATTTTATTTCATATAATTCAATAATTGTCACCCTGTAGTATTACAAGTGCCCTGCTTGACACCGTCAAATCGTTTACATATCTGGGCGTAACGTTGCAAAGTGATGTGAAATGGAACGAGCTTGTGAGAACAATGGTAGGGGAGGCGAATGGTCAACTTCGGTTTCTTAGAATTTTAGGAAAGAGTAGTTCACATATAAAGGAGACAGCGTATAGGACGCTGGTGCGACCTATGCTTGAGTACTGTTCGCATGTTTGGGATCTGTAGCACGTCGGATTGAAGGAAGATAGATTTGTTGCTTGTAGGTTCGAACAACACGTAAGTGTTGCGGAGATGCTTCGGGAACTCAAATGGGAATCCATGGCGGGAGGGCGACGTTATTTTCGAGAAACACTGTTGAGAAAATTTAGCGAACCGGCATTTGAAGCTGACTGCCACACGACTCAGCTGCCGCCAGCATACATTGAGGGAAGGACGACAAAGACGAGGCAAATAGACTGTCTTCCATTGCTCTGTTTCTGAGCGGAACAGAAAAGGAAATGAGTAGTAGTGGTACAGAGTACCTTCCGCCAAGTACCGTACTGTGGATTGTGGAGTATCTATGTGGATGAGAATGTAATAAAATTATACAAAAACAAACAGCTGCTAAAGCAACAAAAAGAAATGTTGAAATAAATGTAGTTAAATCCGCCAACAGCAAACTGTAAAACCATGATGCTCTGGTAGTAAAATCTAATAAAGGTTGCACAACGGTACTAATGTTTAAGAATGATTGTATACTAAATGCACTAGAATTCCTTGCAAATAACTACATACATGAAGTCCAGGCTGACCACACACCGCAGTGCCAGGCTAAATTAAGAAAATACCTCAACAACGGTAGCTTCCTCTTCACTAAAAATGCAGTAAGGGGGCTTATTGATAACTCCCTCAGCCCCTAGACTCAATGCACAACCAAAAACTATTAAGGCCAATACACCAATCAGGCCTACTGTGAAATTAGCTAATAATCCCAATTACAAATTATTGAAACAAGTAAATGACTTAATTGTTGATAAACACACATTTGAAAAATCAAATTCCATAAAGAAGAGCTATGAACTTAGCAACAGTGTTAATGACCTGACTATATCTCCTCAAGTTACATATTTATCCCTAGACATTCTCCATTTGTACAGTAGTGTGCCTGTAGATGAAATAGTTGATGATGATCATGTTTGGTTTGTGGGGCGCTCAATTGCGTGGTCATTAGCGCACGTACAAAGTCCCAGTTTTTTCACAGCCCAATTCTGCCAATGTCACGAATGATGATTATGAAATGATGCGGACAACACAAACGGCCACTCCACGGGGAAACAGTTGAAGTAATAAGAAAGAAACTATTGGAAAGCAACACACTGAGCTGACTGGAAGTAATAGAGCTTTTAGATGCACTTTCTTCACTATTTTCATATAATTATTTTTCTTTAAACAAAAAAAAAAATTTCAAGCAGATCCAAGAGTAAGCAATAGGAAACCCTCTTAGTGGCCTAACAGCAGAAATATTTAAGGAGTATAAAATATCGACACTAAAAGATAGGATTACAAGCAAAGTTAAGTTCTATAAAATAAATGTAAATGACAAATTCATTCTATTTGTTGGCACAGATAATGAAGTAACACACCTTTTTAATATATTCAGTAGCCTGCATAAAAGCACCTAGTTCACTCTTGAGCGTGAAGAGAGCAGCAACACATCTTTTACTGACATGAAAATATCAAAACAGAACTAAAAGGTATCTTTCAGCGTTTACAGAAAATCTACTCGTGCAGACACCAGTATCGCAAATCCTCCACACAGCCCATCTCTCACAAGAAATCTGCATATAGACCAGTGCTATGCAGAGGCCACAAATGTACACTTCAAAATACAGAACTTCAAACAGATACAGAAATCATAAAACGTACTGCAATAAACAATGGATATGATACTCGACTCATTAATACGATGTCACAACAAATAAAAATTAAACTGAACAAACAACATCAAACTGCACAGACAGCACCCACAACAGTTTTTAAAAGATGCCGGTTCTTGGTGTAAAGTCTGAAAAATTAGGAAGGCTATTCAAAAACACCGATGTAATAATCAGCTTCAGCACCAACAAGAACTTAAGTAGGAAATTTGTAATATAAAATCGATAAAAAACTCGATTTAAAGAACATGTAGATTGCTACAGACAGGGTAAATGTAACAAATCAGTAATAGCAACAAACATTAAATACACAGATCACTCTTTGAAAATCGAAGTATCATATCCTTTGAAATTTTGCACACAATCGGAAAAAGTAAAACAATGGATATCGTGGAAAAAGTGGAAATTTCATTCACAATACAAAACGCGGAGATAATATTTTTATGAGATAACCAGTGTCAAAAACTCAAAATTTTCCAGTAGTTTTAAGCCAGTTCTGAGGCAATAGATTTAAGGTGTGCCAGAGCGAAACAAATGACTACAATACTCTCAGTATCGCGAATATCGCTGTAAAATACGATAGTCGATACCCATTGCAGGCTGCCAAAATGTTCAAATGTGTGTGAAATCTTATGGAACTTAACTGCTAAGGTCATCAGTCTCTAAGCTTACACACTACTTAACATAAATTATCATAAGGACAAACACACCCATGCCCGAGGGAGGACTCGAACCTCCGCCGGGACCAGCCGCACATCCTATGACTGCAGACCCTTAGACCGCTAGGCTAATCCAGCGCGGCCAGGCTGCCATATTGTATGACTGTACAGTGTTTATATCTACGTAGAAAAATTTGTACAGTGACTTACGTCAGAAAGAAAAAAAAACAGTGTCAAAATAAATAGTGCAATAGTGTAATTCTACACAACAGTTCCGCCACTGTACCAATGCTGCAAAGAGCCTTTGGCAAGCCCGAACCGTAAGTGAACAACTGTCGTATCAAAAATGTGTTTCACATAATTTTCGCACCATAACATCTGATGCAAAAGTATCTGCATCCTATACAGGCTGTGGTGTCAATCATCATAGACAACGAAATACAGCTCCACACGAGCAGAAGTCTTGAATGCACTTCAATTTCTGGCCAACCACTGCCCCTCCTCCAAATACCCAAACAATCACTCCAGCAGCGAAAAGTAAATAAAAGTTTTATAATAATTTAAAGACAATTTAATCTTAAATAACAATAAACTCCTCAAGACTGGCAGAATAGGTTCGAAACGCATTACAGAGTGTTAAATTAAACATAAAACAAATGAAAGCAACTGACTGCAAAAAATACAAATAAATAAATACTCCATACAGCCATGGTTTCGAAACTTAACCAGGAAGGGCCACAATTAATTTAGAAGGGAAACTATTGGGACGACACAGAACTCTTGCATTAGTTCGAAGATTCAACTGAGCGAAAAGATTTTGAAATTAACTGAAGGTAATAGTTTTTTGAAAATTGACGATCTGTCTGTTCCTCACCAAATTTCGAAACAGTTCAGACAACTGTACACCATCCACTTTGACAGTGGAAGCACAGAGGAAGAAAAGAAGGTATTTTCTATTTTATTTGCCTGCTGCCTGATAAAAGTCAAAATGCAAAAATTTTCTGGATTGAATAATACGACGCCTAGGTGTTCACCAGAAACTGTAGTGCTAGATTTTGAGATGGCTACAGTTAAATGTACGAAAACAGTGTTGCCCGAAACATCCATCGAACTACAGACCTTTATCATTGACGTCGGTTTGCAGTAGGGTTTTGGAGCATATACTGTATTCAAACATTATGAATCACCTAGAAGGGAACGATCTATTGATACGTGATCAGCATGGTATCGGAAAACATCGTTCTTGTGCAACGCAGCTAGCTCTTTATTCGCACGAAGTAATGGCCGCTATCGACAGGGGATCTGAAGTTGATTCCGTATTTCTAGATTTCCGGAAAGCTTTTGACACCGTTCCTCACAAGCGACTTCTAATCAAGCTGCGGGCCTATGGGGTATCGTCTCAGTTGTGCGACTGGATTCGTGATTTCCTGTCACGAAGGTAGCAGTTCGTAGTAATAGACGGCAAATCATCGAGTAAAACTGAAGTGATATCAGGTGTTCCCCAGGGAAGCGTCCTGGGACCTCTGCTGTTCCTGATCTATATAAATGACCTGGGTGACAATCTGAGCAGTTCCCTTAGGTTGGTCTCAGATGATGCTGTAAATTACCGTCTAGTAAGGTCATCCGAAGACCAGTATCAGTTGCAAAGCGATTTAGAAAAGATTGCTGTGTGGTATGGCATGTGGCAGTTGACGCTAAATAACGAAAAGTGTGAGGTGATCCACATGAGTTCCGAAAGAAATCCGTTGGAATTCGATTACTCGATAAATAGTACAATTCTCAAGGCTGTCAATTCAACTAAGACCTGTGTGTAAGAATTACGAACAACTTCAGTTGGAAAGACCACATAGATAATATTGTGGGGAAGGCGAGCCGAAGGTTGCGTTTCATCGGCAGGACACTCAGAAGATGCAACAAGTCCACTAAAGAGACAGCTTACACTACACTCGTTCGTCCTATGTTAGAATATTACTGCGCGGTGTAGGATCCTTACCAGGTGGGATTGACGGAGAACATCGAAAGGGTGCAAAAAAGGGCAGCTTGTTTTCTATTATCACGTAATAGGGGAGAGAGTGTGGCACATATGATAAGTGAGTTGGGATGGAAGTTATTAAAGCAAAGAGTTTTTCGTCGCGGCGAGATCTATTTACGAAATTTCAGTCACCAACTTTCTCTTCCGAATGCGAAAATATTTTGTTGAGCCCAACCAACATAGGTAGGAATGATCATCAAAATAAAATAAGAGAAATCAGAGCTCGAAAAGAAAGGTGTAGGTGTTTTGTTTTTCCCGCGCGCTGTTCGGGAGTAGAATGGTAGGGGGATAATATGATTGTGGTTCGATGAACCCTCTGCCAAGCACTTAAATGTGAATTGTAGAGTAATCATGCAGATGTAGATCCATTTCCGATTGCAATTTTCACTTCAACCACTGGCGATGGTCGGTCGGTACCGTTGGGACCTCAAAGCCCTTTGAAAAGGACACCGCCGATTACCTATCATATCGTTTTTCAGCCCGAGGGTATTCTCCGTCTCTAATGAAGACATTATCGATGGACACTTGAATTTCAGTCTTCTCTTCTTTTCCTCCTAGACTCAGCTTACATCATGGATGAAACTGAGGGTCGAATTCGAGGGGTCATTACACTGTCTCGATTGTATCTTCACCGACCTGCCGATGCACTAAGCTCCATTATACGATTTACTAATTTTGTGTTCCGTGATACGTGGCTGTGACTGTGATTCGGTGATCAGAACAACGTTTACGGAATATCGCTGCACAGTTTAAAACTTTCGCGTCCACTGTCGGGATCTAAAAATTATTCATTTTCCACGAGCGAGCTGCAGCACAGAGTTTATGCTTTGCTCAATGCCTAATTGTGAAAGACTTCAAAGTGTGTACCACCTCACCGACAACGAAGATCTTGGCATATGCCGATTTACCGTGCACAGTAAATAAATCTCCAGTTGAAAGAAAAGTGATCTTCTGCGCAGGAATGGTCTATAAGTTTGTGTTGAACTGTCAGGGAACGGTCTAAAACTGACATGAATAGTTTCGCAGTACGAGAAATGTAGTGATCGTAAACGTAAACAATCTGCGAGAGAAAAATGGATGGTGTTGTATCTACACATGGTTCTACACCTCTTTTGAACTTGCATTGGCATGTGAATAATTGACCTTACTAAGTGGGGCCCCATGTTCATTCAGCATGCGAAGTTGTCAGTGCTATCGACTGGAACGATTTCCAGACGATCTGGAAGCATCACGACAGAAGCGTAACATTTTCTGCTGAATATCAATTTCTTTGAATATAGATACTGCCTCAATATACAATTTTGTGAACCTTACTCTCCGTAAGCTATCATTTTGGACTGACGAAGTCACGTCTTGTTTCTCGATGAATGATAATTCGCCCTATGACGTATGAAGTCTCACAGTACGCCTTGTGGTAGATTGATTTTCCATTGTTTTTTTTTTTCCTCTCTCTTCAAAAATTGGGTGAGACAGACTGTCCTGTGCTGCAGCTCCTTGACTGTGTTGGAACGGAAATACATATTCACCCACAGTCCCACGTTACTAACACTGTTCCCCAATTTCATAATGTGATGGTATCTACAAGTTTTCGCAGGGAATCATGGAGGTACTCCTCATTTCTTCTTAGTTCTGCTCATTGCCATTTTGGACAATTTCTATGCCGCTTTATTACTAGACGTGTTACTGGAATTACGGTACAAAATAGATATCTGGATATCAGTTCATCGATAAGGTGAAGTATGCGTAATACGAGAGGAGCTTATGAGGAGATGACACTCTGGCAAATGGAGGAAGGACAAGGCGAAGCAGAAGTTCTTCCAGATAGTGACTTTAGGTCCAAGAACAGCAAGGTTAAATATAATTTAGAAACAATAAAAAGTAAAATCATATGTTTGAGTGGTGTCTGTTCTGCCGCACAGTACTCAAAAGTATTATTTCTAAAAAAGTGTGACGACTGCTTGATTTATTTCATTGCGGATGCACTGATATCGTCCTAACTCCCAAGGGATCAATAATTTGCAAGTAGGGGTAAGTGGACGAGGGAGACTGCATTACCGCGAACAGTTGAAAATCTGAGTTGCTCGGGGACCGTGTCCGGATGGCCGAAGCGGTTAGTTTGGCCAGAGACCTGGTTGGTCTCAGTAATAAAAAACTGATTGTAAGGATCAACAACGAGCGAACTTCAATGGATGTCATGTGACGTCCGCTACGACCAAATACAACGAACAAAATGAAAAAAAGCGGTTAATGCAGCCGCTCACGAGCAGCAGTAAATGCGGGTTCGAGTTCCGACACAAATTTTCTACTTTTGCCACTGCATTACCACAATGCCCTGCGCTGTCGGAAGTCACGAATTCTCACCAATCGCTTCCGTTTCTTTCCCCATTCTCACCTTCATATAAAAAGGTAAATCATGTTTTTGTTTTATGTTCTTTTCAAATATTGTGCTAACAATATGTTGCTGTTGTGTCAAAAACACTGAGTCTATAGTCATAAATTTAATTTTTTGAACATTCTTTTTCTGTGACTATTTGTCTTGAGTGTGATGTCATATGGAAGTGAATGTGCAAGATAAAGTAAAGGTAAAAGGAGAACAGAGGCTTTTGAAATGTTTTACAGGAGATTGCAGAAGAGTAGATGGGCAGGTCGGATGATTAGTGAAGAGGTACTGAATTGAACGAGGAGGAAAAAAGATTTTTATGACACATCTTGCCCGCATCTAAGACCAGTTTATTAGGTAATAGGGGAGACGTTCAAGGGCTAAAAACTATAGAGGAAGAAAGGGGTTTGCCTACAGTAAACGGATTCAAATGGATGTAAACTGCAGTAATCATGCAGCGATGAAGAGACTGGTACAGGTAGTTTAGCGTGGAGGGCTGCATCAAATCAGTCTTCACACTGAAGGCCATAACAACAGTTGTCTTACAAAGTTTAGTCAGTTCCCATTGTCAAATATGTACATAAATATCGAGAATCACTTGGTCGTCATGATACATGAGAGTCCTTATCAATTTCACTTCCTCAATATCCTCTACACCAGGCTGTTCCAACCGAGCAACAGGGAGCCGGAGCGCTCCGGAGCGTTCACTGCTGCAGCTCGGAGCCCGCGTGGAGGGGGAAAGCGAACTCACTGCCCCCTGGCCCCATGCAGCCGCAACTGACGCAATATCCGTGTTCAGTGACAGCTATGACTAGCCGCGGAATCCCTGTACCTCTATTGGAGAGTACCTTTCTATTCCTTGAGAGGGATGGTCGTCCGCAGTGTCTTGTATGTCATAAAGTATTTAATTCTGTGAACAGGTACAATATACAACTACATTATACACGTCTTCACGCAGCGCACTACGATCAGGTAGAAGGCGTTGCACGCAGAGAACTGGTAGCCAGGCTTAAGAACGACATACCAGGAGACGTAAGTTTAAAAACGGGGTCGTAATACAGAGAGTATCAAAATATGCAACATAGTTCGTGTTCTGTAATGCGTTTATAATTTTCAGGTGAATGGGAGCGGAGAAAACAGTACGCAATCTGCAATTCGAGCAAGCTACAGAGTCGCTCACATCATTTCGACAAGTGGCAAGCCGTTTTCGGTGGGACCACTCGTAAAATCGTGCATGGTAGCAGTTGCAGAATGTTTGTTTCCGAGGGAGGTGCAGGCAATTGAAGGGGTTTGCCTGTCGAAGCAAACAATGTCTCGTCGAATCCTGAACATGGCAGCGGATTTAGAGACACAGCTCAGGAAAAAGGCGGAGAGCTTTGTTCCATTTTCGCTAGCGCTTGACAAAAGCACCGACACCTAGGACTGTGCTCAGCTTGCAGTCTTTGTGCGTGGTGTCGACATGAAGTGGCAAGTAACTGAAGAACTCTTGGATGTGTTACCACTCGATTACACCGCAATAGAACGCGACATTTTGAAGCTGTTTGTGAATCATGGAGAATATGAATTTGCCGTGGGATAAGCTCCATTCTGTAGCGACAGACGGTGAACCACAAATGATCGGGCGTCACCAAGGTTTTTCTTCTCCTTTGAAAAATAAACTCAGGGACGAATTCTGGAAAGACATTTTCACTCTTCATTATTTCATTCACCAAGAGGCAATGTGTAGTGAAATAGTAGAGCTAGGTGGCGTAATGAAAGATGTCGTGAAGTGTGTGAATTTAGTGCTACGTCACGGTATGAATATCGCCATTTCAAAGGATTCCTGAAAGCTATGGAAGCGGAGCATGGGGATATACCTTACCACAGTACAGTTCGTTGGCTGAGTCGGGGAATAGTTCTTGATGTTTTCTTTGCCATTCGTGAGGAAATATCTCTTTCCCTCGAAATGAAAGGGGAAGAAATGCGTTGTCTGAAAGATATAAAATGGATATCAGACTTGGCGTTCCTAGCTGACATAACTATTCGTCTGAATAATTTAAATCTGTCATTGCAGAGCAAAAGGCAGCTAATCGTTGACATGCACGACCAGATCAAAGCGTTCATGGAAAAGTTACGTTTATTTGAGAGGCAGATGAGTAACGGACATTTGTTCTTCAATCGTCTTGCTTCTTTAAAACTACCTGAAGGTACTACTTTCGGCGATTACCAAGCAAAGTTAAAGCAGCTCATCACGTCGTTTGAAACACGATTCCGAGACCTCACTAGTTTGGAAATAGAACTTATGGTGTTCAGCACTCCTTTTTCAGTTTCCCCCGATGACTTGTTACCGTCACTTCAATTGGAGATTATTGATTTGCAAAATTCAACTTTCTTGAAAGAGAGGTAGTACAACACGTTGGATTTGTCACGATAGTATCGTTCTTTACAGGAAAAAACATTTGCCAGGCTTCACAACAATGCCGCTCAGGTCATGTGCATGTTTGAATTTACGTATTGTTGTGAGCAGCTTTTCTCAGCAATGAAAAGAGTAAAAAGTAAGGAACGATCGTTTCTTCAGGATGCAACAATGAAGGCCATCCTCCGCATTAACGCTTCGAACACTTTGACGCCTGATATTTCCGATCTTGTAATGAAAAGAAAATGTCAAGCTACAGAGGCCCAATAAATTTAGTATGCAATTTCTTGTTAAACAGTTGTTTCTTGTTTATTTCCCGAACATCGTATTTCCTGGTGTAGCATGTCACCAAGTCTTAGCAGCTAAGAGTTTGAGGCTGCCGATCTTGTAAGGCGCAGCTGGCACATCAGAGCGTTTGCCTTGCCGCCTGCCTCAGCCAGCCGTGCCACGTGCCAGCGTGCCGGCCCACTTGAATGGCCACAGCGAGCGACACGGCTCCCTGGAGCAGGGAGCGCTCCGCGGCTCACAACGGAGCCGACCAGCTGGAACAGCCTGCTCTACACTGTTTCTAAGCTCATGTTTCCAACGTCTAACAGCAACGTTAAGTTTGAGGTTAAACAATACAGGTGCTCCATTCTTTATTAAAGATGAAAGATATAGGTCTGTTTAATGTTCGTACCATTTCTCCCTCCGAAAAAGTAACTTTCCAGTTTAGTACTCGAGTAATTAAGCTGCTTCTCCGCTTGATATGGTGATCTTTCACTCGGTGGATCAGGAATGCCCTGTTCGGTCCGCCATATCACTGATTTTCCTCTGTCATAGCGCATAAAAAGTGGATGACAAATGGCAGCTTTCATTAGTGATTGAGTTTTGAAGTGTTGAGTCAGATTTATCAGCTGGTAGACACTTCGATGCCAACCTAAGGCAATATCAAGCCAAAATTAGAAGGGCCAGTGATACGAATTAAAAACGGTGAGATTCAAAACTAAATCTGATGTTCATGTGATATTTATTCTCGTTAGTTTAGTGACCCGTTTCGGATATGTTGCTGATGAAGTAAATTAAATTTTACTATAACCCATGGTTTGTGTGAGTGTTGTACCAAAGAAACCCAAGATAATTGTAAATTCAGCTCTATACACAGAAATTCATGTTATTTCAGCGAACTGGGACGTAATTTCTTTGTCTAAAAAAAGATAGTGGAATTTACCTATTTCTAATTACTCCTGTCAGGTGATGCGTTACATTGCCTTGCTGCATAATTTCCCAGTTTCCCTAAGTCTTTTACAGGAAATTCCGTTCTGTAAACCCAGTCACCCCTTAAGCACATGATGGAAACTCTGTATGTCCTAAAATCACACTTCCCTACTTCATCAGGATCTTGGCCTGGAAAGTGATATATTTTGGTTTTTGGTCTTCAGTCAAGGGTTTTACATGCTTAACGTCGAAAGTTTAACGCATTACCTCATTTGGAAAGTAATCACATATTTGAAGTGGTTTTATGCTTGAGAGTTCGATTGTTTATTGAACTGTGGCTGGGGTTACTGGTAATAAAAACCCGCTAAATACAGGCTTCAACTGCAAACGACGTAGTCCAGAACAGTGCCTCCTAAGTTCTCCTCGTCTCGTACAACCGATGTCGCATCTCATTGGTCATGTCCCTTTCAACAAAGCACAAATCTGACGCGTCTTATTCAGTCTCTCGCGCTTCTGTATGCTCTGGAACCTGGAAGTCGTCGTTGTGACGTCACAAAAAACTCTAACAGCTCCACGACCACGACCAGTTTCACGTACCGTGTCAGGTCGGCTTTAAGATAGGGATGGGAAAAATTGGTTAAAACCGATACCGTTTTTCTAGCTGTGAGCAACCGATAATTTTCGATACTAACTTCATCTAGGTTTTAACAGGATTTTTTAAATTTTTTATTAATAATCGTATTAAAAAATCGGCACATCAATTTGCCATTGCAGCAGTGCTGAAATTTTTTAGTTTTTAAGTAATTTTTTTTAGTGGGTAATGTTTATTCGTAAAATGTCCATTGCTTTGGTATATTGGATTATTACATATAGCGATCAGTATTATGCCAATGATAACACCGACGTTTGGATGGTAGCAACAGACACATGGCCTAAGAATCGGTACAGCATTGCTGACACTACAATGCACCTGTCGTCGTGTGGTACGTCTTATTGGACGGTACATGAGTTAGTCCCCCCACTGGGTACGATGGCCGAAGCGCAATGGCCAACTTCCAACCAAAGTGATAGGCAAGTTCATTCGTTTATTCGGAAAGGGAGGCCAAAACTGTTGCCCGCTTTCGGCCGGTCAGTGACGCGCTACGGTGACACAATATAGGCGCACATCCTGCAGTCTTTCTCAAACGATTTTACAATAAAAAATTCATTTTTGGGGTTACTTATATCTTTATATGTCAGCTTCACGAAAATGTGCCCGTCACTTCTTTAATGGTCATATAGTGATTATGATACGTGCACTTATGAAACGTGAACTTGCGACATGCTCGAAATTCGAAAAAGTTTGCAATGAAAAATAGGAACCGCTATGATTTTGCGTTTGGTGCGTATTACGTAATATGATGCTGCGTATCAAATTTAGCTAACATATTAAAGTTTTCTTTAGTTTTGGGTGGAGGGCTCTGTGTGTCATCCATCTCGAGAAAGCTGATCTGATGTAGCACATTCATTTGCGATCGTGCACGCCGTGATAACGCCAGAATGAAATATCCGCAACATTTCTCATAGCCTTAAACAGACTGAGATACTGAAATGAGATTTTGGCAAGTGATAGCATGGAAAGAGGAGAGTATTTTGCCATGTGGCTATTGTGCAGAATCCCATTATCTACCGTGTTATTCTATTAACTACAGACTTTTCGATGAAAGGATGAAAATTTTATGGCTATTGATAGCTGGTGAAGTGCGAAATTCCTTGGACTTTGGAACAGCATAAGTGAAGACACACGTTTATTTTTGTACCAAGGATGTGCTTTTTCATAAGCCATTGACCTTATTTGTCCACAATTCCTCACTTAATAAACCGTTGTTTCAGAATTCTCTCGCAGTTGAGTTCACACAACTTGTGAGGGCGATGACATTGTGTAAGCTCCGCTGTGTTTCGGCAAAAGAAACAAATTTTTACGTGACGACAAGAAAAAAATAGGTTTTATCAAAATTCGGCACTCATTATGCTTCTCTGAAAGTTACAAATGGTTAATAACTCAGGCGAAACTAAATCGCTACTTTTGTTGCACTTGCAGCATTTTTCTTCTTAGATGCTAACCTAAGCAGAGGTGACACTAGATCTTTTTTATGGTAACCATGCAAGTGTGGGCATGGAGGGGTTCCACCTAACATTTACGAAAAAGTTGAGCGTAGGCCTCAGTTTAGAACGGTACTTCCCCTCCAACGCTCTTCATTTCCCCTACATCGCCTGCCTATAACCTCCGCCATTACCACTCTCCTCACGTGTATGCTATCGATTGTGTATCTACCGGCCACGTTATTCTATGCGCAATCTATATGTGCGCGCAGTGTGCACGTCTTGCACCCATCCAGTCTATACGGTATTTTCTCGCTGTCGCCCCCAGACATCAGTTGTGTTGTACAATGACAGCATTCCTAGTCTGAACTTATTTTACGATGTTCGTTGCCAGTGAAGTATAATGCTCCATTTCCTTTAAAAGATTAAAAACAGGACAAGGCACACGAAACTTGCGCTAGTGTACAAGGAGAAAACGTCCACAGTGTTTTTGGAAGAGAATGTAAATTTGATAGATATACCCAAAATTTTACTGTCATACTCTAAACTTATGATTACACCGAAACCTTTAATTTCACGGTTGCTCTCTGGTGAACAATTGATACCATACAATAGTGGCGATTCAGTTCATGATGTTTCGCTCTCGCAGCCGCGTTGCCTCTCTGCTTCTACTTAGTCATCTTTGCAGCACGCTATCTTATTTTGACGTGGATAAGGGCCTTCGACTTCTCCGTTTTCAAAAGTATTCTTCAGAGAATTCTCAAATCGCACAAATATCAGTGGAGATAAAGCATTAAGTAACGTGGAATGGTTTACATGTGAAACGTGATATATAGAGCGGTTTTAAAACTATGGTTATACACGAGACGAATACAAACGGGTGCAGCCGTTTAGCAATAAGCGCCATTCCAACTCTAAAGGACAGTGGAAAGAAGGCGCTCGCGTCATCTCTTGCAGCGAAATAGGAGTTAGCACAAGCGCAATGACGCTGTACGAATTCGCAGGGAGTCTCCTGGTAACTCGGCAGTCGGCAGCGATGCCCGAGTGTGGGTGGGGTATCAGTCCCTGTCTCCCGGCTGGCTGTTGGCTGTCTCTAGTTTGCAGGAGACGCCTCCACTCATACGCTATGCACGGGGCGGATCGTCCCTGCTCGGCTGTCGCCTCTGCCGGAACATGCGGGACTGAGTGACTCCCAAAGCGTATCGCCGCGTCTCGACTCGCTGACGAGCTGCCGGGCGGCGCTGATGGAGTCCCTCAGTCCCAGCCGAAAGCGCAGACGGCGTAATGGATGCCAGCGCGACCCTCGGCATTCCAGGGGGAATCAACTTACCCTGTCTCCACAGTTCCACGTAAAGCAGTCAGAAGTACGTGGGTGAGCGAGCATTTGATGGTGATATTTATCTCATCCGCTACTGGCACTATCTCACTTCCCAACCAATTCAACCAGCAATGCCTGATTTAATTCGACTACATTCCATTACTTCCACATCTATAGCTGCGTACACTCTAATCAGCCAGAACATTGTGGCCACCGACGTACTATCGATATAAGCCCGTCCAGGCGATAGCAGCGTCAGCTGGCGAACAATAGCTGCTAGTCAAACAAAAGCATGGTGCATATAGTATCACTCAGCGTGCTGTGCGCGTGTATAAAGGTGACAAAAGCAAGAACAGCGTTTCTAAAAAAAGAGAAAATATATGTTCAACATTAATTTCGGTCTTGGGAAGTCCTTCTGGAATTATGTGTTTGGATTATAGTTTTACATGATAGTGAAAAGTGGACAATTCATATTTACTTCTCGGACGCAAACTAAAATCTAGAAGATGCCAACTACACGCCGGCCGATGTGGCAGAGCGGTTCTAGGCGCTTCAGTCCAGAACTGCGCTGCTGCTACGGTCGCAGGTTCGAATCCTGCCTCGGGCATGGATGTGTGTGATGTCCTTAGGTTAGTTAGGTTTAAGTAGTTCTAAGTTCTAGGGGCCTGATGACCTCAGATGTTAAGTCCTATAGTCCTCAGAGCCATTTGAACCATTTTTGTAAACTGC
Organism: Schistocerca gregaria; assembly: GCF_023897955.1. Lineage (NCBI taxonomy): Eukaryota > Metazoa > Arthropoda > Insecta > Orthoptera > Acrididae > Schistocerca > Schistocerca gregaria. The sequence goes on from NC_064921.1 coordinate 188,666,804, forward strand.
AAATAGAATAGAATAAAAATATTACGTATAACAAATTTTACAAGGAAAAATTACAAGTCACAAATTCAACAGCAAAAAACTAATACAAATTAACATCCCACACGGCATTTGTTGCTGTACTATTACACTTATCATTTTACTGCAAAACAAAGTAAGTGTCACACAAACGAAGGCTACGATCACACTGATTCGTCTACAGACACAGAAATGCCACATTCGACTGAGAAGGCTTCAGTCTTCACAGCAATTGGGCGTCCTTCTTTGGCGCAAGCGTACTTACTCTGTGACAGCACCAGTCCTGTTATTTTATACACGGTGGTGAAACTCGTATAGGGATTTCCGGTAACACGATCCCGGTTCGCTGCCAGGCCACTTGAAACGCTGCAAGTTTATCAGTCCATCATCTCGCTTTCTTATTGGCTTATTTCTAGTCTACCATATTTGTTTTCGTGTCGTAGTTAAAAGAAGCAGGTTTCCTCACAATGTGCTTCTGATTACGACTTTTCGTGTGTATTGCACTCTTTGAATTGCGTTGGAAATATGTTGCTCGTATTCTGATTGCATTCTGCAGGCATCAGAAATATTGTGTGGGATAAATGATTCCACATTTGAATTTGTTTCATATGAAACAGAAGCTGATTGGATTCGTTGCATGGTGTGTATTCGTAATTGCTTACGAATCTGTTTGTAAACAAACTCCATCCGAAAAGGTCTTGGAAGGCCCAACGGTACCGACCGGCCGCCGTGTCATCCTCAACCACAGGCGTCAATGAATGCGGATATGGAGGGGCATACGGTCAGCACACCGCTCACCGGGCCTTATGGCAGCTTACGAGACCGTAGCCGCTACTTCCCAGTTAAGTAGCTCCTCAGTTTGCCTAACAAGGGCTGCGAAACGGCAGGCCGGACGGTCACCCATCCAAGCGCTAGCCCAGTCCGACAGCGCTTAACTTCGGTGATCTAACGGGAATCGGTGTTACCACCGCAAAAAGGCCGTTGGCTGTCTATGAACAGCTCGATTTAAATGCATTGTAAGTATATTGCCTTTGCTCACCTTTATTTTGGTTTGCAACCGTTTTCCGTAATTTCTCGAATTTAACTGAGAACGAAATATTAGAAGGATTTGACAGTATTAGTATTGTTGTGACTGAATGAGTACGTAATTCCGCTTCGATTGCATGTTTTCTCTTGCCGCCGAGTGCATTGCATTTCATGCTGCCTTACAGGGTATGGATGTAGATCCAGAATGAGATTTTCACTCTGCAGCGGAGTGTGTGCTGATATGAAACATCCTGGCAGATTAAAACTGTGTACCCGACCGAGACTCGAACTCGTGACCTTTACCTTTCGCGGGTAAGTGCTCTACCAACTGAGCTACCGAAGCACGACTCACGCCCGGTCCTCACAGCTTTACTTCTTCCAGTATCTCGTCTCCTACCTTCCAAACTTTACAGAAGGTCTCCTGCGAACCATGCAGAACACAGTTTTAATCTGCCAGGAAGTTTCATATCAGCGCACACTCCGCTGCAGAGTGAAAATCTCGTTCTGGAAACATCCCCCAGGCTGTGGCTAAGCCATGTCTCCGCAATATCCTTTCTTTCAGGAGTGCTAGTTCTGCATGGTTCGCAGGAGAACTTCTGTAAAGTTTGGAAGGTAGGAGACGAGATGCTGGCAGAAGTACAGCTGTGAGGAGCGGGCGTGAGTCGTACTTCGGTAGCTCGGTAGAGCACTTGCCCGCGAAAGGCAAAGGTCCCGAGTTCGACTCTCGGTCGGGCATACAGTTTTAATCTGCCAGGAAGTTTCTTATGGATGTAGATGTAGGTGAGTATGCTTGGTAGTTATGGTGACAAGTGTACTCTTCCTTGCAAATGCCGAAAATGCGGGAGTAGTTACGCACATGTTTCACACGTTATTAACAGGTTCTACAAGCAGTGCATTTTAGGAGAAATCTGTAAAGCTTTCGGTGGTCTCCATTAAATGCGAGACAACGAAAAACGGATGGGAACAAAAATAACGTAGCATACGACCAATATAATTACAATGCTTGTAAGCCGAGCAGCCCACACACAGATTCGTAACAAAGACACGTGAATGCACAGTATATCAAGCGACGAAACCTGCTTCCATTTCATGCGAAACAAAAACAAATACGGATCCATGTACCCCATTACGAATGAGAGCAAAAATTAAACAGGATAAGAGCCACATACTTACAATACAATTCAAAGAGTGCAATACTACACAAGAAAGTGGTAATCAGGACCATAATTTACACTTGTTACTACCCATGTGGTCGCATTTGCATAACTGAGTTTTAAAAATAATACGCTTTACCACCAGACCACCCATACAGTACAAATGAAATGTATTGTCATCTAGTACTTGTATTTTGCAAAAGAAGAAACAGATTGTTGCGCCATATTTTTTCCGAATTCGAAGTGCACTGCCAGGCTACTAGTGAAACTTCTTTATTTAAATGTGTGAATTTGTACTTAAATTGCTGAATGACTGAGATGATGAAACTTTTACGTTATTTGATTCTGAAACAGCTGAGTAAAACTGAACGCACTGAGACTACTTTCTCTTTACCTTTTCTTATCATGTCAACACTGGCCCACAATATTCTAGCACAACGCAATCTGACCTCTCAAAAAAAAAAATCACAACCTGACTTCAAATAATTAATACAGAGGAATGGCCCTAAATAAGAAGCAAACCTGAGAATGACCTATACATTTCACTGAGCACTTACCTCACAAAAATCTTCATTACGCGAACTACTGCAGTACAGCGAGCGTCAATAGTGCCAACTAAATAAAAGATTCCAACTACGAAAGCCACTAATTACTAATAGGCATGTGGTTAGCAAAGGAAAAATTTTGTTGCAAACCAAATAATTGTATTTTTTACCTTAATAATGTGACATCCAGTTCAAACACGAATATAAATCGTCATTGACATCCAGTACAAAGATATATAATCATGAATAATTGTCAATCTCCGAGTCGGATACTTGCAGATCGTTAGCCTACGCTAACACTTCAGACCTCTACCCTCCCCTCCCCCCCTCTCAACGCTAACTTCTCACATCTAACATCCATCACTGCTGGCTGTTCACCTCCAACTGCCCTGCGGTACCTCCATCATTGCTAGTGACTTCCAACGAGTCCAACCAGCCACAGAGTCTCTTACAAAGAAAGCGCACCTAGAGATCTAATGCAAAGCGCTACACAGCTATGCCAACACAGAAGCAGCCAACTTACACTAGGAGCGCTACTGTCGGTCACTGTTTCCATATCGTTACATGGACCTTGCATTTCTGTTATTTTGGTGTCCTACGATTTTATAGCCCATCTCGTAAGTCACAGGAGTTCAGTGTTTCTGCAGAAGGCTAAACGAAGCTCGTTATTCGGGCACAAACGTAAAACAAAAGTGAGTTGCGTTTCACCGAGGTGCCGGTGTGGTGCGATTGCGTTTGATAGTCAGCGGATGTTTAACAGCGACTGGTAAACGCCTATGGGAAGCCCGCGACGCGCCGCGACAAGACTGTTATTAATGAAGCGACAATGTGCTGAATATTTATTGGCCCGCCTCATTTTAATTCTACGCTCTTAAATGCATGAAGCGAGCGCTCTCCCTTATTAATTAAAATGTCAGCGAAAATGCGAAGAATTTTAATCACGCGTGCGAATCTCAGGCGTTTAATCGTAGTTTGTGCTCACAATTAACGACGCAGATATTATTCCGACCTTTTTTTTTGCGGTTTATGGTGTGAAAGCTGGACTCATTTCAAGATACTGGGGGAAAAAAGAAGACATAACACAACAAAAAGAGAGATAAACATCGGCCACCATAGCCGGAATGTCGCGCTAAGCTTCTCATTTTATAACCCGGAACTGGAAGATTAAAAAATTAATTAATTAATTAATTAAAAAGCGGTACCTCACACCACAGGGGAATTTATAGATTCTATGTTTCAGCTAAATTCGTTTAAAAAGGGGTTTGTACCAGGATATAGCAATCTATGGATTCAAAAGTAAACGCATAATTTCATATTGTGATTTTAATGGTACAGTGAGACAAATGACGTATTGGTTGAGCCACTTGAATTGTAGTAGGGAAAGCGGGGTTTTAAAGCGAATTCCAAATACGCACATTTGGACTAGAGCATACTCGTACAAAACAAACCACGGCATTATGGAAGCGTGAAACTACCTCTTGAATTATTTTTATTAATCAATGACGTACGGAACTTTCCCTGACAAAGACAACTCAAACTTAACCTACTCATTTATTACCCACAATATACAAGCCCAATGCAATCTGACTGTGATTCATTGACATCATGACTTCCAATAATTAACACAAAAGAATGGACCTGAATTGCAAGGAATCCTAACAATAATACAAATAAAAAAATATTGAATTAAAGAAATATGAAATTACCTCCAACTCTGTTAATTGCCTAAACTCATTCCAATAACGAATCCCAACAGTGCAAACACCTCCTTTTTTTATAAGTCACTTACCTCACAGAACATCTTCATAACACGAATTACCGCAATTACAGCAAGCAACAACAAAAACAACCGGCTAAATAAAAAGATTCTATCTACTACGGACTCTAACTACTGGGCGACATATGGTTAGTGAAACAAAGATGTTGTTGAAGAGCAAACAATGTAACTAGAAAATTTTACGGTAGTCACGTGACATCCAGTACCAAAAAGTATATAGTTATCAATAAATATAAACATAATCAACCAAATATCCACCATCATACATTTCCTTCCGTATTTTCTTATACAACCATCATTTCATTTCACTTTACAATGCATGTCCTACCAACACTAAGAATATCATGTCCATTCACTTCCCTACCCACTCGCTATTTGCTAGTCCGTCCAGCCACAGAATCTCTTGCCGAGGGCGCAGAGCGCTGTCAGCGATATTAACACCATCTATAGCGCTGCCAACATACAAACAGGCTACGTACAAGCGTTAGAGAGTAATAAATGTCTGGCAACAATTTATTGGTGGTCAAAAGCGCTAGAATAGCTGTAAGTACAAAATTATGAATGGAACGTTTGATCATGTAGAAGTGAAAACTTTGTTTAAGATGAACAGTTGGAGGTATTGAGGCAAACGGAAATTGGAAATTTGTGGTATGGACTCTGGGACCAACTCCTGATGTCATAGGTCCCCGCCGGCCGCGGTGGCTGACCGGTTCTAGGCACTTCAGTCCGGAACCACGCAGCTGCTACGGTCGCAGGTTCGAATCCTGCGTCAGACATGGATGTGTGTGATGTCTTTAGGTTAGCTAGGTTTACGTAGTTCTAAGTCTAGGGGACTGATGACCTCCGGTGTTAAGTCCCATAGTTCTTAGAGCCATTTGACCCATTTTCATCGGTCCTAGGCGTACACACTACTTAATCTAACTGAAACTAACTTACGCTAAGGACAACACACACATTCATGCCCGAGTGAGGACTCGAACCTCCGACGGGGGGAGCCGCTCAAACCGTGACAAGGCGCTTTAGACCGCACGGCTCCCCCGCGTGGCATGTATTGAGGCAATAAATGTGAAATAAAACTGCTCATAAAATGCTTGCAAAATGGTTCAAATGGCTCTGAGCACTATGGGACTTAACTTCTGAGATCATCAGTCCCCTAGAACTTAGAACTACTTAAACCTAACTAACCTAAGGAGGGCCGGCAAAATACTTGCAAGGAAAGCTGCTAAACATCCGCTAAGTCACAATGCTGACGTTCATTGAAGAGGAGTGTAACGAAAGATAAGAAGACGAGACAGCTGCAAACGTAACTGCAGAACTGAATGTCGCACACGCTCATCCTTTCAGCAGCAAAACAACACGAAAGGAGTTGTTCTCAACGACGAACCTGGGTGCAAGAATGGCAAAATGTCATTTTTTCGGCTGAATCCAGGTTCTGTTTACAGCATCGTGATGGTCGCATCGTTTTTGGCGACATCGCGGTGACCGCACATTGGAAGCGTCTATTCGTCATCGCCATACTGGCGTATCACCTGGCGTGATGGTAGGGTGCCACTGGTTACACGTCTCGGTCACCTCTTGTTCACATTGACGGAACTTTGAACAGTGGACGTTACATTTCAGATGTGTTACGACCCGTGGCTCTACCCTTCATTCGATCCCTGCGAAACACAACATTTCAGCAGGATAATGCACGACAGCATGTTGCAGGTCCCGTACGGGCCTTCCTGGATACAGAAAATGTTCGACTGCTGCCCCGGCCAGCACATTCTCCAGATCTCTCACCAATTGAAAACGTCTGGTCAATGGTGGCCGAGCAACTGGCTCGTCACAATACGCCAGTCACTACTCTTGATGAACTGTGGTATCGTGTTGAAGTTGCATGGGCAGCTGCACCTGTACACGCCATCAAGCTCTGTTTGACCCAATGCCCAGGCGTATCAAGGCCGTTATTACGACCAGAGGTGGTTGTTCTGGGTACTGATTTCTTAGGAGCTATGCCCCCAAACTGCGTGAAAATGTAATCACATGTCAGTTCTAGTATAATATATTGCCCAATGAATACCCGTTTATCATCTGCATTTCGTCTTGGTGTACCAATTTTAATGGCCAGTAGTGTATAAGTTTGTGCATGCCCAGTACCTGCCTTATCAATCGTTGTACAGCAGTTACTTCAGGTCTCGTAAAGAAAAAACACATACCATTTTTTAATACTAACACCCAAATGAGAGTGCAATCATTTTTATTATCTCGCTTTTAGAAATATATTTTGCCTATAACCGTACACTGTGTTCACTTCTAAGCATACACCCTCCGTGCTTCCCTTACTCACTGTCAGCATGACCTCTGCACTTATAACTGCACGTGTTCTGTGTAAGACCTGCTGTAATTCCTGTATAACAAAATTCCCGAATTCGTATAATGAAACGGAAAACGCATTGCACCAGTTGGGTTGCATAGCTCCTCAGTATGGAATGGTGGTACTTGCCATGGTATTGTTTTGCCAAATTGCCGTTCCTTGGTGTCCAATATCTACCGAAAATAAGCACGTAACGAAGTTCTGTGACGTATATTTTTGTACTGTTCGCATGAAAGGAATCGCAGTGTGGTGTCCCAATGCGTTCATTTTGGTTAACCCTGTACACTTCAAACTCTTACTTCGCCTGTAATATTTGGCCTACGTGGCTCCCTCTGTTACCGCCGAAGCTTTTTCCTAATGTCTTAAAGATGTCCTATCATCTCATCTCTTCAACTGCCTAGCATCTTCAACATATTGTTTGCCTTCTTCCGCCTATTGTTCCATATACAGGTCCGACAATACAGGAGAATGGTAGCGTCCATACCTTACGTAATTCTGAAGGTGAGTGCGATCGCTTGGATTTAGAGCGTATGTAAATTTTTATACTGATCCTGCTGCTGCATCATTGTCTTCTAACATGTCTCAAGAAACGGAGAACAAATGCCATGAGATAGCTATATGAATACACACAGATGGTGGTGCTACCTCTAACGCAAGGTATAAAAGGGCAATGCATTGTCGAAGCTGTCAATGTACGCAGGAGAATCATGTGCAAAAGGTTTCCGACGTGATTATGACCGCACGAAGGGAGTTAATAGACTTTGAACGCGGAATGCTAGTTGGAGGTAGTCGCATGGGACATTCCACTTCGGCTATCGGTAGGGAATTCAATATTCCGAGATTCAAATTGTCAAGCGTGTGCCGATAATACAAAATTCCAGCCATTACCTCTCACCATGGACAACTCAGTCACCGACAGCTTTCACTTAACGATCGAGAACAGCGGCGTTTGCTTACAGTTGTCAGTGCTAATAGAAAAGCAACACTGCGTGAAATAACCACCGAAATCAGTGTAGGAAGTACGACGAACGCATCAGTTAAAACAGTTTGATGAAATATGGCGTTACATCTACATTTATACTCCGCAAGTCACCCAACGGTGTGTGGCGGAGGGTACTTTATGAGGCACTGTCATTACCTCCCTTTCCTTTTCCAGCGCGTATGGTTCGCGGGAAGAACGACTGCCGGACAGCCTCCGTGCGCGCTCGAATCTCTCTAATTTTACATTCATGATCTCCTCGGGAGGTATAAGTAGGGGAAGCAATATATTCGACACCTCATCCAGAAACGTACCCTCTCGAAACCTGGACCGCAAGCTACACAGCGATGCAGAGCGCCTCTCTTGCAGAGTCTGCCTCTTGAGTTTGCTAAACATCTCCGTAATGCTATCACGCTTACCAAATAACCCTGTGACGAAACACGCCGCTCTTCTTTGGATCTCCATGGGCGCTGATGACCACGCTGTTTAGCGCCCGTAAACCTCAAACACACACACACTTCTTTGGATCTCCGTCAACCCCACCTGGTACGGATCCCACACTGATGACCAATACAATGGTTAAGGGGCTATGACAGCAGACGACCGAGGCAAGTGCCTTTACTAACACCACCACATCGCCTGCAGCACTTCTCTTGGGATCGTGATCATATCGGTTGGAGTCTAGTCGACTGGAAAAGCGTGGCCGTATCAGATGAATTCTGATTTCAGATGGTAAGTGATGATGGCAGGATTCGAGTGAGGTGCAGGCCCCACGAAATCATGGTTGCCAACGTAAAAGGTGGTCGCGGTTCCATAATGGTGTGGGCTGTGTGTACACAGCACGGACTGTGCCTTTGGTCCAACTGAACCGATCATTGAAACGGTTATGTTCGGCTACATAAAGACCATTTGCGGCCATTCATCGACTTCATGTTCCCAAACCACGATGGAATTATTATGGCAGACAATCCGCCACAATTGTTCGCGATTGGTTTGAAAAACGTTCTGGATAATTCGAGCGGATGTTTGGCCACCCAGATCGCCCGACATGAAACCCCTCGAACATTTATGAGGCATTATCGAGAGGTCCGTTCGTGAACAAAATCCTTACCAGCAACACTTCCGCAATTGCGTACAGCATTAGAGGCAGCATGACTGAATATTTCTGCAGGGGACTTCCAAGGACTTGTTGAATACATGTCACGTAGAGCTGCAACACTATGCCGGACAAAAGGAGATCCGACATGATATTAGGAGGTATCCCATGACTTTCGTCACCTCAGCGTGTGTGTACCACTCGAAGGTTTCAAACCGGTCGGGTTCACGAGTACACTAAAAAGTAAGCAATTACTACTAAGTACGGAGAAATGCTAAATGAGCATTCTGTCGACGAGTGTTTAAAGACAAATCTTCCTCCATTCCTTTAATCCGGACCGGAAATGCTTTTGCTCGAATTTCGGCCAAGTGTGTCAATGATGTAAAAACATAACTTGCGCATAACATGGTGAACGACCATACGTAGCAGTCATTGGACCCGATCTATGATTAAAGTAATACACTCAGTCTCAGAACTGACGATAGCAAATGCTGCAATGTCGAACGAATATTATTAAAATAATCCTTGATTGCTCTTTAATTGTTCGATCATTTGAACTGAATCGTTGGCACAGTAAGTTGAAAAATAAATTTTGTGGTAAAGTTAACAAATTAACGTTTCCCTTATAATAACACGATGTGAAAGCCGCTGTATCACGTAAAGTAACATCGATGTGAAATGTCTGCGTTACAGAGTCAATACTGTAAATTCATGAAACTGTAAATGTAACTCTGAAACTTATTTGGCATTACGTCCAGTGCACATTTAAATGTATCTTTCACATCAAAAATCTTCATCTTTCACTCTAACCCGTTCGTGTTCTTCGAGGAATAGTTTCTATATAATATGGGAAGTCGTAGCTATTGAAAATTAAGAACTTACTTCAAATTAACGTTATGTTTACGATTTGTGTTACATTCCCCCGCCCCTCCCCCGATGCCTTGGCTACCACGTTCACGATGTTTTGTGTTCCACTACCGAAAACGTAAGTGACCTAACAGTTGAGACATTGAAGCTGCCCGGTATGCGTGTGTTACTGCAAATGAACCGTCTGCAGTATCTAAACATTGAACGCCACTATTTTCAATTTTTATTATTTTTTTATAGAACGCAATTTCAAGAAACGTTGCTTTCGTGTGTCATTTCTACCATACCACCTGATCAAACCGCTGTGTGTAATTTGGTAGCAGTGTGAGGAAAACGTTTCTCATGTGTATCTGTCTACTTCCCATTATGTCTCTTAACCGCTAGGTACACATGATTTTTTTTCGATATGGATGGGAAACTAACTTTCTAATTTTGTAAGGTTCTTTTGCATCCGTCAATTTATGACATTCGCGTATTAATCATATGATTAAAAGAGGCACAGGAGAAAACAGATATCCAGTGTGACAAAAGAAGCTTTGAGTGAGTGTATTTACGAAAAGATGCTGAGCTGCCGGCTGCAGTGGCCGTGCGGTTCTAGGCGCTACAGTCTGGAAGCGCTTGACCGCTACGGTTGCAGGTTCGAATCCTGCCCCGGGCATGGATGTGTGTCATGTCCTTAGGTTAGTTAGGTTTAAGTAGTTCTAAGTTCTAGGGGACTGATGACCACAGCAGTTAAGTCCCATAGTGCTCAGAGCCATTTGAACCAAAGCTGAGATGCGCGATAGATTGTTAAGTTTCCATAACAAATGAACCAGCATTAGTCATGGATGATTTACAAAAATTCGCTGCTGAAGTTATAAAACCAGTGAGTTAGTTTAATAAGTGAAACTAAATATTACCAAAAAATATACAAAAAAAACAGAATCATTTGAAATCGGCAACTTCTAAAAGTTCCTATTCGCGTAATTATCAACTAATCAGAGAGGATCGTCGGGATCTGAGCAGGTGTGGCTGATAGTTTCAAAAACACTTACAAAAAGAAAAGGGTGGTGGTGGTGAAATGCGGAATCTTTAACAGTACATTGGTTGTCAGCGAAGAAATTGCCTTACAACAGAGTCCATCCAACGCTAAGGAAATTATCCCAACAAAGGCAGTGAGTAAGGCACTACAGTCAACAATACGCAGGCACTTCCTACATTCGTGAATGAGTAACAGGGAAAGAATTGCTAGGCAGAAAATTAATGCGAAAGCAGACGCCAGCGAACAATAGTTGCGTCAATGACGACCCTCTGCTGCCTGTCCATAGAAAAGTTACTTTTTTGATGAGAGATACCGTTAAGAAGCCATAACTGATGTGGTCGTATGCTCCCCTATTACCCTTCGTGAAGCTTGTGCTTGCGTTTGGCGAGAAACAACATGATGATAGTATTATGTTATTGTTATTAACACAAACTAACACGAGGGTATAACAACCAAAGCCAGCCGGAGTGGCCGAGCGGTTCTAGGCGCCACAGTCTGGAACCGCGCGAGCGCTACGGTCGCAGGTTCGAATCCTGTCTCGGGCACGGATGTGTGCGATGTCCTTAGGTTAGTTAGATTTAAGTAGTTCTAAGTTCTAGGGGCTGAAGTCCCATAGGGCTCAGAGGCATTTGAACCATTATAACAACCAAAGAACTCGATGAAAGCCTTGAAGTCACCAAGGCGGTAATAATTCATACGATAAAATTTGCGTAAGAGGAACTTACTAATATAACGACACGGTTCTGTGGAGCTTATGTATATATAACTTTTAATTTTATTCTCCTTTCTTTCATGATGTTTAGTGGTCAGTGACTGTTTTTAATAATTGCAAATGTATCTGTTAAATCATAGAGTTACAGTGTGTGAGTAGATGATTGTTATCACGAGAGACTGTCCATGAGTCGAGAGTGAAGCATCGATAGTGGAAAGTGAGGCGAGAGACTGTAACGTAATAGTGTAGCTCCTCGTTTGTTTCATGTGTCACTGCTAAAATTATGAAAATAAGGCCTGGTTTACACAGGAGCGAATGGAAGCGAGGACCAACGAAAGAGCATTCGTAGGTAATTCGGCTTGTTCACTACTATCCGCTTATATGAACAAGCGTTTACGCGACTAGAGGGAACACAGCATTGTCTACGAACTCTGCGTTATTGTTTCCTTGAATCCAATAAGCGGCATGCAGGATACGATTCTGTATAGCTAGAGCCACGATCCACAACTCTGATATTCAGAGAGGAATATTTGCCATGGTGAGTGCACAGTTTTAGACAAAATTAAAGAAAAAGTACAAGTGCGAGTAGAACTTGCCTTCTTGGGATAAATAGAAATTCAATTTTGTATATAGAGATGTTGTTGTTGTTGTTGTTGTTGTTGTTGTGGTCTTCAGTCCTGAGACTGGTTTGATGCAGCTCTCCAATCGGGTCGAATGGTGATTCTTAGTGGAAAATTTTTGAATAGTTCTTTTGGCAAGCGTGTTGCATGCTTTAGAGGGCGTTAAATACGAAATTTTGGCACGGGATTTACTCAAAAAGGGGAAAAACGAAAAATTGGTTTTTTGTTTGTCTTTCGCTTATAACTCGAAAACAAGAAAACTTTTGGGAATGTTGAATATTTATGAAAATAAAGATGATAAAATTTCCCGAAAAATAGGTTTAAGTGACGTTTTGCGTCAGTCCAACCATATGACGTGTAGCGTTTGTTGAACTTAGCGTAATTTCGAGAGCCACCACCAAAACCTAACTCCTAATCCCTCAATATGCTCTTTTGTTCACTCAAACGATAAAATAGCTTTCATCACTCCTAGAATTAAAAGTGTCCAAATAAGTTATGTAAATGACATAATAATTTCGCTTTATCTGTCATGTGGTAATAATAGAGAGAGTTATCGTAATATTATGTTACCAACACAATAATTTTAAACAAATTCCGAAGGAGTTTCACCCTTTTCGCGCTTCGTTTTTAGTTGTTTCGTCTGCAGATTGGAAATGTATACTGGTATGCTAGAGATAAGTAAGATGATAATGATTAATTCTAAGCCGGCCGAAGTGGCCGTGCGGTTCTAGGCTCTGCAGTCACGAACCGCGAGGCCGCTACGGTCGCAGGTTAGAATCCTGCCTCGGGCATGGATGTGTGTGATGTCCTTAGGCTAGTTAGGTTTAACTAGTACTCAGAGCCATTAGAACCATTAGATTAATTTTAGTTCACACCAAATGAAAGGTAAATAACTGAAATTGAAACTAATGTACAGTGTTTGTTACGATAATGAGATAGCGAGATTTCTAAAGGTGAAAGTACACTGAAGCGCCAAAGAAACTGTTATAGACATGAGTATCCCAGAGATTTGCAAACAGGCACAATACGACACTGCGGTCGGCAACGTCTATGTAAGACAAGTATCTCGTGCAATTGTTAGATCGGTTACCGCTGCTACAATGGCAGTTTATCAAGCTTTACGTGTGCTTGAACGTGGTGTTATAGTCAGCGCACGAGTAATGGGACACAGCATCTCCGAGTTATCGATGAAGTTGGGGGTTTTCCGGTACGACCATTTCACGAGTGTACCGTGAATATCACGAATCTCCGACATCGCTGCGGCCGGAAAAAGAACCAGCAAGAATGGTGTGGGGTGTGTGCAGTTGGAGTAATATGGGACCCCTGATACGTCTAGATATGATTCTGGCAGGTGACATGTACACAAGCATCCTGTCTGTTCACCTGCATCCATTCATGTCCATTGTGGATTCCGACGGATTTGGGCAAATCCAGCAGGGCAATGCTACAGCCCACACGTCCAGAATTGGCACAGAGGGGCTCCAGGTATATATACTCTTCTGAGTTTAAACAGTTCCGTTGGCCACCAAAGTCCCGAAACACGAACATTATTGAGCATATCTGGGATTACTTGCAACGTGCTGCTCAGAAGAGATCTCCACCCCTCGTATTGTTACGGATTTATGGACAATCCTGCAGGATCCATGGTGTCAGTTCCCTCCAGCACTACTTCAGACATTAGTCAAGTCCATGCCACGTCGTGCTGCGGCACTTCTGCGTGCTCACGGGTGCCCTGCACGATATTAGGCAGGTGTACAAGTTTCTTTGACTCTTCGGTGTTATATCATTGCACGACATCAGTGCAGCAGATATGACATCATAAACAACGAGAAGCGTGAAAAACTGCTGCTTCATGCATGACGTTTAAATTTCTCTCTGCTTTGCTACTTACTCCGTTCACAATAAATATCACAGACATTATTCACATACGCCGCTGAGTGCACCTAAAAAATTATGTAATTGCGCGACATACGCTTCCGGATATATGCCGCCTTAAGCACAATGCTAGGCGCTGTGTGGTGCGGTGGTGGGCCCACAGCTACAAATAAATACCTGGACAACGCCAGGTTTGTCTGCTTGTAAGAAAATAAGATACAAAGTGATACTTTCAAATATGACAGGATAATACGGAGAACTGAAAAAATTCCAACAAACTGGAACACGTTCATCTTTATAGCATTAGGTAAGAAGGGCACTAGAAAAAATTGCAATAAATGAACGCTGACTACAAAATACTGGCTAGGATACTGAACATACTGAACAAGAAATTACGACCATATGCGGAAGCATTGGGAGCGGGGGGGAGGGGGGGGGGGAGGGGGGGGGGAGGGGGGGGGAGGAACACCAGTGCAGTTTCACGAAGGAGAAAGCAGCAGATCCAATATTTGCCCTTAGAGTAACAAAGGAAAATAATTACGAGTACAATGTAACATAGCATGGATTTTAAAGCAGCTTATGTCAGTGTGAACAGTAACGGTCTTTTTAAGGCATTACGGGAGCTGGGAATACCATCAAAGCTAATAAGACAAGTGAAAATGAGCCTGGGCAATACCAACTGCAAAATAAAAGCTAATGACAAATCTTTCAAGGACTTAAGTATGGAGATTCTGTATCACCGACTTCATTTATCTTGGCTATGGAGGCTGTCACGTGAAAACCATATGCAAACTAAATGGTGTTGTTTTCAACAGGTTGACTCAAAATATGGCATTTTCGGCGACATAGCCATGGTTGGGAGAAATGGAGGATAGTTGCTGGAAAATTATATAGTTTTGGAAGGGGAAGCGGGCGCCATTGGCCTGGTGGATATAAGGTAAAAAAAAAAAGGTACATGATGAATGCCAGAAGCAAAACAAGGTGGAGAGGCGATAAGCAGTTCGAAGGATGTCAAAGAGTAAATTAGTTTAAGTATTTGGGATGAATGGTTAACAAAGGTAATATGGCGCGATCAAAGATGAAGGCAAAAATAGCTCCAGGCTACAGGTAAGATTACAGCTTCCTTAACATGTTGCGATGCGATGAAGAAAAAACAGACTCTGAATTTCACTGTTCTACAGCACTACGAATTCGGACTGATCGGCATCTCATTTTCTAATGGTGTATTAACAGTGTGAAGACCAAGCTTCGAACCATTTATTTTGTTTGGATGAAGTAATATATTGACTGGTCACTATTTAAATATATAATTAAACATTGTCATCATTTCTAGAAGAGTTACAGTCATCGTGTGTGCTAAAATTTATCATTCCGACACATCCCTTCCCACATCCTTGCTGGAAACAGTTTCTTACAGAGTGTTTGGCTACTAAACGGCACGACGGAATAGCTGCGATATTGTGTTTCAGTTTTGACGATGAAGTTTCTAATTAACGAAATCGCGGTCGCCATCTTGCTGTAGATCAACCATCTTCAAGAAGAGCAGAGTGTTTGCTCCTTCGAACTTTCTTCACGGCAGTGGCGACACCAGGTTAGACAAGTGAATATATCAGACTCATCACCATCAAACAATGGAAAGTCCAGGACAGAACTGTCATTAAAACCACCTTTGTTTATTTGATGTAAGGAGAGAATATTTATCCAGATAATAAATAAACAGGTAATTCAGTGATCCTTTAAGAAGTAATTAACAGAGTTACTCCGAGTATCAATTAATCAGCAGTACATGAATTGTTCTCGCAGCCAATCCAAGTGTTGGGCATTATGTTATTGCGAGGAAGTGGCAAATGAAACCATAGAAAAATTATGCTAATCAAACTCCAGTTAGGATTCACTTCGCCATATGCAAGCAGCCTTTATAATAACAGTATTTTGTTGTATCGATCTTAACTTCCACTTCACGATTTGACAACTTATTCCAAAAACGCATCTCAGGTCACTTTCGCTTTGTACAACTGTTACGTCAAGAACTGAATAGATACCATGTTTCAATAACGCATCTCAGCGCTTTGCGTAACTATTATCATTAGCAGAACTGAACTACTTGTGAGGATACTCGCTTATAGGAACAACAATCAACCTTCTGATTACAGTATCAATCATATAAATACTTACCTCGCTGTGTGTATTTATTTGTAATCGTTATTTGTAAGAGTGACTGCGTGTGTATAAGTGTGTTGTCTTGCGTATAAACGTAAGACGAATTTCAGACATTTATTTACCTGAATCTGAAGCATCTTGTGTTAAGCCCAGCCTGTCAGTAGAGTTAATCCTGGTCGACAAGTCGTTACTGTCGTCACGTTGTGCACTACGGAATTAAGTATCTGTGACTGTATAGTGAATGCTTGTCATCAAAGTACACTACTGGCCATTAAAATTCCTACACTAAGAAGAAATGCAGATGATAAATGGGCATTCATTAGACTAATATATTATACTAGAATTGACATGTGATTACATTTTCACACAATTTGGGAGCATAGATCCTGAGAAATCAGTACCCAGAATAACCACCTCTGGTCGTAATAACGGCCTTGATACGCCTGGGCATTGTGTCAAACAGAGCTTGGATGGTGTGTACAGGCACAGCTGCCCATGCACCTTCAACACGATACCACAGTTCATCAAGAGTGGTGACTGCCGTATTGTAACGAGCCAGTTGCTCGGCTACCATTCACCAGACGATTTCAATTGGTGAGAGATCTGGAGAATGTGCTGGCCAGGGCAGCTGTCGAACATTTACTGTATCCAGAAAGGCCCGTGTTGAAATGTAGGGTTTCGCAAGGATTGAATGAAGGATACAGCCACGGGTGGTGACGCATTGGAAATGTAGCGTCCACTGTTCAAAGTGCCGTCAATGCGAACAAGAAGAGACCGAGACGTGTAACCAATGGCACCCCATACCATCACGCCGGGTGATACGCCAGTATGGCGATGACGAATACACGCTTCCAATGTGCGTTCACCACAATGTCGCCAAACTCGGATGCGACCATCATGATGCTGTAAACAGAACCTGGATTCAGCCGAAAAAATGACGTTTTGCCATTCGTGCACCCAGGTTTGTCGTTGAGTATACCATCGCAGGCGCTCCTGTCTGTGATGCAGCGTCAAGGGTAACCGCAGCCATGGTCTCTGAGCTGATAGTCCATGCTGCTGCAAACGTCGTCGAACTGTTCGTGCAGATGGTTGTTGTCTTGCAAACGTCCCCATATATTGACTCAGGGATCGAGACGTTGCTGCACGGTCCGTTACAGCATGCCGATAAGATGCCTGTCATCTCGACTGCTAGTGATGCGAGGCCGTTGGGATCCAGCACGGCTTTCCGTATTACCCTCCTGAACCCACCGATTCCATATTTTGCTAACAGTCATTGGATCTCGACCAACGCGAGCAGCAATATCGCGATAGGCTGCAATCTGATCTTTATCAATGTCAGAAACGTGATGGCATGCATTTCACCTCCTTACACGGGACATCACAACAACGTTTCACCAGACATCGCCCGTCAACTGTTGTTTGCGTATGAGAAATCGGTTGGAAATGTTCCTCATGTCAGCACGTTGTAGGTGTCGCCAACGGAGCCAACCTTGTGTGAATGCTCTGAGAAGCTAATCATTTGCATATCACAGCATCCTCTTCCTGTCGGTTAAATTTCGCGTCTGTAGCACGTCATCTTCGTGGTGTAGCAATTTTAATGGCCAGTAGTGTATTATGAACAGCTTAGTGAGAGTACTGGTGCCACTCCCGCTTGTGAGTTACAAGCGGAGATCCCGTAGCTCACGTCAACGATTTACATCCTCTGCTAACTTTTACAACAGTCTTAAATAAACGAGCAACAGCCGTGACAGCGAGAACGAAGCCGTATAGGACCGTTTTAATTACTCCTGAAGTATGTTGCGTGCAGTGACATAATTTTGCAGTTACATTCAATGGCTTGCGGTAATGACCATATTAGAAACTGCAACGTAAACACAAGAAGTGCTTCATCACGGATTCAAGAGTCGTCGAAACTAAGATGATAAACAAAAAACTGAACTAAGCGTGAACGGCTGGTCCCGGCGGCCGTCGAGTCTTCCCTCGGCCATGGGTGTGTGTATTTGTCCTTAGGATAACTTAGGTTAAGTAGTATGTAAGCTTAGGGACTCATGATCTTAGCAGTTAAGTCCCATAAGATTTCACACAAATTTGAACATTTTTTGAAGCGTGTTGAGAGCAATGAGAGAAGCGTACACGGCTCTGAAAGTAAAAGGGTGCAAACCGATCTGATTAAAAATCCTAAGAGATCTTGGTCTTACGTAATATCAAAAAGCGAGTCAAAATCATCTGTTCGGCCAATCAGGGACCAGGAGTGGCAGACACACGGAAGATGACAGAGAGAAGGCAAAAATACCGAATTCGGTCTTCCGAAATAGTTGCACCGCGGAAGATCGGAATACGGTCCCTCCTGTCAGTCATAGTACGAACATGGAAACGGCAGTTGTTGGGGTAAGTGACAGCGGAATAGAATACAATCACTTAGTAGTGAAAGTAGAATATCCCTTCACCAAGATAATTGCAATAATGTACTGAATCTCTCTTGAATGAATGTGTACTGTACTGGGCGACTGTGCATAGAAGAAAATGAAAAAAAAAAACAAGAATATTGCGAATGTTTGTGAAGTTAACTGCAGAACGTCTCCTAACAAAAATCTTGAAGATTCTCATATTATTTTTGCATCTCCAGCAATAAAGATTCGCTGGAGGAAGAATTCTTCTTCGGAATCTCGGCTATGTCGATCTCGGGACTCCACAGAGATGTGGCGATCAACGATTTAGTATGGACGGTCCTGCACAATCTCAAAACGGGAGGGGAATGAAATTGGCAGCAGATCCTTAATAGTTGTAGCGAGAATAAATCCAGGTGCGAGCTACTGGATGTTACTTTTGAGTATGGACGGCAATGTCACTCGTCCCTGATTTTGATCCGTGTTATTATAAATTCGATGTAAATCTTTCTGGTAAAACTTAAACATATATAATGTACAATGTGCAGTGTCGGATTTTTTAAAATAATTAACTACATTTTCCTATTTTGTTGTCTTTGACGATGATTGTATTCTCCGTTTATTCAACAAGATGAGACCTTT
This sequence comes from Schistocerca gregaria, assembly GCF_023897955.1. Classification (NCBI taxonomy): domain Eukaryota; kingdom Metazoa; phylum Arthropoda; class Insecta; order Orthoptera; family Acrididae; genus Schistocerca; species Schistocerca gregaria. The sequence goes on from NC_064921.1 coordinate 188,686,036, forward strand.
GGTTTTTTAATACTTCCATCTTTTCTATATAGACACCAAACATTAAAGTCACAGTTTTGTTTGCGGTGGTGGACTATCTCTTTCATACAACAATATGTACATACCTATCTGATCTCCCACTGGGAAGAAGACAAAAAGAAAAAAAAAATAGAAATTACATCCAAGTCGGCTAAAGCTACCTTCACACTGAAAACCAGTCCCATCAAACTGGGTTGCCAATTGTTTTCAACCGAAGTTTGACTTAGTTTTCAACTGTTGTCACCAGTTGTTTGAAGTCGCCAGTCTGAACAACTAGTTGAGGGTTCAAAATGGTTCAAATGGCTCTGAGCACTATGGGACTTAACATTTGAGTTCATCAGTCCCCTAGAACTTAGAACTACTTAAACCTAACTAACCTAAGGACATCACACACATCCATGCCCGAGGCAGGATTCTAACCTGCGACCGTAGCGGTCGCGCGGTTCCAGACTGAAGTGCCTAGAACCGCTCGGCCACTCTGGTCGGCAACTACTTGAGGGAAGTTTCGTCTCGAGTTTGTAGTTTATGGTCAGTGGGCAAAATGGACAAATATGAAAACACAGTAGAATCTTGAGCATTGTAAAATGGTCAACAATAAAAGTGGGTCTGGGAGAACTGAGATCTGCCTTCCAAAATGGATATTTTACGAACGTATGAAGTACTTGCAACGCGTGAACAAACAAGGGAGAAAAATATTTACAATCTTAAGTAAAATATCATTCACTAACGTAACTGAAGCTGTAAAACTTTTGGTCGGAAATTTTGTGGTTACAACAGTATTTTCGCCGGAAATTTATTTATTTTTGTCATATCATTTTGTCAAAATCTGATACAAGGTAGTTGCAGATCAATGTTTACGCTGTGAATAACTAAAGCTATGAGGAAATTTTAATTATATTTGTCTCTTCACTCGATATTTATCTATTCTTGCGATTTCACTTTACCAACATCCGATACAAAGTAGATTGCAAATGCATCCCTTATATTCTTTGCGATTCTTCCAGCGTTGCCTCCCTTCCCTGAAGACATTTATTTTGTTGAGATATCCTCCAACTGCCATCCGAAACCTGCCTGTTTCTGGATCTTTCACATCATAACTGCCAAGTAGTAAGTAAACCGTGGCACTTCCTTTATTTTTGCTAAGAAAACTGTGCAAAGACACAATTGCAGAAGTCACTGATGTTTAGTTTTTCAGGACTTACGTACACAGTTGTTCTAAAACATCGAAAAACTGCTTACAGTATTCCATAAAAATTTCTCCACAATTCTTCTATCGCGAGATGTTATGTAATTAAACACTGTTTCTTGGCTGCCTTTCTCTTGCCTTCATGCGTATGGTTTCATCATGTAATCTGAAAGAGCAAAAGCATCATCTCCCACCATAACAAATGGCAAATCTTCACAGTCAGAATCCATTTCCATTGCTTTTCTGTAACAAAAATAAAAACGCCGAACGTATGTTTGCAAGAATCTGAAACTGTTGTCATCATTTTTCGACAGTTGCAATTTTGCTAAACTCACAACAGTTGCAATTTTGCCAAACTTAAGAACACGTGTACGTTTTTGTTTGTTGGAGTTGGTTTTTTACGTGAAGGTACCGTAACAAAGCCAGAGATACAAGGTACAACAGTCTCTTTTTAGTATCGCTGCTGCCATTCGCAGCCACTGCATCTTTGAGTGTCCATTTTTAACATGTAATTCGATGTATATCTTTTGTAGTCTGTCCAGATAAAAAAACAATTTTGCATTACATTTCAAAACATATGCGAAGTAAACATTTAGCTTATTAACAATAACAAAAAACATTTCCTCAGCGTTGACACTTTCACTACTTTCGCACACGCGTTGTAAGACAGAGAATAAAACGAAATATCAAATTCTCTCGATGTGATACTACAAAAGGCATAAGGAGCAGATGAGATATCTGTAAGAGTTTAGAAAGATTATGCGAAAGAAATTGCTCCCCAATCAGCGGGAGTTTATCGTATGTCGTTGGAGCAACGAAGTGTACATAGCGACTTGGGAAAAAAAAAAAACACTAGTCATTCCCGTTTTCATAAAGGATCGCAGGGCAATGCATATAATTATAGAACTAAATCGCTGACTTTAAAATTAAGGAACATGTTTTGCGCTCACGTATTATGACGTTTTTGGAGCACGAAACTTTCCTCCATAAAAATCAAAAGACGCCCAGCACGGAACGCAGAGAGCACCCCTCTAGCAGCGAAAGAAGTGAAAAGACTACATAAAATAAATAGTAGAAGAAACAGATGCTAGACTGAGATTCATAGGAAGAATCATAAAGAAAGTACCTGGTCCACAAAAGGAATGGCTTACAAAACACTCGTTCGACCGGTTCTCGAGTATTTCTCGTCATTCAGGTACCCTTACCAGGTAGGAATAATAGAACTGATAGAGAAGATTAAACGAAGAGCAGTGCGTTTCGTCACAGGCTCGTTTAGTCGGTGTAAAAGTGATACAGCGATGCTCAACGAAGCGTTGTGCATCACGAAATTGTTTACTCCCTCCCACATACACCTCGCAAATGAACACAACGAGAAAATTCGAGAAACTAAAGCTAATACAGAGGTTTACAGGCAGACAATCATTCTTCCCACTCGCCATTCGTCAATGGATCAAGGAAGTGGGGACCAGATAGTGTTACCAGAAGTAGCCTCCGCCCCATACTGACAAGTGCCTTGCGGAGTATTGATATAGATGGTGGTGGTGGTGGTTAGTGTTTAACGTCTCGTCGACAACGAGGTCATTACAGACGGAGCGCAAGCTCGGGTTAGGGAAGGATTGGGAAGGAAATCGGCCGCGCCCTGTCAAAGGAACCATCCCGGCATTTGCCTGAAACAATTTAGGGGAATCACGGAAAACCTAAATCAGGAAGGCTGGCGACGGGATTGAAGCGTCATCCTCCCGAATGCGAGTCCAGTGTCTAACCACTGCGCCACCTCGCTCGGTATATTGATATAGATAATGTAGATGTAGATAGGTGTACATTGTCTGCAAAATATGTTGCGAAAGTACTTAAACGTAAACAAGTAACAAATTTATACGTTATGCCTGGTGCTGCTGTTTTAGGGTGAATGAACAGTGAGAACGTGAGGAGCAATAAACTTTTTTACTTTCATTATTTCGTGTGGGATTTCAATGAGAAAAAGTTTCTAAAAGGTTTGAAATCATGTGTGAAGTTTGTTGGAAGTCGCTGTCTGCTCTCATTCTCAAGTACGCGATTAATGTTGCCAGAGAATTTGAGCACTGTTATAGTAACAGAGCCACAAAACATATACACTGTAACTGTAATACTTGACTAACTGTAATACTCGACTCCTTATGTTAAACCTTAAATGTAAGATTATGGATAGTGGCAGAATTTTACAATTTTAGCCGGCCGGTGTGGCTGAGCGGTTCTAGGCGCTTCAGTCTGGAACCGCGCGACCGCTAGGGCCATAGGTTCGAATCCTGCCTCGGGCACGGATGTGTATGATGTCCTTAGGTTAGTTAGGTTTAAGTAGTTCTAAGTCTAGGGGACTGATGACCTCAGATGTTAAGTCCCATAGTGGTCAGAGCCATTTGAATCATTTATTACAATTTTAAACTCGGTCATTAATTATATGAAGTACTGAAAATCAAAATTTTTCTTGCCTCTAGAAGCCATTTGATAGATAACCAGCACATGGCAGGGAAATCGGGTAACGCATTTAACCGCTGACAAATATAGATGTTCCGGAATAAAAAAATGTTTATATTGTAGCGCAAAAAATAGTGAATATGTTCTGGGTGGAGTTGGGGATGTCAGAGAAAGGAACTAGCTTTACGACTTATGTGGCAGATTCAAAGACACTTAAATCAAAAGATCTGGACATATTCGTGCCGTTTTATTTGTTCGTATTAGTTCCCATGTCACGAAAAATTTTGCGTTTTGTCGAGCAAAGTAACATGATACATGATGTCGTGTCGTATAACATGACACATGCCATGTAATCCAATATGTCATTTATCATGTCGTGCAATATGGCACAATGTGTCATTAAATTTAAGGATGCATGCATCCCAACTCTGGGATACTTCCTATTGTAGATGCACCCCCTATCACTGTAGGATACTTGCTATTTGGATGCATCCAATTCTGTAGAAGCCAAAAGTTTGTGTCTGGTTGTTCTTACACTCCTCGCCACACAAGTAGCCAGCGGTGGGTCCAAGAGAGCTCACTGCTCTGAAGAAGTAAATTTAACTCGGAAAAAAGCGCGAATGTGTCAAGATGTTGTGATTTAAACGTCTTGAAAGCTACCAGAAAAGACGAAAAGCTAGTTCTCTTCTTGTACATCCTTAACTCTGCCCATGACACATCCGACCTTTGTTTTTCTTTTGCTACAATACGAACATTTTTCATTCTGTTTCCGAACTCCTACTCTACGATCATTCTGACGGTAGTCCGCCGTATCACGGCAATCAACGTTGATATTTGTTAACTCAGGCGACAATAGATCTGGTAAAGGGATTGTTATTGTCTTTCGAACCATGTCGTGGCAACAAATGACGCTTTCGTAATGCAACAGGATGACGATTAATTGCATGTATTTGTCTACTTCCTTACAAAAGTTGAACCGATTCGCTCAAGTCTGAATTGTAGAAATGGCGCGAGTAAAAAAAGCTCACAAAAACGGTTTCTTGCACGTAATATCCGAACGAAACTAGATTTTTGAACGCGAGTTTTCAATTTTATCGAAAGAATGAGTGTTTTTTAATTTACTGTAAACCGTTTCAGCGCATTCCGTTCACGTAAGAACGAATTTTACGTGCTGTATTTAGCTCGAATTTAAACCACCGCATCTCGACAACGGATAAAGATTATTAGATAAAAAATTTCGTTTTGATTTTATCAATTTACTGAGCACTGTTTGAACCGATTCGTACTTCTAAAACCTCCCAGAAAAACGCGTTTTTGCACGTAAAATCCAAACGGTGCATACACAAACCGGGCCATTAACTGAACATTAATTTCAGCGCAATTAAAATCCTTTTCGAAAGGAACTATCGATTCGGCCAACTTGTCTGGGTGCGAGCTCCAGTTCGACGTTAAATCTTTGCTTAGTATGCTGCGACATAGCTACGGTGAAACAGATGTTCGAATGGCTATACCAATGGTCGCTGGTGCAGGATAAACCAGAAACGTTTTACCCCGTGTTCCTAGCTCAAGTAGGAACGAAAACCAAGGCCGATCCCCACTCCACCCAAACCGCGAATCTGCTAGCAACTTTTTCACACGTATTTGTTGCGAGTGCTGTTCCTCAGTGTTAACGAAAAGGTCGACTACCAAGTTTGTGGAATAATCTGCTTTATTATCTCCGCGCCAAGAGAAGTTGCAGCAACTTGTAGACATTTTAAGTGGCGCCAACGCTGCCACCTGACCTACTAACATCGGCCCTTGTCACGCTAGCACTGAGACGGCTGTTGTTCACCGCTGGGACTTGGCTATAATACTCGTGCTGCTCATGCTGCTGCAGCTTGCCCCTGCGACTGCGGTCACCTCGCGGACTGACCGTAGTAAAAATGTCCAAATGTGTGTGGATTCCTAAGGGACGAAACTGTACACGTCATCGGTCCCTAGACTTCCACACTACTTAAACTAACTTATGCTAAGAACAACGCAGACACCCATGCCCGAGGGAGGACTCGAACCTCTGGCGGGAGGGGCCGCGCAATCCGTGACAGGACGCCTCGAACCGCGCGGCCACTCCGTGCGGCAGTGACCGTAGTAGGCGTCGTCTCGTTTGCGGGACACAATGGAAGGCGGATGAAACCAGACAACAGTCGGGAGTCTGCAGCCGCAGCCAATCGAGTCGTGTTGCCCGCAGGTCCAGCGCTCCGCGTTACGACGCGTCGTAAAGACGCAGGGCCGGACACGGCTGCGTAATGTGCTGCCGTGTCGTGCTGGGCGAGCAGCAATCTGGCGCTCTGGCGTTTTGGGGCGGGGCATATTCTGAGACAGAACACTACCTACAGAGAACTACGGTTTCCATCCGGCGCTGCAGGGGACACTGACCGAGTAATTCTGAGCTGGCTGGACGCAGTATTACTCCCGCTGCCATAGGTCGTAAAAGCAGTAACACTGGCAACGAATGGAGACGTTCTAGTAAATTATTGGATTCCATCTTTGGTGTCAATACCAGTACCCTAAACTATAATTATCAATACTGACAGCATCGTAAGGTCGATTGCTTCTTCTTACGTGTTGTCCGTCGGCTAAGGCCCATTTTTGTCAGGAACGGGCAGAGAATCTAGTTGAAATTTATGACAAATGTAAAGGCTAGGATATCTTGGCAGTGTACAAAAATGCAAGTTTCTAAGACAATGCAATCAAAGGATACGCCCATTTTATGTCACGATGGGATACCAGTTCCATTTTACACAGAGTACGCGAAGGAACTTGCCCTCCTTCTTGCAGCGGTGTACCGTAGGTCTCTAGAAGAGCGTAGCGTTCCATAGAATTGGAAAAGGGCACAGGTCATCCTTGTTTTCAAGAAGCGACGTCGAACAGATGTGCAGAACTATAGACCTATATCTCTAACGTCGATCAGTTGTAGGATTTTGGAACACGTATTATGTTCGAGTACAATGACTTTTCTGGAGACTAGAAATCTACTCTGTAGGAATCAGTATGGGTTTCGAAAAAGACGATCGTGTGAAACCCAGCTCGCGCTATTCGTCCACGAGACAGAGGGCCATAGACACGGGTTCCCAGGTAGATGCCGGGTTTCTTGACTTCCGCAAGGCGTTCGATATAGTTCCCCACAGTCTTTTAATGAACAAAGTAAGAGCATTAGGACTAGCAGACCAATTGTGTGATTGGACTGAAGAGTTCCTAGATAACAGAACGCAGCATGTCATTCTCAATGGAGAGAAGTCTTCCGAAGTAAGAGTGAATTCAGGTATGCCGCAGGGGAGTGTCGGAGGATTGTTGCTACTCACAATATATATAAATGACCTTGTGGATAACATCGGAAGTTCACTGAGGCTTTTTGCGGATTATGCTGTGGTATGTCGAGAGGTTGTAAGAATGGAAAATTGTACTGAAATGCAGGAGGATCTGCAGCGAATTGACGCATGGCGCAGGGAATGGAAATTGAATCTCAATGTAGACAAGTGTAATGTGCTGCGAATACATAGAAAGAAAGATCCCTTATCATTTAACTACAATATAGCAGGTCAGCAACTGGAAGCAGTTAATTCTATAAATTATCTGGGAGTGATTTAAAATGGAATGATCATATAAAGTTGATCGTCGGTAAAGCAGATGCCAGACTTAGATTCACTGGAAGAATCCTAAGGAAATGCAATCCGAAAACAAAGGTAGTAGGTTACAGTACACCTGTTCGCCCACTGCTTGAATATTGCTTACCAATGTGGGATCCGCACCAGACAGGGTTGATAGAAGAGATAGAGAAGATCCAACGGAGAGCCGCGCGCTTCGTTACAGGATGATTTAGTAATCGCGAAAGCGTTACGGAGATGATAGATAAACTCCAGTGGAAGACTGTGCAAGAGAGACGCTCAGTAGCTCAATACGAGGTTTTGTTGAAGTTTCTAGAACATACCTTATACCTAGGAGTCAGGCAGTATATTGCTGCCTCCTACGTATATCTCGCGAAGAGACCATGAGGATGAAATCAGAGAGATTAGAGCCCACACAGAGGCATACCGACAATCTTTATGCCCACGAACAATACGAGACTGGAATGGAAGGGAAAAGCGATAGATGAACTTAATTACACTCCGCTTGCGGAGTATCGTTCAAATCGCTCTGAACACTATGGGACTCAACATCTGAGGTCATCAGTCTCCTAGAACTTAGAACTACTTAAACCTAACTAACCTAAGGACATCACACACATCCATGCCCGAGGCAGGATTCGAACCTGCGACCGTGGCAGTCACGCGGTTCCGGATCGAAGTGCCTAGAACCGCACGGCCCCCGCGGCCGGCTGCGGAGTATGGATGTAGATGTGGACGTCTTTTGTTACTCGTAGACTCACTCATCAAAACCTATAGGGTATTTCCCGTTGATCTAGAGTCACGATATTTGGCAACGTGCAAGATTTCACAATACAAGTAAAGCAAAAGATTCCAAAAATCGTTATTTCACAATTATACGAGGGTGGTTTGAAAAGTTCTCGGAACGGAATAGAAATGAAGTACTTACATCACTGAAACTTCTTTTATTTTTCAATGTAGTCTCCTTGTGGATTAATGCACTTGGTCCAACGATGTTACAGTGCCTTGATCCCATCATGAAAATGAGCTTCCTCCAGGCCTGCAAAATAGTTGTGAACTCCGGCTATCAGTTCTTTGTTTGAAGTGAACCTTCGTCCACCAAGAAAAATTTTCAGTTTTGGGAAGAGATGGAAGTCTGACGGAGGTGAATAAGGCGTGTGTGACAGCAATCCATCCCTTAGTTCGTGCAATTTTGCCATGGCGACGGCACATGTGTGCGGACGCGCGCCCAGAGTCGTGGCAACCATTTCTCAGATAATTTTTCATTTCTAATTCTTCAGTTAAAATGTGATATACCCTTTCAGATGACATCTGGCTAGCGTGAGCAGTTTCACGCACTTCCAATCGGCGATCCTCCGAGACCATTTCGTGCACTTTTGCAATGATTTCTGGCGTAGTGACACATCTTAGCTTTCGCGACCAAATTTAAATTCATTTGCCCACTTGGAAACAGTTGAATATGAAGGAGCAGAGTCCCCCAGGTTATTCCGAAAATCTGCTTGAATGTTCTTTGCTCTCATACCTTTCTTTACTAAGCACTTAATCACTGATCCAATGTCGGTTTCTTCCATCTTCGCAAATCACTACGCGGGAACAACAAAAGAGCCACGTCACTGTCACAGCTCACTTCCAAGATCACTGACATCGCACGTGTTCACAGGCAACAGTTCATTGAGTATCACGTAACAACTCTTTGCGCTAGCGCTGACCTCTCGTGGTGGTTCCGAGAACTTTTCAAACCACCCTCGTATTCCATAAATAATAATTTTTGACATTTGCTGTCCGTCTGTCTGTGTGTACGTCTGTCAAGACCCCTTTCTATCACGAAACTCAAGATGAAATTTATGGAAAATACTAAAGTTTACAGTCTGGCGGTATGAAAAATTTAAGCTTGTAAGTCAATACAGCCAGAAGATAAGGCCATTTCTGTTACATACTTTGATATTCGCAAACTCATTCATCAAAAACTGTGGATTATCTGCATATGTGCAATGATGGAAAAATGTAGTACACTTGGAAAGACGGTACCGATTCCGATCCGATGACAACATACGCCTTTCGGGGGTAGTAGCTGTACTGATAGTGGCTTCAGCACCGTCCGCCAAGGTGTAGCGTAGTGACATAGCTGTCAGAGCACCATCTCTGTTATTCTTTTATAGGGGATGCTCACAGCCAAAAGGCTCGATGTGGTTCAAACGTGTGAAGCAAGCAAGCATGCCAAGGAGACGCACTCGCACTTTCTGCAGACAAATTAGAGAGTTTGAAACAGGTCAAATTGTGGCCTTCCGAGTGGCGGTATGTTGGTTTCGGAGAATTGCCACACAAATCGGACAGTAGTGCAACGATGCTGGTATCAGTGGTCACGTGACAATTCTACACCCGTAGAAGATGTTCTGGACGTCCACGTAGCACAGACGGCCGCCAGATTAATCGTGTTATAAGGCAACAGCTGCAGATCTTACAGTTACCCTAGCACAACCGAGCGAGGTGGCGCAGTGGTTAGCACACTGGACTCGCATTCGGGAGGACGACGGCTCAATCCCGTCTCCAACCATCCTGATTTAGGTTTTCCGTGATTTTCGTAGATCGTTTCAAGCAAATGCCGGGGTGGTTCCTTTCAAAGGGCACGGCCGATTTCCTTCCCAATCCTTCCCTAACCCGAGCTTGCGCTCCGTCTCTAATGACCTCGTTGTCGACGGGACGTTAAAAGACTAACCACCTCCACCACCACCACCTAGCACAGGTAAAAGGGCTTGTGAGCCCAGATGTGTAAACGCCAACTTCTATAAACCGGTTAGTAGCAGTAGGACTACGGGACGCACGCCTCTAGCCCGTCTTCCATTCAAACCTCAGCATCGCCGTGCACGGTTCGACTGGTGCCATCAGACAATCACTTAAAAAGTGGAATGGCGTGCTGTTGTCTTGAGCGATGAAAGCAGATTCTGCCTGCATGCAAGTGATGATCATTTGCGCGTACGACGCACACCTGGTGGGCGCTGTCTCGTAGAGTACATTCGTCCAAGACACACTGGCCTCAACACAAGCCTTATGATCTCTTGTACTTTTGGTGTTCCTGGAGAGGTCGCCAACCAGCGCTCGGTACTTGAAAAATGCTGTTAGACCCGTCCTTTTGCCTTTCCTGCAACAGAAAAGTGGTGGGTTGTTCCAACAGGATAACGCTCGCCCATTCACTACCCGTGAAACTGAAATGTGCTCTGCAAGACATGCAGCAACTTCTGTGGTCGGCGGACTTGCCTCCAGTCGAGCACGTGTGAGGTATGGTGGGACGAGAAAGGACTCGTGCGACTCGACAGTCAACCACAAGGTGAACAGGTCGACCAAGCGAGGCATGAGGTATCCCACGATAGTATTCGCCATCTGTATGATCGATTGCATGCCAGAGTCAAAGCCTGCACTGCCGCCCGTGAAAGCTGCACCCCGCACTAGTATGGGTGTTTCAGTATGGGTCGGTACCTGGTATCTCACAACTATTTGTGCTACTGATCTGTAAATGTAATCATTTCAGGCACTCCATATGCACTGATGCAACAATAAATCTTGAGGGAATTGGAAACCTCTCAAAGGGGGTACTAGTTTCTTTCGGCAGTGTTTGTACGGAACCAACAGAGCTCGAGTCCTTCTCCAACTTGTCCGGTTTTTACCCTTCACTCGTCCGAAATATACGTTAATTTAGCCTCAGCTAATATGCTCTACTTAGGTTCTTTCATTAATTATTGAATGAGAACTCCACCGAGAAACTCTGAAGAGGTTCTTCTAGGATACCTCATAAGCATTTTGGTATAATTGACCCACAGTCTCCGGCGGCTCATTACAGAGTAATAATGTAACTATTATTTATTCCTTTTGTGGTGTCACCGCCAGACACCACACTTGCTAGGTGGTAGCCTTTAAATCGGCCGCGGTCCGTTAGCATACGTCGGACCCGCGTGTCGCCATTATCAGTGATTGCAGACGGAGCGCCACCACGCGGCAGGTCAAGTATAGAGACTCCCTAGCACTCGCCCCAGTTGTACAGCCGACTTTGCAAGCGATGGTTCACTGCCTACATACACTCTCATTTTCAGAGACGACAGTTTAGCATAGCCTTCAGCTACGTCATTTGCTACGACCTAGCAAGGCGCTATATTCAGTTACTATGTCTTCTGAACAGATAATATTGTGACTCATGTAGCGTCAAGAGGACGTTCATCATTAATGGATTAAAGTTAAGTATCAAACTAATTAGGTCCGCTTTCTGAATTCTCATTCCTTGTCATGCTCCAGACCTCATGTCAGTATAGTTCATCCCTCCTCACACCAGCCTGCGTGAGCTAAAACGCGTGCATTTCGGCCTCCTCTCGTAACACGGTGTTGGCTCTTCTGCAAACACACATTTTTTTACCCCAGTCGGCCTTGTTTCTGTGAAAATACCTTCACAACAGTGAAGAAACCTGTAATATGCAGTAACTAAAGCATACAGCAAACAATACTGAGTAATGCAGCAACCCTGTGACGAAACAATGTACTGTGATGTGGTTTCCATCGCTGCGGGAACAGTACATCGTGCAGCTGCCGTTCTTCCATTGCAATTAGCTGTAACACCATAGAGGGTTACCATAATACTAGCCACTCCACCCTTCGAGAGGATTTTAGAACTGACCGTGATGGTACATGCCTACGAAAAGTAATTGGGTTTCATTTTTTCACATGAAGTGTTAAATATTAAAAGACTGGAAAGTTGTACGAGCGGGAATCGAACCAACGATATTTAATTGAAAAGTAAAAGCTGTGATCATGTAAAATCAATGCGACCGCAATCGTAAATTACGCAAAAGTCATTACAAAGAAATATACAGCAAACGAAGTAAAATAACTGCTGAATTAAACGTCATTTCAGTTAGAAATCTGTTTAGTAAATGTGTACTAAAAACAGTAGCATGCACTGTTAAAGTAACTAGTCATGAACCATGGTGCTTGCTGTTTCAATATAGTGGCGGCGAACTGCTTCACAGCAACGTACAGCGTTTTAGTTTGTAAAGAACAATGCTGATTACACTGTGCCATTTCACGGGAGAAAAGTACCAATCTGTCTGACATGGAGACGATCGTAGAGATGCTGGATGTAGTCCTGTGGAACGACTTGCCATGCCATTTCCACCTGGCGCCTCAGTTGGACCAGCGTTCGTGCTGGACGTGCAGACCGCGTGAGACGAGGCTTCATCCAGTCCCAAACATGCTCAATGGGGGACAAATCCAGAGATCTTGTTGGCCAGGGTAGTTGACTTACACCTTCTAGAGCACGTTGGGTGGCACGGGATTCATGCGGACGTGCATTGTCCTGTTGGAACAGCAAGTTCCCTAGCCGGTCTAGGAATGGTAGAACGATGGATTCGATGACGGTTTGGATGTACCGTGCACTATTCAGTGTCCCCTCGACGATCACCAGAGGTGTACGGCCAGTGTAGGAGACCGCTCCCCACACCATGATGCCGGGTGTTAGCCCTGTGTGCCTCGGTCGTATGCAGTCCTGATTGTGGCGCTCACCTGCACGGCGCCAAACACGCATACGACCATCACTGGCACCAAGGCAGAAGCGATTCTCATCGCTGAAGACGACACGTCTCCATTCGTCCCTCCATTCACACCTGTCGCGAAACCACTGGAGGCGGGCTGCACGATGTTGGGGCGTGAGCGGAAGACGGCCTAACGGTGTGCGGGACTGTAGCCCAGCTTCATGGAGACGGTTGCGAATGGTCCTCGCTGATACCCCAGGAGCAACAGTGTCCCTAATTTGCTGGGAAGTGGCGGTGCGGTCCCCTACGGCACTGCGTAGGATCCTACGGTCTTGGCGTGCATCCGTGCGTCGCTGCGGTCCGGTCCCAGGTCGACGGGCACGTGCACCTTCCGCCGACCACTGGCGACAACATCGATGTACTGTGGAGACCTCACACCCCAAGTGTTGAGCAATTCGGCGGTACGTCCACCCGGCCTCCCACATGCCCACTATACGCCCTCGCTCAAAGTCCGTCAACTGCACATACGGTTCACGTCCACGCTGTCGCGGTATGCTACCAGTGTTAAAGACTGCGATGGAGCTCCGTATGCCACGGCAAACTGGCTGACACTGACGGCGGCGGTGCACAAATGCTGCGCAGCTAGCGCCATTCGACGGCCAACACAGCGGTTCCTGGTGTTTCCGCTGTGCCGTGCGTGTGATCATTGCTTGTACAGCCCTCTCGCAATGTCCGGAGCAAGTATGGTGGGTCTGACACACCGGTGTCAATGTGTTCTTTTTTCCATTTCCAGGAGTGTAGTTATTAAGCTACTATTTTAACGAAGGTGAACACTACCTGTTTTCAAAGAATATAAGAAGCCTTAACACTGCACGTAACGTGAGATGTATATGGGGGCCCTAAATCTGTTTTATTTTAGATAAGTGACTGAAATTCATAATCACAAGAGCACAAATTTTTCAATAGTAGTTAACTTGCTTTACACAAACTTTCTTACTGACTATATCATAGAGCAAATCTAAAACTGTTCTGTCTCACAACACGCTTTCAACATTAAACAGTAGTTACATATGTACATAACAGAAGTTAACACATCAAAGCACTATTTGCAAATCTGTTATCTAAGAATTAATTTTGTAGCCTTTTAAATTGTTATGGCCTAGACTCTGTTTTGTCGCAATTGTTCTGTGAGTATATTTTATATTTTGCAAAATGATTTCAATAATTCTTTCAAGTTCTGATTGATATTTTAATTGAATATACTTTATATTGAACTTAAGAACATTGATTACCACGTGGAACATTTCACACGAAAGATACTTGCAAAATTAAAACTACTGATCCATGAAATTTGACAATTCCTTTAAATAATTTCAGTTATGTAGTCTGTCATTTTAATTTTGATTTAGAAAAGCTCGAATATTTTTTTAGCAGGAAGAGGATCCTTTGAAGTTGCGTGAATTACGTAAAATTAAAGCTCGTGACGCTAAATTAATACAAATCAATGCAATGTGAACATTTCAGCGAACACTGATCCGTGCAGTATATACAGCACTAAACATTGCTTTGCCTGAAGGTGGATGTAGTGACGATTTTCTGTGACAATGGCAGAATGTTGTATGATGCAATCATGGCCCTCGGTGTACTGTTCTCAGAACATTTCTTCTTGGCGTCGGAACCTCACACAACTAGGTGGGAATGACGGAGGACATCGAGAAAGTGCAAAGAAGGGCAGCTCGTTTCGTGTTATCGTGCAATAGGCGTGAGAGAGTCACTGATATGATACGATAGTTGGGGTGACAGTCACTGAAACAAAGGCGGATTTCTTTGCGGTGACATCTGTTTACGAAATTTCAATAAGCAACTTTCTCTTCCGAATGTGAAAATATTTTGTTGACACCCATCTACGTAGGGAGAAATGATCATCATAATACATAAGAGAAACCAGAGCTCGAACGGAAAGATTTAGGTGTTCCTTTTCCCACGCGCCATTCGAGAGTGGAATGGTAGAGAAGTAGTATGAAAATGGTTCGATGAACCTTCTGCCAGGCACTTAAGTGTGAATTGCAGTGTAACCATGTAGATGTAGATGTCAGAGTACTTCAATAAATGCCATGATACCACGACTAACAATTCACATACGAAGCAAGTTTAATCTACTTTTCCAAGAATTTGCAAGAAAGAGAGAGAAGTGGGGAGGGGTGATAACGAGTCTGAGAAGGGAACGTTCCGATCCGACGTGTCGAAACCTGCCCTGAAATTTTTATACAGGAAGAATACATTGAAAGAACCGTGAGTCAAATTTTTAACTGCTAAGACACACTGCAATTATTTGTAAAATAATGTTCAAAATTGCCAGATTCGTAGCCCGGAAGTTGGCTCGTAAAATGATATGACACATAGCCCATACGTACATGGCAGGCACCTATGCTTGATTGACGACACATCGGTAATGAGATAACACGGCACAACGCGGTGGTAATTCGTACAGCGAATTTCAGTTTCCATTGATACTTTCACTGACACAGTTGTTGACAGTCACTATTCGCCCGAATTTGCAGCTCATTTAGTATCCGTAATAATTAGTTCAGTAGTTGTCTTTGCGGTACCGTTAAGTGATAACAATGGAGGTAAAACTAAATTAATTTTCTTTGTGTTTTCTTCGTATATGCTTGCTGTTAGCATGTATCTTGGTGCAGGCACCAGAGTTTCACAGTAATGCGGTATTCAATTACTGTTATCAACCACGCGAAAATAAAATAAGAAGAACGTGGTATACAATGGAAATCACCTACTTCTCTTGAATACTAACATATATGCCCGCCCGGCTAGCCGCGAGGTCTAACACGCTGCTTCCCGAGCGGGAAGGCGTGCGGTTTTTAAGGCGGCTTTCCATCCACCTCGGCGAATGCGCGCTGGTTCCCCTCACTCCGCCTCAGTTACACTACGTCGGCGATTGTTGCGCAAACACTGTCTCCACGTTCGCGTACACCATCATTACCACACAAATATTTGGGGTACACTCGTCTGGTATGAGACGTTTTCGGTGTGTGTGTTGGGGGAAGGGGGGGGGGGGGGGTCCACTGGGGGACCGAACCGCACAATAACCCTGGGTTCAGTATGGGGCGGCGGTGGGGTGGGTGGTGTGCTGTGGCCTGTTGTGGGATTGTGGACCACTGAGGGCTATGGCGGGGCGAAGCCTCTCCGAAGTTTCTAGGTCCCTGGTTTAATACACAATACACAGCGCATGTTAGTAGTTAATTTCTTGGACATTCATACGAATGATGACATTTAGTTAGAAGTTGTGTAAATATCAGAAGAAAGAAGAAGTAACTCTGTGTGATTTGTGACTGTGTGACTTGTGGTTCGAACGATGATGATTGTGCTAAGTAAGGTCCGGAACAGAAGTGTAGAATCTCCTTAGCCCAAATAAAACATGGAGAAAAATAGCTTTCAGTGACAAAGAAGATGCAGTCAATTTTTAGGTAAATGAAGTAAGGAGAAAACACATAAGTTAAGGAGTCTGCGAAAAAGGTTTTGTTTCACAAAATCTGAACGTGAATTTTATGAATGGAATAAAGATCTGCGCACAGTACAAAATATACGAAATATATACCAAAATGAAACTCGCCAAATCATGGGAGAAAAACTATTTGAAAGGTTTAGAACCGCTCGTGAGATTCAATACACCATTACCGAGCAAGATCCATGAGATTGGCAGCTTTGAATAGCAAATTAGATGAACATTACTGATTTCCAGCCTTTTTCGACCCGGTTAAATAGATTCAGAAAATTATACCAAAAAGGAAGTCGAGCTTTTTGATACTCCCTAAAATGCTGTGTATACAGTCAGTCAGATTTCGTGCAAGACCTGCGTGCTAATAGGACTTTTGTTATTTTGAGTGAAGAAGATACAAAGTCGCTTGTGCAGCTGATGACTGCTGAGATAGATTCATATACAACGATATCAGTGAGAAGTATCAGTTCAGTACTGTTTGCGTAGTTTTATGTCTGCTTCCAGGATCTTCAAGGAAAATGAAGGCCAAAAATTAAAAAAAAAACCTGCCTCGTTAGTTGCAAAAATCTTGTAACCGATGTAAGAAAACCTGGGAATATGCTATAGCCGGCCGGAGTGGCCGAGAGGTTTTAGGCGCTTCAGTCTACGGTCACAGGTTGGAATCTTGCCTCGGGCATGGATGTGTGTGATGTCCTTAGGTTAGTTAGATTTACGTAGTTCTAAGTTCTAGGGGACTGATGACCTCCTGCTGTTAATTCCCACAGTGCTCAGAGACATTTCAACCATTCTTCAAAATGCTATAGAATAATTCTCAGTACTACATCCTAAACGTCTTCTTACCTGTTACAGCAAATAATTCATTTCTTTTGTTGCACTCTTGGCATGGACGTAACAACTACTCTCTTTTTAAGAGGATGAACGGACTGTTAATTTAATTCGTATTTGACCTGGAACTAATATGGTGATTAAGCCCCTCAGTAAAGATACACTCCTGGAAATTGAAATAAGAACACCGTGAATTCATTGTCCCAGGAAGGGGAAACTTTATTGACACATTCCTGGCGTCAGATACATCACATGATCACACTGACAGAACCACAGGCACATAGACACAGGCAACAGAGCATGCACAATGTCGGCACTAGTACAGTGTATATCCACCTTTCGCAGCAATGCAGGCTACTATTCTCCCATGGAGACGATCGTAGAGATGCTGGATGTAGTCCTGTGGAACGGCTTGCCATGCCATTTCCACCTGGCGCCTCAGTTGGACCAGCGTTCGTGCTGGACGTGCAGACCGCGTGAGACGAGGCTTCATCCAGTCCCAAACATGCTCAATGGGGGACAAATCCAGAGATCTTGCTCGCCAGGGTAGTTGACTTACACCTTCTAGAGCACGTTGGGTGGCACGGGATACATGCGGACGTGCATTGTCCTGTTGGAACAGCAAGTTCCCTTGCCGGTCTAGGAATGGTAGAACGATGGGTTCGATGACGGTTTGGATGTACCGTGTACTATTCAGTGTCCCCTCGACGATCACCTGAGGTGTTCGGCCAGTGTAGGAGATCGCTCCCCACACCATGATGCCGGGTGTTGGCCCTGTGTGCCTCGGTCGTATGCAGTCCTGATTGTGGCGCTCACCTGCACGGCGCCAAACACGCATACGACCATCATTGGCACCAAGGCAGAAGCGACTCTCATCGCTGAAGACGACACGTCTCCATTCGTCCCTCCATTCACACCTGTCGCGACACCACTGGAGGCGGGCTGGACGATGTTGGGGCGTGAGCGGAAAACGGCCTAACGGTTTGCGGGACCGTAGCCCAGCTTCATGGAGACGGTTGCGAATGGTCCTCGCCGATACCCCAGGAGCAACAGTGTCCCTAATTTGCTGGTAAGTGGCGGTGCGGTCCCCTACGGCACTGCATAGGATCCTGCGGTCTTGGCGTGCATCTGCGCGTCGCTGCGGTCCGGTCCCAGGTCGACGCGCAGGTGCACCTTCCGCCGACCACTGGCGACAACATCGATGTACTGTGGAGACCTCACGCCCCACGTGTTGAGCAATTCGGCGGTAAGTCTACCCGGCCTCCCGCATGCCCACTATACGCCCTCGCTCAAAGTCCGTCAACTGCACATACGGTTCACGTCCACGCTGTCGCGGCATGCTACCAGTGTTAAAGACTGCGATGGAGCTCCATATGCCACGGCAAACTGGCTGACACTGACGGCGGCGGTGCACAAATGCTGCGCAGCTAGCGCCATTCGACGGCCAACACCGCGGTTTCTGGTGTGTCCGCTGTGCCGTGCGTGTGTATCATTGCTTGTACAGCCCTCTCGCAGTGTCCGGAGCAAGTATGGTGGGTCTTACACACCGGTCTCAATGTGTTCTTTTTTCCATTTCCAGGAGTGTATTTTAAAGCGCTTTTCATAAAAGTTTTGGATAATATAATGTTTGATAGGTCTTTGTCATTTCAAGGTTCATCAGCGTTAGAGAATTGTTAAACTTCAGTCATTTGTGCATGGTCTGTTTGCATCATCACATTTTACCAATTTGATCAAGTACGACTGGTACACAGCACAATTTGCAGAAGAACGGCCACGACCATTTCTTACTCCCTTCTAGTTCTATCTAAATAAAACTGTTAATTACTGTGATGTGCCTGAATGCATTAAACTGTCTTTCGCTGGGTGTGACTTGTGTAAGGAAAAATGTTTGTATTCGTCATCCAATACACACTTCGCATGTTTACGATGACTTCAGTGAATAAATAAGGAACTGTTTCATTGTTACTAAAATATACATTATTGGAAAATTATCATAAGAACTGTGACACCGGAATTTTTGTAAAATGTTTCATGTCAACAAAGTAAAGTTCCGACTGATGGAAGTCATCTGCAATGTAACGTAATACACTGCCTACATTTTGTTTCATCTGCCAGTCACTTGTGTAAATGTTACATCTGCAACAGTTTAACTGTCCATTTGAACTTCAAAGTTATTCAAAAAATTAACGATCTGAGATATTTTTGGTGTTGTTAAGTGGTTAGAATTCGCCTGGGTGCACTTTGTACTTCGCTTCTAAGCGGTGCTATGTTCTCTTGCCAGAGCTGTTTCTGCTCCAGCTATCTTTATTTCTGATCCAATTAGTTTCGCATCTTTAGGGATACAGATTTATAATTTATTCCCTACGACAAGCGCTAGATAACCCAATTGCGATAAAACTGTTTAACCGTCGAGAGGTCGGTAGTCTAATTTGAAACAGCGGAATGCAGGGAACATCGTACCGATGCAGTAAAACTGAGGGTTAAACATCGTCGTGACAACATGAAGTGAGCTGTGACCGTCTAGGCGATCTGCACATGGGACTCACACGCCGCGAAACTAGCTGGATCAGGAATCAAGATTCATAAAACAGTTGAAGCGGTCTTACCCATCGTGGCTCAGTTCTACAGCTGTGGATGCCCGAAATACAAAATTTTCCACGGCTATCTCTGTTTATTCACCGGATCGCGAGCGAGACGGGAAGGGCTGTACATACCGCTGTAATCACTACCATTAGCTGTATAATGGAACGACGACAATGAAAATTTGTGCTGGGCCAGGATTTCCTACTTATCACGACGGTTGCATTAACCTTTTTTTCTTTTTCACCACCACAGTTTTTTTTAAATTTTTTTTACGCGAGCGGCCGCCTTAATCGCTTTTTTTTCATAGTTTTGTACTTGCCACTTAGGAACAAATATCCAGACTAATCTTCAGTAAAGGTTACTCATGTGGCTAGACCACTTGAAAATGATGCATCGACCGAGAATCGAAACTGGTCCCGCCAGCGTAGCATGCGAGCATTCTACTACTTTTCTTTTTCTTTTTGTTTAGCACTGAAGGAAGAAACACAAGGAAACACTTCTAGAGCCCATATAGCTATCCGAGCACAACCACGACCAGACTCAAACTTCCATGTTGTCATCAACCACGTGTCTACAACCTGTATTCGTACATCCTCTATGTATATTCCCATACATGGGAGACATTTTACTTTGAAACTCGCTTGCTCGGTGATCGCGAATAAATACGACATTGCAGTACCTGTGTTATCCTGAATTACTAACCAAAGTTCCTTTGCACATGAATGGATGTCCGAAGGTATATTTCACCGGGATTTAGCATAACAAAGGCACTGAACTATCTACATCTACATCTACATGACTACTCTGCAATTCACATTTAAGTGCTTGGCAGAGGGTTCATCGAACCACAATCATACTATCTCTCTACTATTCCACTCCCGAACAGCGAGCGGGAAAAACGAACACCTAAACCTTTCTGTTCGAGCTCTGATTTCTCTTATTTTATTTTGATGATCATTCCTACCTATGTACGTTGGGCTCAACAAAATATTTTCGCATTCGGAAGAGAAAGTTGGTGACTGAAATTTCGTAAAAAGGTCTCGCCGCGACGAAAAACGTCTATGCTGTAATGACTTCCATCCCAACTCGTGTATCATATCTGCCACACTCTCTCCCCTATAACGTGATAATACAAAACGAGCTGCCCTTTTTTGCACCCTTTCGATATCCTCCGTTAATCCCACCTGGTAAGGATCCCACACCGCGCAGCAATATTCTAACAGAGGACGAACGAGTGTAGTGTAAGCTGTCTCTTTAGTGGACTTGTTGCATCTTCTAAGTGTCCTGCCAATGAAACGCAACCTTTGGCTCGCCTTCCCGACAATATTATCTATGTGGTCCTTCCAACTGAAGTTGTTCGTAATTTTAACACCCAGGTACTTAGTTGAATTGACAGCCTTGAGAATTGTACTATTTATCGAGTAATCGAATTCCAACGGATTTCTTTTGGAACTCATGTGGATCATCTCACACTTTTCGTTATTTAGCGTCAACTGCCACCTGACACACCAACAGTAATCTTTTCTAAATCGCTTTGCAACTGATACTGGTCTTCGGATGACCTTACTAGACGGTAAATTTCAGCATCATCTGCGAACAATCTAAGAGAACAGCTCAGATTGTCACCCAGGTCATTTATATAGATCAGGAACAGCAGAGGTCCCAGGACGCTTCCCTGGGGAACACCTGATCGTAACTATCGTAATTATCACTGTTATAAGCTGCTCTTCGTGTGATAAACTGAGCAACTTTAATTTTTTTTTGAAACTTGCAGTTCGTATTAACGGCTAAAATTATGAGAGTGCATTTCTTTCGGTGTATTCCTCCTGTGTAATAAATCTCAGGGTATGTTCCGACATGTCTGGTTAAACTATTCCCCTGTGGGATGGCGTCAGCTAGTAGTAACTGACCATCTCACACTAGGGCTGCTGCTGGTTTTAAAATTATTGGGAATCCGATGTGTCGATATTTAAAATGTATCTGCTCTGCTCTCAATGCATCAAACACGTATAGGTCAATATTGATGTATCGGAGGGAAAAATACCGAAGAACGTGCCTATCAAAATATCGCTTGCACGTTATAATTGCGCACTGTAGATATACTGCCGGTTTTAGAGCTGTATATTTAAATATTGATTTATTATTAGATATTCTGTAAATAAACAAGCATGTAGCCTCTTAGAGCAAGAGCAAGAATTGAAAGGAAAACGTTGCACCTTTACACCTGGCGATAACCAGTTTGCTGACAATGGCAACTGGATGTGTCATTATAAAAGATGGGACTATCGATCGGATTCGTCACATATCGGACTGGTTTGGAACGCTTAATGTTGACGTTTTTTCATTTCTGCAAAGCGACCTAAAAGTTTAGCAATTGTTTTTGAAGAATGTCGATGTGAAGAAATAGCACACTACCTGAGTAAATATTTTTTGTTGTTGTTGTTCCATTCATCTCTCCACCCAGAGCAATCGCTGTTCTTCGTGTGTGACACATACAGTCAAAGAGAAAGATTGGATGTTATGAAAACTCAAAAAGTATACAACTGGTCATTACAATTGCTACATCAAGAAGAAATGCAGATGATAAACGGGTATTCATTGGACAAATATATTATACTAGAACTGACATGTGATTCCATTTTCACGCGATTTAGGTGCATAGATCCTGAGAAACCAGTATCCAGAACAACCACCTCTGGCCGTAATAACGGCCTTGATACGCATGGGCATTGAGTCAAACAGAGCTTGGATGGCGTGTACAGGTAAAGCTGAAAATACGGCTTCAACGCGATACCACAGTTCATCAAGAGTAGTGACTGGCGTATTGTGACGAGCCAGTTGCTCGGCCATCATTGACTAGACCTTTTTAATTGGTGAGAGATCTGGTGAAAGTACTGGCCAGAACAGTAGTGGAACATTTTCTGTATGCAGAAAGGCTCGTACAGGACCTGCAACATGCACTTGTGCATTATCCTTCTGATATGTTGGGTTTCGCAGGGATCGAATGAAGGGTAGAGCCACGGGTCGTAACTCATCTGAAATGTAATGTCCACTGTTCAAAGTGCCGTCAGTGCGAACAAGAAGTGACCGAGGCGTGATACGCCAGTATGGCGATGACGAATACACGCTTCCAATGTGCGTTCACCACAATGTCGCCAAACTCGGATGCGACCATCATGATGCTGTAAACAGAACCTGGATTCATCCGAAATGATGACGTTTTGCCATTCGTGCACCCAGGCTCGTCGTTGGGTACACCATCACAGGCGCTACTGTCTGTGATGCAGCGTCAAGGGAAACCGCAGCCATGGTCTCCGACAAGGGCGTACCCAGGATCTGAACTAGGGAGGGGGGTGGGCGGGGGCAAGGTCATACTAGTCTCAGAAAACAAGGACTCGAGACAACATACAGCACTTCTTATTAAATAAAACAGTAAATTACTGAAAAACTGTTTTCAAGAAACATTTTAAATACGAGGGCTGCTATATATATTTCTGGCCTAATAATGAAAATACGAATATTTATCAACGAAAATGGTTTATTGTTTTTCAAAATATTCTCCATCAAGATTTATACACTTTTGCATGCGCTCAAACCAATTTTCGAAGCACTTTTTCCACTCCGATTGAGACACCTCCAAAACATGGTTTTTGAATGCTGCAACAGCATCTTCTGGCGACGAAAATCGTTGACCACGCATTTTTTTCTTGATGTGTGGGAATAAAAAGAAGTCATTGGGTGCCAAGTCAGGGCTGTACGGCGGATGACCCATCACTTCGACGTTTTGGCCGGTCAAAAAGGCGCTGGTTTGAGCCGATGTGTGACAGCTCGCATTGTCATGGTGCACAATGATTCGTCTTCTCTTGTTCATTTTTCGAATTTCTCCGAAGACTTCAGGCAAACAAATGGTGGTGTACCACTCAGAATTGACCGTCCTACGTTGCTCAAGCGGAACAGTCGCCACATGACCAGTTTTGCCGAAGAAACAGGCGACCATTTGGTTCGAAGTGCTTCTTCCACGAACAACTTTCGTTGGATTTGGCTCGTCTTGGAAGACCCACACGGTCGATTGCTGTTTTGTTTCGGGCTCATACGCATAGATCCATGATTCGTCACCTGTGACGATCTTATAAACGTCTTTTGAAGCACCGCGATCGTATTTTTTCAGCATTTCTTTACACCAATCCACACGAGCTTTCTTTTGAGCGATTGTCAAATTGTGCGGGATCCAACGAGAACAAACCTTTTTTACGGCCAGGTGTTCATGCAATATCGAATGTATGCTGGTGGGAGAAATGCCTAGGCATGCCTCTATCTCACGGTATGTCACATGACGGTCTTGCATTATCAGTTCACGTACGGCATCGATGTTTTCTGGCACAACGGCTGTTTTTGGACGACCTTCACGGAATTCGTCTTTGAGCGAGCGTCGGCCACGATTGAATTCGTTGTACCAGTTTTTCACAGTGCTATAGGATGGTGCTTCGTCGCCATACAAAGATTTAAGTTCATCGATGCACTCTTGTCGTGATAATCCACGTCGAAAGTTGTGAAAAATGATCGCACGAAAATGTTCACGAGTTAATTCCATTTTTGTGCCAAATTGAAGTCCCTGTAAAAGAAAAAAAAAATTGTCGTAAGTCAAAAAGTTCTGAGTACATTTATGCTAAAAAACGTCAAACTTTCCAATGGAAATGTCAGATTGCACCTGGCAACACTTAGTGTTGCCTAGGCCAGAAATATATATAGCAGCCCTCGTATAAGAATGCACTTGTTTAAAAATACAACTATTTAATTCAGTAATAATCTTTTAGGATTTGCCGAAAGTAACGTGTTAAAGACGAAATAAATACCCCCGGATATGCGCGAACGAGTTCAAATATCTGCCTTTCCCCCCCCCCCCCCCCCCCCCCGTGCCCCTCGCTGGGTACGCCCATGGTCTCCGAGCTGATAGTCCATCCTGCTGCAAACGTCGTCGAACTGTTCGTGTAGATGGTTGTTGTCTTGCAAACGTCCCCATCTGTTGACTCAGGGATCGAGACGTGGCTGCACGATCCGTTACAGCCATGTGGATAAGATCCCTGGTATCTCGATTGCTAGCACGGCGTTCCGTATTACCCTCCTGAACCCACCGATTCCATGCTAACAGTCATTGGATCTCGACCAACGCGAGCAGCAATGTCGCCATACGATAAACCGCAATCGCGATAGGCTACAATCCGACCTTTATCAAAGTCGGAAACGTGATGGTAGGCTACGCATTTCTCCTCCTTACACGAGGCATCACAACAATGTTTCACCAGACAACGCCGGTCAACTGCTGTTTGTGTATGAGAAATCGGTTGGAAACTTTCCTCATGTCAGCACGTTGTAGGTGTCGCCACCGGCGCCAACCTTGTGTGAATGTTCTGAAAAGCTAATGATTTGCATATCACAGCATCTTCTTCCTGTCGGTTAAATTTCGCGTCTGTAGCACGTTATCTTCGTTGTGTAGCAATTTTAATGGCCAGTAGTGTAGTGAGACTTCTTGACACAGTGAAAGTAAATTTATGTCCTATTTTAATTTCAAAAGAGAGACTTCAAATAGTCAACGAAAATTGCGGGAAAAATAGTCCATCCTAAGAAATTTTGGTCCTATGTCAAAGTGGTAGGTGGATCAAAACAAAATGTCCAGACACTCTGTGACCAAAATGGTACTGAAACAGAGGATGACAGACTAAAGGCCGAATTACTAAATGTCTTCTTCCAAAGCTGTTTCACAGAGGAAGACTTCACTGTGCTTCCTTCTCTAGATTGTCGCACAGTTGACAAAATGGTAGATATCGAAGTAGACGACAGAGGGATAGAGAAACAATTAAAATCGCTCAAAAGAGGAAAGGCCGCTGGTGCTGATAGAATACCAGTTCGATTTTACACAGAGTACGCGAAGGAACTTGCCCCCCTTCTTGCAGCGGTGTACCGTAGGTCTCTAGAAAGCGAAGCGTTCCAAAGGATTGGAAAAGGGCACAGGTCATCCCCGTTTTCAAGAAGGGACGTCGAACAGATGTGCAGAACTATAGACCTATATCTCTGACGTCGATCAGTTGTAGAATTTTGGAACACGTATTATGTTCGAGTATAATGTCTTTTCTGGAGACTAGAAATCTACTCTGTAGGAATCAGCATGGGTTTCGAAAAAGACGGTCGTGTGAAACCCAGCTCGCGCTATTCGTCCACGAAACTGAGAGGGCCTTAGACACGGGTTCACAGGTAGATGCCGTGTTTCTTGACTTCCGGAAGGCGTTTGACACAGTTCCCCACAGTCGTTTAATGAACAAAGTAAGAGCATACGGACTATCAGATCAATTGTGTGATTGGATTGAGGTGTTCCTAGATAACAGAACGCAGCATGTCATTCTCAATGGAGAGAAGTCTTCCGAAGTAAGAGTGATTTGAGGTGTGCCGCAGGGGAGTGTCATAGGACAGTTGCTATTCACAATATACATAAATGACCTGGTGGATGACATCGGAAGTTCACTGAGGCTTTTTGCAGATGATGCTGTGGTGTATCGAGAGGTTGCAACAATGGAAAATTGTACTGAAATGCAGGAGGATCTGCAACGAATTGACGCATGGTGCACGGAATGGCAATTGAATCTCAATATAGACAAGTGTAATGTGATGCGAATACATAGAAAGATAGGTCCCTTATAATTTAGCTACAAAATAGCAGGTCAGCAACTGGAAGCAGTTAATTCCATAAATTATCTGGGAGTACTCATTAGGAGTGATTTAAAATGGAATGATCATATAAAGTTCATCGTCGGTAAAGCAGATGCCAGACTGAGATTCATTGGAAGAATCCTAAGGAAATGCAATCCGACAACAAAGGAAGTAGGTTATAGTACGCTTGTTCGCCCAATGCTTGAATACTGCTCAGCAGTGTGGGATCCGCACCAGGTAGGGTTGATAGAAGAGATAGAGAGGATACAACGGAGAGCAGCGCGCTTCGTTACAGGATCATTTAGTAATTGCGAAAGCGTTACGGAGATGATAGATAAACTCCAGTGGAAGACTCTGCAGGAGAGACGCTCAGTAGCTCGGTACGGGCTTTTGTTAAAGTTTCAAAAACATACCTTCACCGAAGAGTCAAGCAGTATATTGCTCCCTCCTACGTATATCTCGCGAAGAGACCATGAGGATAAAATCAGAGAGATTAGAGCCCACACAGAAGCATACCGACAATCCTTCTTTCCACGTACAATACGAGACTGGAATAGAAAGTAGAACCGATAGAGGTACTCAGGGTACCCTCTGCCACACACCGTCAGGTGGCTTGCGGAGTATGGATGTAGATGTAGATGTAGAAAAATATAATGTAAAAGATTCGGCACTCGTTGTGCGGTTCCGTTTTCGCTATATCGATCTCGGTGTAGTAATCGATGTCGATGTATACCGCTATCTTCTGTATCACGTATCGATTTATCGTAATTTTTCGAGGAAAATAACAATATATTGGTATTTCACCAACAGCACTGCTATATACACACACAGACACACACACACACACACACACACACACAGACACACACACACGAGACTTTCACAAGGGAGGCGCAATCTGCCGCCGCGATTGCAGCGGCTGGAGTCAAGGGCGCGGCAGCCGCCCGCCCAAATTTTGATGCGGCCCGGCCCAGCGCTCCGGCGACCCGGCCGCCTGCGCCATTGTTACGGGCCGCCGGCGTGACGCGGAGGCACGCGGGAGGAATGCCGTCAGACCCGACGGCGGCGCCTGCCGAGCGGCGGAAGCCAGAGCCGGGGCGTGCGCTGTGCGCCGTGCGCCGCGCCAAATACGGCGCCACCGCCCGCCCGCCGCGGCGGACAGCGGGCGGTTCCGCCGGCTGCCACTTGCAACCACTGCCGCTGCGTTCGCTCCTTCCAGTCCCGTAGCTACGCACAGTGAGTGCGGGATTTCTGCAAAAGTGTTCTGATGTCTGCCTTTTTGAGTGACGCCTTCTCGGCGGCATTCCAGGACCATACCGGGTGTTTCAAAACGAGTATCTGGTTTGTTAGGCATTCATCTCACAGTTATAAATAATAAAACAATGACAGGGAAACTTACACAGTTTTGTTCCCACAATGGAAAATGCTCCTGTCGTAGCACAAAACGGCAAATGTTCCCTGTCAGAGTTGGGAAAGTAAAAGAAGCGAACTAGCTCTTTTTCAGAATGAAATTTTCACTCTGCAGCGGAGTGTGCGCTGATATGAAACTTCCTGGCACATTAAAACTGTGTGCCCGACCGAAACTCGAACTCGGGGCCTTTGCCTTTCGCGAGCAAGTGCTCTGCTGTCTTTTTTTCAATTATTATTATTATTATTAATCTAATGAACCGCTGCAGGAGCAGGACGGCGGGTAGGGCAGGGGTCAACACCCGAAGCCTGGCCATCCCACCGCCACGCCCAATCAACGTGTTCGAGGATCGAAGGATCAGGAAGACGATGTAGTGAGTTTGTCGATGTTTTATTTATTTATTTGTTTAATTTTTATAACATTTTTTTGTATTATAGATTTATTTTTATTTCATGACAAAGAAAGATCCTACAACTGCCGTAGCCGAGCGTCCGAGTCGTCTTCTCGTCTGTTGGCAGGGTTTCCCCCCTATTCCGTCCGTAGAGGATTCTTCTTCATTTTCAGCGTCTCATACACGGAACGCCGCAGTGAGCAGGAGGATCCGCAAATAATGAACCTAAATAATTTGCGAAACGAGTTCTGTACTTCGGGTAGCGGCTGAAAGCTGCATGTGTTGTCACCAATAGGGACCAAAAGTCGAGTGTGCCTTTCGGAGCATCGCAAAATATGTAGTAAACGGCCATGCCTTTTAGCCAGTTAACGGCGTTCGTTCTGGTTGATGGAAAGTATACGTCGTCGGGGCGCAATACGTCATCAGGGGAGATAGACTCCGGCAATCGCCGTAAGAGTAACGCCAGCATGCGCTGCGTCAGTAGCCAGCACTCGCTGGTCGCGGCACACATCAGACGATGTGCATCCGAGTCAGCGACTGAGCATGTCGGACACAAGGGGTCGTCCGTCAGATGTATGGAATATAGCCTCTCACGAGTAGCGAACTTCCCATTCACAACCACATACCACTATGAACGCACCGTCGTAGGTAGAAAAGGCGTGCTCCCTGCCGCCGTTGGATAAGCAGCTGCAGCAGCAAGTCGTATAACCCTAGCTTACTTATTTGTTAGATAGTTTAATTAATTTCTTTGCGTGTTTTTGGGTACTTGCATTGTTTAATTCATATATTTCGGGCGTATTATAGTATTTGACAGTGGTAGCATCGCGCTTTAGTGTTTACTTCGTAGATTCTTATTTAAATTGCGTGTGAGTTTCGTATGAAGGTGCAATATCGAGTTTTAGTTACTGTAATCGTAAATTCAGCAGATTGTAGCGCAGTCGTTAGGCATTTGTACAGGTTAGTTGATACATTCTTTGCGTGTTTCGCTTGCGTTATCTAGGCACGGACTCGTGTTTCAGTAACTGTTGTTCAACATCGATTAGAATGGACAGGGACTGCGATTGCTGTGTTCGGATGAGGGCTGACTTGGCATTCCTTCGCTCACAGCTGCAATCGGCGCTGACTGACTTCGGTCGCGCAGCTTGAGGCTGTTGCCAATGGGCACCACTGTGGGGAGCCGGACTTGGGTATCACGGGGATGTCAACCTCGTCCCGTCTGTCCCCAGATCGGTCTGCCGCTGTGGTTGCTCCGGTTGCTGCCCGCAGTGGGGCTGAGCCCTCGCCTGTGGTTGATTGGGAGGTCGCTCCAAGGCGTGGCAGGCAGCGAAAGGCGTCCCCGGAGGCTGATCAGAAAGCCTCCCGGGTGCGTCTGACAAACCGGTTTCAGGCACTGTCTCTGGCTGAGCCAGATGCAGCTGCCTGCCCTGTTTCAGAGGATCATTCTCAGCTTTCAAGGTCCGGGCAATCGCAGAGGGTGGGCTTACTGGTAGTTGGGAGCTCCAATGCTAGGCGCGTAATGGGGCCCCTTAGGGATACGGCGGCTAAGGAGGGGAAGAAATCCAGTGTGCACTCCATGTGCATTCCGGGAGGAGTCATTCTTGATGTGGAAAAGGTCCTTCCGGATGCCATGAAGAGCACAGAGTGCAGCCAGCTGCAGGTGGTGGAACATGTCGGCACTAATGACGTGTGTCGCTTTGGATCTGAGGAAATTCTCTCTGGATTCCAGTGGCTATCTGATTTGGTAAAGGCTGCCGGTCTTGCTTACGAGATGAAGGCAGAGCTCACCATCTGCAGCATCGTTGACAGAACCGACTGCGGACCTTTGGTGCAGAGCCGGGTGGAGGGTCTGAATCAGAGGCTCAGGCGGTTTTGCGACCGTGTTGGCTGCAGATTCCTTGACTTGCGCCATAGGGTGGTGGGGTTTCGGGTTCCGCTGAATACGTCAGGAGTTCACTACTCAGCTGGCGGCTACACGGGTAGCGGAGGCTGTGTGGCGTGGACTGGGCGGTTTGTTAGGTTAGAAGGCCTCGGGAAAGTACGGGGTGGGCTGCAATGTCAAAGGGTGCATGGCAGTTACAGGACGTGCTTGGATCAAGGAACAGTCGGAATTATAGTTGTAAATTGTTTTAATTGCGCTGGAAAACCTGAGCTTCAAGCGCTAATAGAAAGCACAGAAGCTGATATCGTTATAGGTACAGAAAGCTGGCTAAAGCCTGAAATAAGTTCTGCAGAAATTTTTACGAAGTCTCAGACGGTGTTCAGGAAAGATAGATTAGGCAGAATTGGTGGTGGAGTGTTTGTGGCTGTCAGTAGTGGTTTATCTTGTAGTGAAGTCGAAGTAGATACTCTGTGCGCATTGGTGTGGGTGGAGGTTATACTTAACAGCCGAATTAAGTTAATAATTGGCTCCTTCTACCGACCCCCAGACTCCAATGATACAGTTGCGGAACAGTTCAGAGAAAGTTTGAGTCTCGTAACAAATAAATACCCCACTCATACGGTTATAGTTGGTGGGGACTTCAACCTACCCTCGGTATGTTGGCAAAAATAATTGTTCAAAACCGGTGGTAGGCAGAAAACGTCTTCCGAGATTGTCCTAAATGCTTCCTCCGAAAATTATTTCGAGCAGTTAGTCCACGAACCCACGCGAATTGTAAATGGTTGCGACCTCTTAGCCACAAACAATCCAGAGCTGATAGAGAGTATCATGACTGATACAGGGATTAGTGATCACAAGGTCATTGTAGCTAGGCTCAATACCATTTCTTCCAAATCCATCAGAAACAAACGCAAAATAATTTTTTTTTAAAAAAGTGTCACTAGAAGCCTTCCTAAAAGACAATTTCCATTCCTTCCGAACTGACTATGCGAATGTAGACGAGATGTGACTCAAATTCAAAGATATAGTAGCAACAGCAATTGAGATATTCATACCTCATAAATTGGTAAGAGATGGAACGGATCCCCCGTGGTACACAAAAAAGGTCCGAACGCTGTTGCAGAGGCAACGGAAAAAGAATGCGAAGTTCAGAAGAACGCGAAATCCCGAAGATGGGCTAAAATTTACAGACGCGCGAAATTTGGCACGTACTTCGATGCGAGATGCCTTTAACAGGTTCCACAACGAAACATTGACTCGAAATTTGGTAGAAAATCCGAAGAAATTCTGGTCGTATGTAAAGTACACAAGCGGCAAGACGCAGTCAATACCTTCGCTGCGCAGTGCCGATGGTACTGTTATCGACGACTGTGCCGCTAAAGCGGAGTTATTGAACGCAGTTTTCCGAAATTCCTTCACCAGGGAAGACGAATGGAATATTCCAGAATTTGAAACACGAACATCTGCTAGCATGAGTTTCTTAGAAGTAGATGCCCTAGGGGTTGCGAAGCAACTCAAATCGCTTGATACGGGCAAGTCTTCAGGTCCAGATTGTATACCGATTAGGTTCCTTTCAGATTACGCTGATACTATAGCTCCCTACTTAGCACTCATATACAACCACTCGCTCACCGATAGATCTGTGCCTACAGATTGGAAAATTGCGCAGGTCGCACCAGTGTTCAAGAAGGGTAGTAGGAGTAATCCATTTAACTACAGACCTAAATCATTGACGTCGGTCTGCAGTAGGGTTTTGGAGCATATACTGTATTCAAACATTATGAATCACCTCGAAGGGAACGATCTATTGACACGTAATCAGCATGGCTTCAGAAAACATCGCTCTTGTGCAACGCAGCTAGCTCTTTATTCGCACGAAGTAATGGCCGCTATCGACAGGGGATCTCAAGTTGATTCCGTATTTCTAGATTTCCGGAAAGCTTTTGACACCGTTCCTCACAAGCGACTTCTAATCAAGCTGCGGAGCTATGGGGTATCGTCTCAGTTGTGCGACTGGATTCGTGATTTCCTGTCAGGAAGGTCGCAGTTCGTAGTAATAGACGGCAAATCATCGAGTAAAACTGAAGTGATATCAGGTGTTCCCCAGGGAAGCGTCCTGGGACCTCTGCTGTTCCTGATCTATATAAATGACCTGGGTGACAATCTGAGCAGTTCTCTTAGATTGTTCGCAGATGATGCTGTAATTTACCGTCTAGTAAGGTCATCCGAAGACCAATATCAGTTGCAAAGCGATTTAGAAAAGATTGCTGTATGGTGTGTCAGGTGGCAGTTGACGCTAAATAACGAAAAGTGTGAGGTGATCCACATGAGTTCCAAAAGAAATCCATTGGAATTCGATTACTCGATAAATAGTACAATTCTCAAGGCTGTCAATTCAACTAAGTACCTGGGTGTTAAAATTACGAACAACTTCAGTTGGAAAGACCACATAGGTAATATTGTCGGGAAGGCGAGCCAAAGGTTGCGTTTCATTGGCAGGACACTTAGAAGATGCAACAAGTCCACTAAAGAGACAGCTTACACTACACTCGTTCGTCCTCTGTTGGAATATTGCTGCGCAGTGTGGGATCCTTACCAGGTGGGATTGACGGAGGACATCGAAAGAGTGCAAAAAAGGGCAGCTCGTTTTGTATTATCACGTTATAGGGGAGAGAGTGTGGCAGATATGATACACGAGTTGGGATGGAAGTCATTACAGCATAGACGTTTATCGTCGCGGCGAGACCTTTTTACGAAATTTCAGTCACCAACTTTCTCTTCCGAATGCGAAAATATTTTGTTGAGCCCAACGTACATAGGTAGGAATGATCATCAAAATAAAATAAGAGAAATCAGAGCTCGAACAGAAAGGTTTAGGTGTAGGTTTTTCCCGCTCGCTCTTCGGGAGTGGAATAGTAGAGAGATAGTATGATTGTGGTTCGATGAACCCTCTGCCAAGCACTTAAATGTGAATTGCAGAGTAGTCACGTAGATGTAGATGTACCGTTCGCCACACAGTGTTCCAGGCAACTTCAGAATGTCTGTGGGCGACCGTATTTACAGGTTGCCGCTGTTGATAGAGGCGATAATAGTCTTTTGTGCTGGGATTCCGTGTCGTCGGAAGTTCTGACCGTAAGTAGCTGAAGTCAATCAAGAACTCTCTGATGTGGGTGAGTGCCGGTGAAATGTGTCGTACAGATACCGGAGGATGCAGAGAGTTTGGTGCCACTTCCGCTATCAGGGTGCCCGTCAGAGTGGCGTGGGCAGAGGTCCACTTGCGACGCATAGTGTTGAGATAAAGTGATCGCGCACGGTTATATACATGAATTAAACCGATACCGCCAGCCCGCTGCGGCAGTGTCAGGGTGGCGTATCGGACTTTAAAAAAGACCGGTGCGTACGAAATGTCCATATGCTGCTTGAAATCTGTCGGCCATCGTAGCCGTCAAGGGAAGGATATGAGCAAAATAGTTCAGTTTTGAGACAAAATAGGTGTTGACATAATGTGTTCTGAGGAGCATATCCAAGCGACGCAGTTTGTTGTCCTGCAGCAGAGCACGTGTCTGGTGTAGGAGCCGACGGTACGTAGCCGCCGCCGTGCGGCGGACATTGCTATAGAATTGCACTCCTAAACACTTGAGTACGGGCACCTTGTCAAAGGGCACCGCCGTTGTGTGGGAAAGCCCCCGTCCGACATCCATGTATTTTGTCTTCTCCACATTGATGACGCTCCCAGCGACCACCCCGTACTGTAGCGCCATATGCATTTCATCCTCTGATCTGGCCAGGAACACCACGTCATCGGTGAATGCACCACAACAAAAGGTCACGTCCCGCAAGGAGATACCAGATAATCGGTGCCGTAGACCATGTAAAGCTAGTTCAAGCGCTGCAGCAAATAATATACCCGACAGGGGGCACCTTTGTCGCACTGACCGTCCAACAACAATGTGACCAGCCTGATAACCGTTGACCATCATGCGGGAGCGCGCTCCGTGGACCAGTCGAAGGACCACCTGTGCAGACTCCGGAGAGAGGCCCATGTGTTGCAAAACTCCGCGTAAGAAACCTTGGTCGACGCAGCCGAATGCGTGGTCAAAATCTACGGCGACAAAGGCGCCTCGTATTTTGCAGGCCGCCGTCAAAGCAATTACGTCGCGGTATGCTCCTAACGCCGTATGAATGTTGCTGACACCACCTAAGGTGGTGGTGGTTAGTGTTTAACGTCCCGTCGACAACGAGGTCATTAGAGACGGAGCGCAAGAACGGGTTAGGGAAGGATTGGGAAGGAAATCGGCTGTGCCATTTCAAAGGAACCATCCCGGCATTTACCTGAAACGATTTAGGGAAATCACGGAAAACCTAAATCAGGATGGCCGGAGACGGGATTGAACCGTCGTCCTCCCGAATGCGAGTCCAGTGTGCTAATCACTGCGCCACCTCGCTCGGTGACACCACCTAAACATGTCTGATCGGTGTGGATGGCTTTCCCGATAGCGGTGTGAAGACGCGCGCTGAGGATACGGGCGAAGATCTTGTAGTCGTTGTTGAGGAGTGTGAGTGGGCGAAAATCCTGCCACCTACAACCACCATCCGGTTTCGGTACTGGGATCAAGACGCCTTCTGTGAATTCTGTGGGGACAGTGAAATCAGGGCTGATCAGGCCTTGAAACATTTGGAGCCACTTGTCACCCATTAGGTGGTAAAAAGTGCGGTAGAATTCCAGGGGTAAACCGTCCGGTCCAGGCGACTTGTTCGGGGCTCCACGTGCCAAGGCCGATGTCAGCTCGTCGGGTGTAATGGGCAACAGTAGACTATCATCGGGCGCCACGTCCCTAGGGGCGGGAAAATCGTGCAAGAGCTCGTCATAATCACGTACATTTCGCGGATCTTCCATGTACAAGGTCCCATAGTGTCTGGCGAACGTGTGCGCGATGTCCGTTTGTGTGTCTGCGCGGCCGCCCTCCTCCGTGTTTACCGCCGTAATGAGCTGACGTTTGCGGTGGAGCCTCTCGCGCACTATGTGATACACTGACGCTGTTTCGTTGGGGATACAGTCTTGCACTCGCGCACGGATGCGGTCACCTTCTAGCTGCTCTGTCCTGATGCGAAGTAGACGAGCTTTGACGCGTTGTACGGACATCTGACGTTCGGGAGACGGTGGTTGCGTCGCCAGCTCACGTAACGCTGTACAGTAACATTCCGATGTTGCCCTTTGCCAGTTCGATCTGTCACGCCCGTAGGCCATAAAGGTCTTTCGGAGTGCAGGTTTGACACATCCCTGCCACCACAGCAACGTGGAAGCATACATGGAAAGGCGCCTGATACATCGACGCCACGTGTCAGTGACTACTCGCCGACACGCTTCGTCGCGAAGGAGGGAGACGTTCAGCGTCCACGGGACCCTGCTGCGTCTTGTGAGTTGTCGGGACAAGGTGACAGTGCAGATGTACGCGAGATGGTCCGTGAAGGCCGTCGGTCAAAGTTCTGCATCACGGGTTGCTGTGCGGAGGGCACGGGAGACGTATATCAGGTCCAGACGACTGGCAGAATGGCTGGTAAAGTGCGTATATCCACTCTGGGTCCCATGATGTAAGAGCCATGTGTCGTGAAGCGCGAGGTCACGTATCAATGCTTGTAGAGCCGGGCATGAGACGTAATGCGGTATCTGGTCCTCGGGCCGCAGAACACTGTTAAAATCGCCGCTGTAATGGTCCATATTTCCTTGCAAAAGTGGAGCTACCTCTTCCGAATAGAAGACATGCCTGTCACCACGGTGCGAATTACCGGAGGGAGCGTAAACGTTAATGAGGCGGACTGCGCGAAGTGTGACTGCGATGCCTCGCCGGTTCGGCAAGTACGTCGCGTCCGTCGCGTCTGTGCCAACTCGGAGAAGGATGGCCGTTCCTCCTGCGCCATCGCCTACGGGTAGGCTGTACGTGGTGTAGCCAAATAGGTCTAAACGCAGCTCGGGTCGGACCTCCTGGAGAAGGGCAAAGTCCAAGTCTGCCGCTCTGATCATGTCGTGTAACATGCGGGTCTTGACAGTGGAGTGGACACCATTTACATGGACTGTTCCCACACGGTGTGACTGAGACATATCAAGCGGCGGAGGCAGTGTTTCGGTGCAAGCCCACAGTGATCTCACACACCACACAGCCATCCATCAGCACGCTGTGCATTACTGTGCCGTATGAATCCCTGGCTGGCAGAGCCCTCCAGGCTCAATGTCAGCCATGGGCTCTGGTGGAGATACCGATGTGTGCTGTGCATCATCTGCCTCCATATCGTCTGCCCAATCGCCAAGAGACGATTGTGATGTCATTGGGGGCTGGTCGCTTTCACAGGAGCCCACATTTTGGGAGTCGACGCAAAGCGTCTCGTTTTCTGGGCCACCAGATTTAGGAGTGTGTTCCTTGTCTTCAGGCACCTTCTGGTGAACGATGCCACTGGAGTCCGTTGCAATGGTGGGCGAGTCAATGAAGTCGATGTCTTCCGCCAGCTTCACATCCCTGTCCTGTTCTTCAGCTGACAATTGCCTCTTCTTGTGTCGCTTGGGTGATTTTTGCTTTCGCGTCCGAGATTCGACATCCACTGGAGGGCGGGGCTCGACACAGTCTCGGTCGCTAGGAACCCCTGTGTCCGAACCCGACAGTGACGATGGCTGGACGCCCACGACGCTGCGGCGGGCAGAGGCTGTAGGAACCTCTGCACCTTTGGGGTGCGTCGTCGTCGACGGCGCTGACTCTCCAACGGAGCTGGCAGCGGCTTGAGGGGGTAGCATGTGTTGATCATCCATCACCTCATGTCGTGCCGCCTCCACATATGTTAGCGGGAGAGAGGTCATAGTGGATCGTGGGGGAAGTTTATTGCGGGGCACCTGAACGAGGCGCCGCTGCAGACACTCAGTGCTAACATGGCCTTCCTGGCCGCAGCCCGAGCATGTCCTCGGTTGTCCATCATATGTAACAATTGCGCGGCAGCCACCAACGAAAATATATGATGGAACGTACTTCTTAAGTTCTATGCGCACTTGTCGTACCCCGTTAAGGACAAGGTACGTTTCGAATGTGTTCCATTTCTCCTCTGTGTGGCTCAGAACTGTGCCATATGGCCGCAGCGCATCAACGACTTGGTGGGCAGGAACTTCGAACGGTAGTTCAAAGACGCGCACGGTACGCACCCCCAGACCAGCATGGTCAACTCCTACGACCCTCACGTTACCGTCTGCGTGACAGAAGCGAAAGCCGTTCGCAGATCGTTGGAGTAATCTGTCGCAGGCCGTTTCGTCAATCAGTTTGAGGTTCACTGTGCGGGTTACAATAGACAGATGAGTTCCTATCAGTTCTTGTGGTTCTATGTGCATGATGTCTCGTAGAAATCGTTCAATTTCATGGGCCTTCGGTCTCGTGTACGATGCGTTGAACGTTAGTTTGATTGTAGCTTTCCGATATGAGAACGCCATGTCGGGTCGGCAAGACAACGACGCGACCGCGCGCTAGCGGGTAAACAACAACACCTGCGGAGCACTGGCCGGCGCGCCGAGCCCGTCCGCACGGTATCACGGCTGAAAGCCGACTGCCGTCTGAACTACCGAAGCACGACTCACGCCCGGTCCTCACAGCCTTACTTCTGCCACTATCTCGTCTCCTACCTCCCAAACTTAACAGAAGCTCTCCTGCGAACCTTGCAGAACTAGCACTCCTGAAAGAAAGGATACTGCGGAGACATGGCTTAGCCACAGCCGGCTGCAGAGTGAAAATCTCATTCTGGAAACATCATCAAGACTGTGGCTAAGCCATGTCTCCGCAATATCCTTTCTTTCAAGAGAGCTAGTTCTGCAAGGTTCGCAGGAGAGCTTGTGTTAAGTTTGGAAGGTAGGAGACGAAATACTGGCAGAAGTAAGGCTGTGAGGACCGGGCGTGAGTCTTGCTTCGGTAGCTCAGATTGATAGCCGGCACGGTTGCTCAGCGTGTTCGGTCAGGGGGTTAGCTGCCCTCAGTAGTAAAAAACTGAGTGAATGGATCAATAAAGAACTTCAATGGGCGTCAGGTGATGTCCGCCACGAACAATTGAAACGAACAATAACGAACAAACTGAGATTAGAAAAAAAAGGTGGTGGAGCACTTGCCCGCGAAAGACAAAGGTCCCGAGTTCGAGTCTCGGTCGGACACACAGTTTTAATCTGCCAGGCAGTTTCGTGTAGCTCTTTTTGTCTGACATTTATTTCAAAACATCTTGGCATACTTGCACTTTTTTACGGATTAGTATTATTAGCAATGTCATGTCATATAATGCATCATGTCAACTAAAGTAACATGATACACGACGTCACGTCGTATAACATAACTCATGTCATCATAATTTTGATCCAACATAAAATTTGCCATGCCGTACAATATGACACAACACGTCATTAACGTGTCATTAAGATTTAGGATGCACGCATCCCCACTCTAGGATAGTTTCTAAATTAAGCACATAAACGTTTGTCTATTTGTTTGATAGGTTCCATACCCTCTTATGCAAGTCGCCTCTCATTTTCATCAATTTTATTAAGGATCTGTGTCATTGCACGTTAGTAACAGACCGAATAAAGCTATTGTAATGACAGTATTCGTACTGAGAGCTCAAAAAAATACTTTTCACTTGATTCCTATACATGTTGGGCTACTTCCCTGGGTGGCTTGTGGGAGGCAAACATCGGAGGACGCGGCACATGGCATTTCCGGTTTGGGGTTGCACTTCCCTGAATTCTGAGGGGTTCATACGATAGGCTTAAGCGCCTGGCGGAACGACTGACGTCGGTCGAATTTCGCCTGTTGTATGCAGGGCGAAACGACCTGCGAGACGTCTGAGTGTCGCCACAGTTTATGTGTTTACCGTTCCGGCGCGTCCGGAACGAAGATTCCTGGCACCGACTGACTGCATTGTCCTCTTGATTCTGAGAATACTTGTGGACTGTGCCCTGCTGGGTGCGACTGTCTGGCGCCGGATGGCCGGTGGTCTAAGCAGGTTGTTTTCGTAG
Organism: Schistocerca gregaria; assembly: GCF_023897955.1. Lineage (NCBI taxonomy): Eukaryota > Metazoa > Arthropoda > Insecta > Orthoptera > Acrididae > Schistocerca > Schistocerca gregaria. Next base: position 188,725,184 of record NC_064921.1, read on the forward strand.
CCGGTCAAACGGCAAGTTCAGTGCCCTCAGCTGAATAGCGGAGGCATGATTGGTCAACTTAAACTGAGGCTAGTTGACGACATAAAGCCCTGCACGAAATTGGAGCGAATTGTCGCTATTGGCGCGAATGATGTTCCGAGGCAGTGTGGGGAAATTTTGGAATAAGCACTGAATGCTGATTCGCGGTTTTCGACGAGAGTAGGGAGTCGAGCGATGTTGGCTTCACTCTTGCGCTGCGCGGTCAGAGGATTCGGGATCTGATCTTCGACCGAGTCGGACAGTCATGCGACTTGGTCGCTCTTTTTCGGAACAACTTAGAATTCTCTGATAGCCTTCGAGGCCAGTGGTAGACACAGAGTTGCTGCACGGCAGAAGTCGGCGCCTACATCATCCCTGAATCCCTCAGCAGCACGAGCGCTGGTTTGCTACAAGTCCACCTTGCTTGTTTTTCCATGTGACCCCATTTGAGCTCTCACTACTAACTGCAATACTGCTATATAGTCGGGAGATTAATATTTGATTCATTAGGACCTCCAGTCCAGATATTGCATCACAGAGAGTAGGAGCCCCTTGTTGTCTAGCCAAATCTTATTCTCATATTTCAGTATACACTGTTCTTTGCCCTAGTGTGTCAACAATCATGTGCATTTATGTTCTGATGTATAATTAATCTCATTGTAATATTTAATCCGCATATCATTACATAGATATATGCAGATACCCATTTCCTGTTGTTTATTATGATGAAGTTCTCTTTTTTCTGAGTATATTACGATTTTTAGTAAATTATTGTGAGTGTGCACTCCTTATTTTACCAACTAGCAGCGGCCACCATCATTTTCTTCTGTTGCCGTTGTGCGCATAATTAATTAGTTGGTAGATAAGGAGGGGATCGAGTGAATGTCTCGTTCTCATGCAAATTCGTCTGAATAAAAGAGGTAGAAACTCTTCTCCACCCTGGCACCTCGCATGTTCTTACACACCTAACCTTACATGTAACAGGAGGTCCGTTTGGGCAAGAAATGGTCCCCTAGAGGGAAAAAATCAACCCTCTCCCGAACACAGAAACCTAAAAACTTCTCTTACCTTTTCCCCACGAATGGAACCACTCCCAGAAATGTTATCCTCCCAGAAATAACATTTTCAGCTACACATGTATGTTCTGCAGTCATATCATGATATATCTTGATTACCACTAGCGAATCTTATGGATTCTGGGCACAGCATCAGCAAATTCAGCCTATAAAGTTAAGATGCAGTTTTCCCAACACTTTTCAGCTAACAGAACACACTGCATTGGGAAAGTAATGTTAACTCGCAAAAAAGGACAAATATGTCAAGATGTTTTGATTTAAATGTCCTTAAAGCTGCCATGCAAGACAAAAAGCTAGTTCCCTTGTCTTACATCCCTAAATCTGTCTAGGACATATTCACTTTTTTGTGGTATGATAGGAACATTTCGCATTCTGGTTTTCAATCATTTCTACCAGAATTTTAATATTAGACAATCATAGTTTGGTAATCGATGCACATTTTGTTGACTCGGTCAACGATTGATTCTGTATGTTGCTTATATCGTGGCAACTGACAAGGCTTTCACAAAACAACAGAACAACCAGTAGTAACAAGTTTTTTCTATTATATCACAACATCTGAAACGATTCGCACAATTTTGAAACGCAACTGGCGGGCATAGAGAAACTCATAAAAAACGTTTTTCGGAACATGTTCGCAACTTTATCGAAAGAATGTATTTTTTACTTATTTTATTCATTTTAAAACGTTTCCACGCTTTCAGATCACGTAACAATGAAACGAGGATAATGGAATGTAGTCAAATTAAGTCGGGTGATGCTGATTGAATTAGATTAGGAAATGAGACACTTAAAGTAGTAAAGGAGTTTTGCTATTTGGGGAGCAAAATAACTGATAATTCTCGAAGTAGAGAGGATATAAAATGTAGAGTGGGCAATGGCAAGAAAAGCGTTTCTGAAGAAGAGAAATTTGTTAACATCGAGTATAGATTTAAGTGCCAGGAAGTCGTTTCTTAAAGTATTTCTATGGAGTGTAGCCGTGTATGGAAGTGAAACATGGACGATAAATTGTTTAGACAAGAAGAGAATAGAAGTTTTCGAAATGTGGTGCTACAGAAGAATGCTGAAGATTAGATGGGTAGATCACATCACTATTGAATAGAATTGGGGAGAGGAGGAGTTCGTGGCACAACTTGACAAGAAGAAGGGACCGGTTGGTATGACATGTTCTGAGGCATTGGGGGGCAGCGTGGAGGGTAAAAATTGTAGAGGGAGACCAAAAGATGAATACACTAAGCAGATATCAAAGGATGTAGGTTGCAGTAAGTACTGGGAGATGAAGAAGCTTGCACAGGATAGGGTAGCATGGAGAGCTACATCAAACCAGTCTCAGGGCTGAAGACAACAACAACAACAACAATGTATTTTACATGCTACAATTGGCTTGAATTTAAACCAGCTTATCTCGATAACAGACGAAGACTATGCGATACAGAAAGTTTCGTTTTGGCTATATCGATTTATCTACTTTCGTGCAAAGTTTGAACCGAATCGTGTAAGTTTAAAGTAGAGAACTGAAGCACTTCATAAAATGCCCAGAAAAAGGCGATTTTTGTTCGTAAAATCCAAAGGAAGCGCCATTTTTTCAAATGTTTGAAAAGCATCTTTCACCAATGCTGATCCATTTGTGGGCCAAATTTGAATCATCAATCTCGCTCCAGTCCGGAGTTATTTAAGAGTGTTTTTGCATGTAAAATCCGAAAGGTGCATATAGAAATGGTGTCATATGCCAAGCATTCAATTCATCCCAATTAAAATCTGTTGCAAAAGGAATTAATCTATTCGCAAAATTTGCATGGCGTCAGCTCCAGTTCGTCGTTCAAACTTTGCTTAATGTACAGTAACATAGCTACAGTATGACGGATGTTCGAATGGGAATACAAATGGCCGCTGTCTCGGGCTAAAAGAGAAACTTTTTAGCCTGGGTACCTATCGCAGACAGCAGCCGAGCACCAAGACCTCCGCCCCCCACCCCCTTTTCCCCTACCCGCGATTTTGCGCGCGGCCTCTTCGTATATATTTGTTACAGCGCTTACGCACTGTGAAGACAAGTGTTCCGTGTCGGCACCATTCGTCACACGGCATACATCGAGTCGATAGGCGAGTGCTTCCCAAATGTTGATCAGTGTGCCTGGAGTAATAGTTGCAATTGTTTCTGTCATGCGCCTGGGTTCCCGGGTTCGATTCCCGGCGGGGTCAGGGGTTTTCTCTGCCTCGTGATGACTGGGTGTTGTGTGATGTCCTTAGGTTAGTTAGGTTTAAGTAGTTCTAAGTTCTAGGGGACTGATGACCATAGATGTTAAGTCCCATAGTGCTCAGAGCCATTGTTTCTGTCATGCTTCTTAAGCCGGGTAAATCAGCTGGTAGCGGTGGGACATAAACGTGTTCCTTTATGAACAGGAAAAAATCGCATGACGTCGGGTCGGATGAACGTCGAGATCGTGTTGAACAAGCTCTGGCATTCGGTCCCTTGCGGGCGATTCAAAGGGTCGGGTACAACTACGCTTAACCAATCGCGTGCTGAGTTATGCCAGTGAGATGGTGCACTTTCTTGCTGCCGAAGGAAGTTCTATGGTTCAGCTTCGTTCAGGAAAGCTCCATAGTTATAACGCATTAAGATAATAAACATCAGTTACACTTGTTTCACCGGCAAAGAAAAGCCCATAAACTTTCTGCCAGGATGTGGCACTAAAACCATTCCATTTAGGGGAGTCTCTTTGCAGTTTTACCATCTTGTGGGGACTTACTGATTCCCAGATATCCACTTAGATGAAATGTCGATTCATCACTGGAGACGACACGATCCAGAAAAGATCTTCATCGTCGTGCAGTAACATTTAGTTTGCAAAGTTGCCACGTAAACCGTAGTTTGTAGGGGTTAGAGTTATAACGACTGCAAACGATACGGACGTAATTGTAAGCTTCTCTTTAAAAGCCTCCATACAGCCGTCACTGGAATTCCTAATTCACGACTAGTCTTCTGAACTGATTTCTTGAGGCTACGCATGAAAGACTCTCTTTCGTTCAGCACGTCCTTCAGTCAGTCTTAGCCGTTCCCTTCGCGCATAGATGTAGGAGCAAAACTGTTCAAGCTGCTCTTTCATCTGATATGTTATTTGTAATTGCAAGTTGGAAGTAATAAATGCTACAAAGCCTTAAAACGGTGATATTCATTTTCAGATACCCAGTATTTTGGATGGACATGTCACCTGGGCAGAAAATCAGAAAATGCTGTAGCCACATGCAGAAAGACATCCGCTTCCCTCCATGACCTCCGGAAGTGTCGAGATTATTTCCACTGCATATGAAAAGTAAATTTGTGGAATCACTTTTACTCTCGGATCTCCACATGGCACGTGTAGCGAAAGCTGTACATAGTTATAACTAACAGTGAAAGCTTGTGTGCGCTGATTGTGCAACATCTGTCTATTCGACATTGCCAGTGCTTTGGTTGAGTTGTTTGGGGAAGGAGACCAGACAGCGAGGTCACCAGTCTCGTCCGATTAGGGAAGACTGGAGAAGGAAGTCGGCCGTGCATTTACCTGAAGCGATTTAGGGAAATCACGGAAAACCTAAATCAGAATGGCCGGACGCGGGACTGATAAAATTGTAAATTTGTGGTAAGATCTTATGGGACCAATCTGCTTTGGTTATCGGTCCCTAAGCTTACACACTACTTAGTCTAACTTAAACTAACTTACGCTATGGACGGTACACACACCCATGCCCGAGGGAGGACTCGAACCTCCGTCGGGGAGAGCCGTGCGGACCGTGACAAGAGGCCGTTAGACCGCGTGACTACCCCGCGCGGTTGCGCGGGATTGAACCGTCTTCCTCCCGAATGCGAGTCCAGTGTGCAAACCACTGTGCCACCGCGCTCTGTGGCCAGACAAGTTACGTGACTACCGATAACTACATGATCTGATCGAAAGTATCCGGAACATCCCTATGTAATGCGGAATTGACCGCTAAATGCCACTAGAGGCGGACGCGCCAGTATAAAAGGAGACAGGGAGTATTGTACTGTCAGTAGAGAAGCAGTAACAGCAAAATTGGTCGGTCAGGAGAGGTCATTGAATTCTGACGAAGACTGATCACTCGATAACAAAACCATCAGGTATCTTTCGATCCTTCTAAAGCTGCCCATGTCGACTGTTGGTGACGTCATACTGGAGCGGAAAAGCGAAGGAACAACCACAGCTACACCAAGACCTGGCAAACCCCATGTACTGATAGACAAGGACCTTCGAGTGCAGAGAATGGTTGTGAAAAATCGCATGAAATCAGCTGAAGGAATCATTCACCAACTCTAAACTACTACTGGCAGTCCAGCCATCACAATGACTGCGCATAGGGCGTTAAAATCGATCAGCTTATCATTTCTGTAGTCAGTGCTGCGCTGCGGCTGAGATCATATAAACAGCGACCCTTGTGGGTGACTGGAAACGAGTGAGCTGAATTGGCGAATTACGCTATCCCTTTATCCAGTCCGACTGAACGGTTGGGTTTGGCGAAAGCCTAGAAATCATTACCTGGCATCGTGTGTAGCACGGGGGAGGTGGTGTTACGGTATGAAGATCTCTTTTCTTGGCTGGGGTGTGGTCCCCTAATTGCACTTACGTAAATGGTCCCCTAATTGGACTTACGTAAACGCTAGGAACGAAACGATAGGACCATCCTTAACAGCACGTACTGTGTACGGTGGAGAAACCGTTGGGATCGTTGTTGCTGTTGTTGATTGTTTGTATAGTTAAACAACGTGCCATGTCGTAAAGTAGCGTCAGTGAGGCAATGATTTGTGGGTAAGAATGTTCCTAAAATGAACTGGTCTACCCAGAGTCCAGAGCTGAAGCCAATGGAACACCTTTGGTCTGAGTTAGAAAGTCTACTTCGCTCCAGACCCTAGCGTCCAACATCACTACCTTATCTGGTTTCAAAGTCCGACCCCGGTTGCTGAATGGCCAGCGCGACAGAATGTCAATCCTAAAGGCCCAGATCCGATTCCCGGCTGGGTCGGAGATTTTCTCCGCTCAGATACTGGCTGTTGTGTTCTCTTAATCATCGTCATTTCATCCCCATCGACGCGAAGTCTCCGAAGAGGCGTCAAATCGAAAGCCTTGCACCCGGCGAACGGTCTACCCGACGGCAGGCCCTAGTCACACGACATTTACATCTGGTTTCAGTTCTTGGGGCGGAATAGACTGCCATTTCTCCACAGACAATCATACATGCCATTGAAAGTATCCCCCGCAGAGCTCGAGCAGTCGTAAAGGCGAAGGGTGGTCAAAACCCGCTATAACATGCACTAACAGGTGTCTGGATGTTTTTGATCAGGTAGTGTATTTGTACTTCATGGGCTCCTTGGTGTGTATCCACTCCAGACTTCAAACAGTGATTAAATACTTCTCATTTCATCATAATCGAAGCGGGAGGTCTCACTTACCTGGCATCCTAGCTGTGCACGTCCACAAAACAAAGGCATCAGCGAAGTTAGTTTCTGTCGCTGCTGTCCGTCTCTGGAAAATGCTACCCTGCGCTCTGCACTCGATTAAATGCCATGTTGCGCCTTAAACAGTTCTTCTTGTCAACCTCACAATGTTTACGTGAAAACCAATATATATGGCTAGTTTCCCTCTGTCAAATAGTGACTCAAAACCGAATTCCCTGTCCTGTGAGAACTGATTTAAAAGTCGATGTGGGGGCAGTTACATTACAGGCCACTATTTCGTTGGCTGTACAAGGAGAAACCAACCGATATCTTTTATTAGTTGTTTTTATATATGACCTGCATCCTAGAAGGAACTGACCTGTACTGTACAGTTGTTATTATTTTCATCGCTACAATTTGTACCACTCATCTCCCAGTTACCCTTTGGTCTGTTTTCGTTTTTCAACCAGTCCTGCGGTTAGCAGGAGAGCTCCTGTAAAGTCTGGAAGGTAGTAGACGAGGTACTGGCACAAGTAAAGCTGTGAGGACGGGGTGTGAGTCGTGCTTGGGTAGCTCAGTTGGTACAGCACTTGCCCGCGTAAGGCAAAGGTCCGGAGTTCGAGTCTCGTTCCGGCACACAGTTTTAATCTGCCAGGAAGTTTCATATCAGCGCACACTCCGCTGCAGAGTGAAAATCTCATTCTGGATCCCCCTCATTACTTGTACCCTTACAACAGTTTTATTAGTTGATGTGAGGGCAATTAAACTACGGGTCACTCTTTCGTTGGCTGTCCAAAGTGGTTCTTAGTACATCCTAGCAATATCTTGACATTTGTGCCACGTGCTGTCAGTCTTCATTCCTTTGAACTATCTCCTCAGATCTGCCTCTACAGTGGTGGTTTTAGACACTACGAAGCTTCAAGTTCTCTTCCTGCCAGAGCATGGTTTGTAGCTCTCTCCTGGAGTATTTGTCCGATAGAAGGCTGTTCTTACCTAGTTAGTGTTGAAGTAGACTGAGGTGACGGAAAAGTCCTGGAACACCTCATAATATCCTGTCGGACTTCCTTTTGCCAGGTGTAGTCCAGTAACTCGACGTGGCATGTACTCAACAAGTCACTAGAAGATCCCAGCAGAAATACTGAGCCATGTGCCCTCTATAGCCGACCATAACTGCGGAAGCTTTGCCAGTGTAGGATTTTGTGCACGAACTTACTTCTCGATTATGGCGGGTGACGTGGGTGGCCAATCGTTCGAACTGTCCAGAATGTTCTTCAAGCCAATCGCGAACAGTTCTGGCCTGATGATATGGCGCATTGTCATCCATAAAAATGGCATTGTTGTTTGGGAACATGAGGTACATGGATGGCTGCAAATGATATCCAAGTACCGGAACATATCCATTTCCAGTCAATGATCGGTTCAGTTGGACCATATGACCCCAGTCCATTCCATGTGAATAGAGCCCTGACCGTTATGGAGCCAGTGTACACAATGTCTTGCGTCCATAGCTTCGTGGAGTTTTCTCCACACTTGAACCCTATCATCAGCCCTTATCATCTGAAATCGGTACTCATCTGACCAGACCACCATTTACAGCCGCTTGGGTCACAAACCCAGGAGAGCTGCCGCAGGGGATCTCGTGCTGTTGGCAGAGGCACTCACGTAGGTCGTCTGCTGCCATAGTCCATTAACGCCAAATTTCGCCGCACTGTCCTAATGGATACGTTCATCGTACGTCAAACATTGATTCCTGCCGTTATTTCAGGCAGTGCTACTTGTCAACTCTACGCTAACGCTGCTGCTCTCGGTCGTTAAGTGAAGGCCGTTGGCCACTGCGTTTTCTGTGGTGGGAGGTAATGCGTGAAATTTGCTATTCTCAGCACACTCTTGGCACTGTAGAACGCGGAATTGTCCCATGCATCTAGCTTAAACTACCATTCCGCTCTCAAAGTCTGTAAATTCCCGTCGTACGGTCACAATAACGTCGGAAATCTTATCACATGAATCAGTTGAGTAAAAATGACAGGTCCGCCAATTCAGTGCCCTTTTATAAAAAAAAAATTGTTCAAATGGCTCTGAGAACTATGGGACTTAACATCTTAGGTCGTAAGTCCTCCAGAACTTAGAACTACTTAAACCTAACTAACCTAAGGACATCACACACATCCATGCCCGAGGCAGGATTCGAACTTACGTCCGTAGCGGTCACGCGGTTCCAGACTGAAGCGCCTGGAACCGGTCTGCCACACGGGCCGGCGCCCTTTTATACATTGTGTACGCGATACTACCGCCATCTGTATAAGTGCATATTGCTATACTATGACTTTTTGTCACTGTAGAGTATAGCTACTGCTGACATGTAGTTGTCGTGCGATATGGTTGGTGGGTGACATCTACGTGGAAGGTGACATATAAGTAGCTGTGGGACGTATATAGGGCTTGACATCTAGAAAATAAATGGTATGTAGCTAGTTTGTATCGAGTATCTTGTGATTGAGGCCTGGTTGGTTATTTGCTTCTAGCTAGTGTTGAAATGTATGTGGCACTGAACCATGTTGGTGCTTGGTTTTCGTTAGCAGTTAGGGTCTATTTGATTACTGGCCTCTATGTAGTGGTTGGCATATAGCTCATTGTTGACACCTAGAGACTGGGGTAGGGTTGGGGGAGGCATCTAGGTGGTTGCTGACGCCTTTCTCGTGTTTGACGATTAGGTGAGTGTTCGTATGTTGGTTGTTGTTGAAGCCTGGTGGTTGCTGGCTGGCTCCTCGGTGGAGACTGGGCAGCCAGCGCCTGAGCGGTGGGTGGGTGGCCGCAGCTGGTTGCCCCGGCGCGGCGTCCAGTGGTTGCCTGGCGACCGGCCAGGAGAAAGCGCTGCCCCGGCGTGCCCTTCACCTGCTTCTCCGGCGCCCAGCTGCGACCCGCCCACCAGGCGCCAACGTGCCGAAACACTGTTTCTGCATGTCGCCTTTATTGAGACATCACTCAGGTTTAACAAGGTCCTACATTTCTTTCTGTGTCCTGCACCCAGCGGCATCATTTATCATCATCATTACCTTGCTCAGCTGCAGCAACCACCCTTTATACTTTGCACTGCCCTCTTCATTTCTTGATCAATGTGTAACCTCCAACAGACACCCTATCGTTTTATCACGTGTTCCATTCACTCCTTGGTTTTCTTTTCCAATATTTTATCTTCCAACGTAGCTATTTGCTAAAACTCAATATGAGTTTATAAATGCTCAAAATGTTTCCTTCTCCTTTTGTGGACGATTGCTATGAAGTTTCTATGCTCGCTATTCTCTTTCCAAGCATCTTCACTGGATTTTATTTCTTTTCGTCCGGTCACCACAACTTTTTTCTAAAAATCACAGTTCCATCGCCTCAGAACGCTTTCCGTCTGTCATCAACTATTGTGTACCTCACACACCGATAAAGGAGTACCCTTCCAATGAACGTCTTAAAAAATAGTTTGTTTTTATTTTCTTTACTAAACGCCTTGCTCAATAACAGTTGTTTTCTTTAACTGTAGCAAGTTTTGTTGTCGCAAAGTCTACCAAATTTTTTCCACTTCTTTTCTTTCAATTTTGTTGTCAGATGTCCTTTTCATTTTTTATTTGTTGTCTATGTGCCTTGATGGTCCTTTTTAAAAATCTACAACCAGATTGTTCCCCTACGTGTTCTACTCATATCTTGCTTTTTATTCTACACTGCGGGCATCCTCGTGCTTGACGTGTAGTGTTGTTAAAACCTTTAAAACCTTTGTCATAGTGGCTGGTTATTCCCACGAAAGATGGAGGGCCAAGGCCTTGTTTTGTATCTCCTGAGCCGGCCGGAGTGGCCGACTGGTTCTATGCGCTACAGTCTGGAACTGCGCGACCGCTACGGTCACAAGTTCGAATCCTGCCTCGGGAATGTGTGTGTGTGATATCCTTAGTTAGGTTTAAGCAGTTCTAAGTTCTAGGCGACTGATGACCTCAGAAATTAAGTCCCATAGTGCTCAGAGCAGTTTGAACCATTTCTTGTATCTCCTGATTTGCTGCATGTGTATCAGCGGCATTTCCCCATACAGCTGCCTCGTACTCCTCTGGACCTCCTGTGGGGTTTTCGTAGACGTCGAGGCCAATCGTTGGCGCCAGTGTTCACCTCGTATTCAACACTGCATAGAGATCTTTCAACCTATGCAGTGATGGCGCCACTTTGGAGGCCTGTCCAGTCGACTCCAAGATAGCGAGCTGTTGCACCCCATGTGATGGAGCTGCCTCGAACGTCGACATATGGTAGTGCTGCAGGCACTCCCCACCGCGTGATAATGACTGCATATTCGCTGCGTCACACACAAGCCTCCACATCGATGTCCATTCAGGGAAGTGTTCTACTGCCTGTTGGAATCGATCCTGGGACGATGAAGGAGCCACGGTTTTTTGAGTGCTGCATCATGCAGTCAGCATACAGTGCCAGTCGAACTTGTAGTAATAATTGTAAGTCCAATGTGCACAAGATGAACAGACTTGGGCTCCCTATAGATCTTCGGGAGACACCAGTCCGGATCTGTGCGGATGTGAAAGAATCATCACGAGTTAGGTTGGGATTTGATTTTGCCCCATACTAGTTGAGCGAGCGCCACGTGATACCGGGTAGGAAACTGCCAGACGCGTGCTTCCACTTGAGTGTACGTGACACTACAGGCCTTATGAGTTGCAGAACCATCTCCAGCGGAAATCGAGTTACTATTTCAGACGAGTTTAATAGTTCTAACTGCGCGTTTAGATACATTCAAGCTGTCGACAACACATAACAAAGTACAGACCTTTAGTGGTTATCCCTTCAGTGACATACTGATTTCCCATGGCTTTCGGACGGAGTTGAGCGTTCGTGATGTACGTCGGGTAAGGCAACTAGCGTGACGTCAGAAGTTCGTTGCGGGCCTGTGTTTCTCGCGGGGCCCCAGTGCATAGCGAGTCACGCAGGCGAGCGCTATTCTAGCGGATTCGCAACGCAGATGCAGTGCTCTTATGTCCGGAATGATGTCTTGTGCTTCAGATGCTGCAGCAGACGTCACGAGTAGAATAGTTCAAGTTCTTTCGGCGGCACTGGAAAGTTGATGGGCCTGTAAACTTTGCGGAGATCGTGAATCTTTGACTTAAGGACAGTGACGATATCCTCGAGTTTCCAGGTGCTTCTTATTTACCAGATTGCAGTATGGTGGCAAGGTAATCAGTGCGGACGTGATTTGTTTGAGCATGAAATTGGAGACTAAGACAGCTCCTCCGAATTTCTATTTATTGACCTGAACACTGGCTGCCGAAAGTGATTCAATGTCGTCGAAGTTTGTCGACCAGAGCGATGTTAGCTTGGTCCATGGGATCTTCAATTGGACTGAAGTTCACAAAGACATCTTCGATAGCTTTGGCGTCCGCGTCTCCGGTTAAAGTGTTCAGAACATGCAGTGGAGGCATGCGGGGACCGCAGCTCAAGAAGCGCAGCAGTGCTTGCCATTCCGTACACCAGTGACATGTAGTGCGGGCGACCGTATCCGGCCATACCTGGTTCCTGTAGTCTTCAATTTCTTTGCGGACGTCACGTTGCTTTCTGGTGGACAGCCGCTTGCTGGCAGGTTTGTATGCGAGCTGCCATTCCGGTCGAACTCTGTCTTTCTTGATATCGCTGCCAACGTTGCTGAGGTAGACGCCAAATGTGTGGGCGTCGTATGTGGTCTTCAGGATGAGAGGCACTTCTAGTGTTGAAAAACATGCTCGTTGGGGTAAGTTGAAGTGCCTCCCTGACGCTCGGGTGGGTCATAAGTGAAGGCTTGAGAACTGACATCTACTACTCAAAGCCTAAAGATGCAGGCGTCAAAACATCAGTACTTTTTAATAATTAGTAACAAATGCACATTATTATTAAATACGAGGATCTCAGGAAACAGTACTTGTTTGTTCACCTAGCTACTTAAATGTAGAAATATTAATATATCATTGATAACAAAAACGTCTTACGTTGGAATAAGAAAAGATTAATAATTACATGATAAAGAGAACAGATAATTGTTGCTCCATCACGATCCTGACAAGTATCCACGAGGTGTCTAGCTTTGCGCTATTGTGTTATTAATTGCAGTACTAACTCTAAGGGCGCAGCCGGCCGGATTGGCAGTGCGGTTCTAGGCGCTACAGTCTGGAACCGGGCTACCGCTATGGTCGCAAGTTCGAATCCTGCCTCGGGCGTGCATGTGTGCGATGTCCTTAGGTTAGCTAGGTTTAATTAGTTCTAAGTTCTAGGTGACTGATGACCTCAGAAGTTAAGTCTTATAGTGCTCAGAGCCATTTGAACTATTTGAACTAAGGGCGCAAGTCTGTAACAAGTTACGTGTAAACAGGTCAGATATTATCGAGAGCGTTGTAGGCAGTATATTACCACTCGTATCTCAACACCCGAAGAGAATGCAGGACGAAAAAAATACGTGTTTTCGTAATAAATTTGACATTTGCCAATATCCACAGCAAAACCCAAAAGTACCTGTTTATTTGTCATGGACAGTCAGACCAATGAGAGTAACGGAACTAACACCGGCTGGTAAGTAAACAGAATCTGTCTGAGTTAAACTAAAAAAGGTTCAAATGGCTCTGGGCACTACGGGACTTAACATCTGAGGTCATCAGTCCCTTAGAACTTAGAACTACTTAAACCTAACTAGCCTAAGGACATCACACACTTCCATGCCCGAGGCAGGATTCGAACCTGAGACCGTAGCTCTCGCACGGTTCCAGACTGAAGCGCCTAGAACTGCTCAGCCACTGCGGCCGGCTGCGTTAAATACGCAATGAGGAAGTTCCGAACGACGCTTTTACATTGCAACCGTCCCCTCCCCCCGTGACACTAAATCTCCCAACATATGTAGTACAATGTGGAGAATACAGTGAAACCTGTTACTGCGGTGCCAGGTTGAACTAAGTAGGAAGCTCCACTAGTCTTGCTAATAGAAATTAAATATTAACGTCAGATCTAAAACATTGTCTGTGACATGTGGGAGGACGGCGGTTCAATCCCGCGTCCGGCCATCCTGATTTAGGTTTTCTGTTACTTCCCTAAATCGCTCCAGGCATATGCCGGGATGGTTCCTTTGAAAGGGCACGGCCGACTTACTTCCCCATCCTTCCCTAATCTGATGAGACCGATGACCTCGCCGTCTGGTCTCCCTCCCCAAACAACCCAACCCCATTGTCTGTGAGAGTTGTGCCCTCATTTCGCATCAAAATTAAAGTTCTGTCCCTCTCAGCAGCTGACGCTATTATGGAGGAGTTTTCTGGCTGCAGCAAGAGAGCGTGGGGATCGTAGGACTTCTCTGCTAGCGCCGCAAATGCCGTCGAGCTCAAGCGACCGGGGCAACCGGAGTCGCCCTGTCTGGGAGGAGCTGAACACGAGAAGACTTTGAGGCAACGGCTGAACAAGACGATTGGCTGATGGCGGCTGAGGGATAGGACAACGTGGGACAGCTGCGTCGCCTGCACGGAGGACTGACCAGCTGGTGTTGCCGTGGCGGCCGAGCAGTCAGTGGCTGGGGTACACAGTCTATGCGGAACTGCACCTTGCGCTCTAGGTGCTACACACCAGATTTTCCAAGTGAAGCTTTGCTTTGCTTTGCTGATCAGATCGTGAATTGCTTAAACATGCCAGCCGGCACCGTTACGTATCTTAGTTCTCTAGTGTAGTTCCCTGTTCAGTTTACCGGGTATGTTGCATTCATTCTCTTTATTCCTTTTAGAGGGATATTCGATATGGAGATCAGTTACTCTATGGATTTTTATAATTTATGGTTCAAGAGTGATTTAATTCTACTATTAATTGAATTATAGATACTAATTATTTGTTCAGTCACAGAAGACTTCATCGTATTGATCTGAGAATTCACTCAAATGACAACCAGTTCAAGCTTTTGTGATTAATTATGATTATTTTATGCACTTATGGTTATAGGTTTTATGATGTGTTCGTATTAATATAAATCTTTTTGAAATTGCTTTCTTTGATTTTGTTACTTTTGAAAGGTAGTTGACAATAAATTATGGGTGTATTCAAATATGTCTGCACTCCCTAATCACTTCCATAACCTAACCTTATCGTTGGTAACAAACCATCGTTTCAGTTTCGCGAGATCAGAACAGTGTTGATGCCTGCGTCATTACTATTTTCTTATGCTACTCATTCATCAATATTAAAGTTGCTGGATTTAACAGCTTTTACTCAAATGTTGCCGAAAAGAAGGAAAATGACAGAAAACGCATTTTATGGCCGCGAAGTAAAGAGATAAACATAAAGTGAATATTGCTTTCTAAGTGCAATAGACGAGTACAGAATGGGCAGAATAAAACTGGCCCGGAAAACATTTCATGGACCTCAAGCTAGGCAACCAGACTTACATCATCTGTCTTAATTGTGGATGACGAAAGTTGGACTGCGTACCTTGAGATCTCTGAAACGTTTTCTGGAACAGTTTCATTTTGTCCAACTGGTACAAATGACTGGACACAGCTGGCGGGTACGTAGCACTCACTAGAGATCAGGAACGGGCTCCATATGCTCGTTTTAAATTTACCAGCAGATCCTATGACGTCACCTCCGAGCTGACCATCTCATATATATAAGCATACACGTCGCTGGTGGTACGGAACGGAAAGCACCGCAGCGTTTCTTGAGCTGCGGTGCCCGCATGCCTCCACTGATGTTCTGAACACGTTTACCAGAGACCCGGACGCCAAAGCCAAAGCTATCGAAGATGTTTTCAATCCAATTGAAGACCCCCATGGACCCCGCAAGCAAGGCTCTGGTCAACAAACTTCGACGACACTGAACCACTTTCGGCAACCAGTTTTCAGGTCAACCAATAGAAATTCGGTGGAGCTGGCTTACTCTCCAATTTCATGCTGAAGCAGATCGCGCCCGCACTGATTACCTTGCGAACCTCTTGAACACCATACCCCAAATGGTAAATAAACAGCACCTGGAAACTCGACGATATCGTCGCTGTTCCTGTCAGAGAAAGATGGGCTATCTCCACAAAGTTAGAGGCCCATCAACTTTCCAGTACTATCGAAACTATTTGAGCTATTCTACTCGTGACGTCTGCTGCAGCATCTGAAGCACAAGACATCATTCCGGACACAAGAGCACTGCATCTGCGTAGCTAATCCGCGTGATTAGCACTCGGCTACATGACTCGCTATGCACTGGGGCGCACGAGAAACACAGGCCCGCAACGAACTTCTGAGGTCACAGTGGTTGCCTTACTCGACATACATTACTAACGCTCAACTCCGTCCAGAACCCACTGAAGAGGTAACCACTGAAGGTCTTTACTTTGTTGTGTGTAGTCGACAGCTTGCATGAACCTAAACGCGCAGACAGCACTATTAAACTCGTCTGAAATAGTAACTTGCTTCCCACCGGAGACGGTTGCTGCAACTCATAAGGCCGGTAGTGTCACGTGCTCTAGCGCACGCCACAGGACCCCTTTATCCCGTTGGCCCCTACGGACGCTCAAGTGTGTGTGTGTGTGTGTGTGTAGATATATAGACGTATGTATGAATGTATACATAAGTATGTAGGTGCATACATTTGTTATTATTTTCGATTTTTATTAGAGCGATCGAACATGAGTAGTCACGATTTCTTTTTGTTTCTTAGTTCTTCCCAAATTCTCTTCATACGTTCACTGTATTCTCTCTTGCATTCTTCCGACCATCTGTTTCCCGTTCTGTTCTCCATGTGTTCTTCTGTGATAAACGCAGGTTACCATCACCGAAAGTTCACAAATGTCGAGCTTATTATGGTTTGTAATATTGGTTGTGGAATAAACAAGAACACAACCACATTTTTTTGCGTTGGAGGAACTTGGTATGTTGTTTGTCTGAAGCAGGCACCAAAGAATCGACTTTTTTCAGACATCACTCTTCCTCTAATGGAGGACATTTGTAACAGTACATACTGCACTACTCAATTTTCGTCCTACACCCTCCACAGTTTCACGAAAGCTTTTTTTAAAGGTCATATGATGACAACAATGGAGAATTTCACCGCGTCACTGATACTTTTAAACATCGAGATCGTGCACTAAACTTCCGTACTGTCACGACTAGCCTCTCACTCCAGCAGGCTTCAGTCAAAGAGGACGAGTCGTTAGTGGGAAGCGACAGGAGCGCCACCGTTCTCACTCGTCATGCGAAACTAGAGCGGGAGGAAGCAAGCCAATATAACACTGACGTAGTGGCGGCGCCTTGATTTCTAAAATATGCAACCCTCAACAATACTTTCAGACTCGCTCGGTTCCAGATATCTGGTTGTGCTGCAGCTAAAGGTCTCTGCGGAAGCGCAGAAGGCAGCCCACCCGCATGACGCGGTGCGAAACGCGCGCCGCGCTTCGCTGATGAGGCCCGCGCCGGCGTGAAATCAATTAGCCGCATTCCGGCGCGCGAGTTCCGTGCGAGCGCCTATCATGCCAACTGCGCCGCTGCCGCTGGCTGTTTACGCTCACGCGCCGGTGGCGCAGGCAAGCGGCGCACGGTTTGCCGCCTGTCCAGCCAGCTAGCCAGGCAGAGGCAAGCGTCCGGCGGAGGTTGCTCCGCCGGCTCGGCTGTCGCACTGCGCAACGGCTGCCGACGGATCACGTGTTACAGAGTCCGCGCAGGCTACGGTGGCCGCTGCGCAGTGACCACTGTCCGTCCGAAGTGCTGGGCGAGTTGATTCGTTTGTTCGAAAACGGAGGCCAACATTGTTTCCCCTCTTCCCGCCGGTTGGCGACACGTTGCGCCGGCAGAATCAAAGCTCGCAATCTTTCTCAAACGATTTTACAGATACTATTCGGTAAATACATTTCATTTCTGCATTAGTTATAGCTTTATACGAGGGTCAATCAATAATTAAAGAGGCAAATTGGTCTGGGGTAAAAACTGTTTGTAGGGCAAAAAATGGCTCAACTGGCTCTGAGCACTATGGTCATCCACTGCAGTAGTAGCCCTTGAGCGGCCTGATCGAGGCATGTCATCGGCGGTTTGTGTCTCTCTGTATCTCCTTCATCTCTGAGCAACATCGCTTTGGTTCACTCCAAGATAGCTGGACACTTCCCTTGTTGAGAGCCCTAACTGGCACAAAGTAACAATGTGGACGCTATTGAACTGCGGTATTGACGGTCTAGACGTGGTTGAACTACAGACAACACGAGCTGTGTCTCTCCTTCCTGGTGAAGTGACGGGAACTGATCGGCTGTCGGACCCCATCCGTGTAATAGGTGCTGCTCATGAGTGGTTGCTTACATCTCTGGGCAGGTTTAGTGACATCTCTGAACAGTCAATGGGACTGTGTCTGTGATAAAACATCCGCAGTCAACGTCTATCTTCAAACGTTTTCGGAACTGGGGTTAAGCAAAACTTTTTTTGATGTCTGGAAATGAGTTCTGATAATGTCAAAATGAAAATTAGATGTGTT
Source organism: Schistocerca gregaria (assembly GCF_023897955.1). NCBI lineage: Eukaryota > Metazoa > Arthropoda > Insecta > Orthoptera > Acrididae > Schistocerca > Schistocerca gregaria. The sequence continues at coordinate 188,743,184 of NC_064921.1, forward strand.
GCAATTTTTTTAAAGCAAAAAACTGAAAACTAAGTGTGCTTCTAACAGAATGAGTATTAAGACGTCAGTTCAAAAACCCCATCAAGAGGACGTAGTCGCAGTGGGGTGGCTTACAGGGCTGCCATACCACAGGTGCAACCCTGGTGGACTGGCGTCTGTGGAGAGGCCAGACTGATGGCACGACACATTTTTATAGTGTAGCCTGGCTGTTTACACATCTCTGGTATGACAAGTCGATGATGGAACGAGCCCAGTTAGCCTTACTGGTGCTTCTAAGCTGTGCCAGTGCTGCCTGCTACGATCTTCGTCAGGGAAGGATATCATGCTGCTTTGTGTGATGGTCAGTGAACACTGTCAGCCATCCTGAAACTTTACTGTGTACGTCACTGTCAAGACAAAAGCCCCTTATTTATGCGTTTGGGTTACCCATGCATCATACAGTTGTATCAACGTTCACAATCCCTACAGTAACGACTGTTGCAGAGTCCAAGATTCCTCCACAAACGGTCTTCCAATTCCGTAGGTATACCTTTGCAGGATAGTTGGTGCTGTACCGAGGCAGCCAACACCACATCAGTGTTTTGAACGCGCCTAACACACAGGGGACAGTTTTCTGGAAGACAAGTGGCCGTGCTCTGCCAGTGCGCCAGGAGGCGACCCAATCATCGTTACAGGCTGCACGCTGCGCAGATGTTTTCTCTTCCCCAAGACACATGATCGAAGCTAGGCTCAACTGTATCCTAGCGCCAAGTGGTATTTAGTACAGTGCCCGGGCCAGACCAGACCATTTCAATCCGACTGAGACTTCGTGGGCCATGCGCTGATCCCGCAAGGATTCCACCAATCAGGATTCTCGCTTGAGAGGTGTCGCCATGACGTCGCTGCCATTCGTGTCTGGTTAGGTGATCCCGGAAGCTGCCAGCGGTGGATTTATCGTTCATGGCCGTCTCGCCAAAGAAGATGGGGACTCTGTCGTTGTGTCAGAGTTGTGGACTTGTAAACGTATTCCTGTTTAACTTTAAAACGGCACCGTGCCAGACGTAGACAGGTTTGCTCCCTTCTGGACTGACTCTTATTCAGTGTGTGTTTAATAAACTTAGACTCAGTGACAATGTAACTAGCCGTGAGCCACCAGAAGAATTATTATTCTGTTTCAAGGAGTAATTTATTTTCTGTTTTGTTTCAATACACGTTGGAGGAGAAATTCTATTAAATTTTGAGAAATAATCTTGTTCAGTCACTGCTACTTGGATAGTTTTTGTACCGCCACCAGTGGCATTGCAGTTGGCATCCACCTTCAAGCGTCTGCCAGTTTAGGTTTCTCGGCATTTTCATGACACTCACCCACAGGTCGAATAGACTCTGCTTTGTAGACATTCAATATCCGCTTAATTAGTATGGACCGTACAAATTTGAGCTTCTTTGTAGACTGGGTCATACAAGTGATTTGTAAGAACACGTTAATGTAGAACGCTACATTTTCGCAGTATCCCTCAAACGAAACCACCATACGTAGACATTAGTGTCCGTTCCGAGCCTAGGAGTAATTTCAAATTACAAGAAACGATTGCAAACAGGCATTTATTTCAGACGTATTTGAACGCAAAGCTGTCTGGAACCACACACAAACAAATCTCCACAACTGATTTTTACTGGATCATATAATATTGTACAGAAATTAATTCCCTTGTTTTGCCTGCCCCATCATTTTTATTTGGTAAAATATCAAGCCAAAAATCTACATGTGGCAGATATTGTACATTAAATAATTGTGAATAAAAGCAAATGAAATATTACTTCACTGTGGGCAACCACACCAATCAGCAATCCATAGAAATTGGATTCACAGTATTAACATGACTTACAATTTCTGATTCAGTAATATTTAAGATAAACTGGAAAACTTGTTTCGACATTCGTAACTGCACCAAAAAGCTTACTGATCAACACTAACATGTCGCTATGACCGTTGAGAGTATATGCAATGTAGATGTTCTGTATTCAAAGGGTGTACCTCTTCTTCTTGGCCAATAATTACATTTTTGGAGCCATAATGCAGAGAATGTCGTCTTCGCCTCACAGCAGTGTAAGTTGTCTATTGGACTAGAGATGTGAACAGCTGCAAGGTAAAGGCTCCGACGGGAAACGAGGTTGCAGCAAAAACGTACCCCAACATATAGTTCCTAGAGTGGAGCAGCAGCCTTTCCAGTAATTGCAGGGGCCAGTCTCTGGATGACTGACTGATCTGGTCTTTTAACGATAACCAAAACAGACTTGATAAATTGATATTGCGAACGCCTGAAAGCAAGGAGAAACTCTGGCCGTTATTTCTTCGAGATCATGTAGCTCTACAGTATGACTTAATGATGATGGCATCCTCGGGGATAAAATATTCTTGAAGTCCAGGTGGTGACTACCGTTGAGGATCGTCATCACGAAAAACAATACTGGAGTTTTAAGAGTCGAAGCGTGGGCTGTAGGATCTCTTAGTTGAATAGACAGGTTATAAAATTTAAAAAGACCTATCGATAGGTTGAAATTAGATATAGCGAGAAGTGGTGTAGTGCAGTGGCAGAAATACAGTATTATTCGTCAGCTGGATGTAGAGTTACCACAACAAAATCAAATACGTGAAATGTAGTACTAGGTCTAATAAGGGATAAGAAAATAGGAATTTGACTAAATTGCTATGAATAGCAAAAGTAAAGCTTTACTGTAAGCAAGACAGATAAACTGCCAAAATCCACTACAGTACAAGAAGTTTATGTGGGTACTAGCTCCGCAGGTTAGGATATTGAAAGAACGTGTGATATAATAAAGGAACTTATTTACGTCGTTAATTCAGACGAAAATTTGAGACGAGAAAGTGGAATTAGACTGTAGGAAAAGGAAGGGAAGGCAGTATAGTGGGAGAATGTGGTCTGATGCGAAGAGACGAAAGAAGAAGCAGCAAGATAGAATTATTGCACAGAGCACAATTTAATGATTGATAACGCTCGCTTCAAGGATCATGAAACGAGAGCGTATACGTATAACAAACCGAGAGACACCGGAAAATTTCGGATAAATTATTTAATGGTAAGACAAAGATTTTTAAATTGCAAAATATTTCCAGGTGCAGATGTGGACACCGACAATAATATATTGATTGTGAACTACACATTAAAACTAGAAAAATACTGTTGTTGGTGTAGTTGTCTTCAGTCCTGAGACTTGTTTGATGCAACTCTCCATGCTACTCTGTCCTGTGCAAGCTTCTTCATCTCCCAGTACCTACTGCAACCTACATCCTTCTGAATCTGCTTGGTGTATTCATTTCTTGGTTTCCCTCTACGATTTTTACCCTCCACGCTGCCCTCCAATGCTAAATTTGTGATTCTTTGATGCCTCAAAACATGTCCTACTAACTGATCCCTTCTTCTTGTCAAGTTGTGCCACAAACTTCTCTTCTCCCCAATCCTATTCAATACCTCCTCATTAGTTACGTGATCTATCCACCTTATCTTCAGCATTCTTCTGTAGCACCACATTTCGAAAGCTTCCATTCTCTTCTTGTCCAAACTAGTTATCGTCCATGTTTCACTTCCATACATGGCTACGCTCCAAACAAATAGTTTCAGAAACGACTTCCTGATACATAAATCTATATTCGATGTTAACAAATTTCTCTTCTTCAGAAACGCTTTCCTGGCCATTGCCAGTCTACATTTTATATCCTCTCTAGTTCGACCACCATCAGTTATTTTACTTCCTAAAGAGCAAAACTCCTTTACTACTTTAAGTGTCCCATTTCCTAATCTAGTTCCCTCAGCATCACCCGATTTAATTTGACTACATTCCATTATCCTCGTTTTGCTTTTGTTGAATACTAAAGACAGGAAATTAAGATGAAAACACTTTGCAAAAAGTGAAAAGAAACAGAGGTTGTTGAGACTTTCAATGACAACATTAGCCACTGACTGATTGAATCAGCGGAAAGGAATGAGAGATGACATAGTCAAGGCAGCATAGTATCAAATAGGCAAAAGACAAGACCCCGTAGAAATACGTTGATAAGAAACGTTATACTGAATTTTATTGACGAAAGGAGAAAAGCGAAAGACGAGGTAGACGTCTAAAGATGAGAGTGATAGAAAAAGCAGAAGGGAATGAACAGGGGAGAAAAGGGCTGTCAACGGATGCATGACTATGGGAAAGATAGACGCCATCTATAAGAAAATTAAAGAGACCTACGCAGACCACAGAAGTACCTGTTTGAATATTAAGATCTCAAATGGCAATCCAGTCGTAAGCAAAGAACGAAGGTCGGAATGTAGAATAAAAACACTCAAGAACTGTCCATGGCATATATAATTAAACTCTTGCTACTTGGTCCAGTGAAGACGGAAAACTGTTGATCGTATGGGTGACCAAGTTTATAGGAACGATGTTCAGACTGGGGGCTGCAGGGTGTATATTAGTAGTGTCATGAATTGCGTTTAGGCTCCGGTATCTGTGCAACGACGTAGGGATGAAACACAGGCATCAGTCTGCACTACAGTTGCAGACAATCAACATGGGTCTGACAAGGTGAGCGGGGCATTACTCGTAAGACTGTTTTGCTCCTTACCATTGAGTACAGAGTCGTATACAACAAGGGCGAAAGTTTAATTGCTTAGAATACAAACGCGCATGAAGTCAATATTACAGAGAGGAAAAAGGAAGTAGATGGAGATGAGATGATAGATGTGGTACTACAAGAGAAATCTGATAGATTACTGAAAGACTGAAGTTTGGGCGTTCTGTTAAAAGTAACACTGGAAAAAAAATGTCTCAGTAGACATTCAGAAGTATCGGCGTTGCAATGTCCCCTGATGTTGATCTAGTGGAGAATGTCTGGTTACTGGCGGTTCTTGACTGGGCTCTGTGTCAGGAAATGTTCTAGAACTCCTCCGATGAGGAATGGTGAACTTCGTATTAAAAGAAAACAGTTTTAGTTGCACCAGTTATATAACCTTTTTTTTTGCAAGAGATTTCTCTGATTCCCACATCCCTTGAACGGCAACGTTTTTGAATACTTGAATCCGCGTCTTCGTATAAACAGACACAAGGTTGTAGCTTATATTCATTTTGCTTTTTATATTATTTGGCTATGTTTTGTTTTTATGATCGTTAATCAGTGTATCATACAATAAAGAAGGAAAATATTGGTCAATGTGAGGTGTAACGCCTAGCTTAAGTAAGAGATGGCAGCGGGCAAATAGCTTCAGACAATGAGTCATGGTTAACGCACGCCAGACGCACTCTGATCCAATAGTTAGCTGCACGTAGTTACGACTGTAGCCAAAAGGTGTCAGCTGCTTATGGATTATAAAAATCTCAAGTAGTCAAAACATTTTGGAAATAAAACTGCAGTTACTTCGATTGGCACGACTGCCATTAATTATTGCTACTATGCTTATTAATGTGAAAGATGGAGTGAATGGAAAGTAGGATATTTAATGATAATTGTTATGTCTGTTAACTGAGTACACGTTAGCATGAGAAATGTGAGTAGACAAGGACAGTGAATTATACTCTCAGGGGAATTTTGTAACGTACAATTAGCCAGTTTATGGAACTGGAAAGGCAAGAAACATTTTACGGTAATTCTGTTATTTAAAGAGGGAGTTATTTTGATATTTGTAGTGTTTCTAAATTTGGCATTTAGTAAATTTATCATAAAAGCTATCAAGTTGTGATTGTTCAAAAGTAAAAGCTGCAGGATTGCGCTGTTTAATACGAATGTCAGATTGGGTATGATCTGCATCAGGAAATTAGAGGACAGTACGTTCGGGTGTACTTCTTGGGTTAAAGAGTGGCTTTTTGAAGTGTACAGGTTTCCGATAGCAAATCAACCGTCTGTATGTTCGGATGCAGATTAAGGATCTCTGAATAGATGAATAGATGTGATGATTTTGCAGAATAATGATTAAAATTGACCGTGGAATGCTGCAAAGTGAATGCGAACGTGTGAGGAAAACGACCAAAGGAAATTACGATTTTAATATTTATAGTGTGGATTTTGAATGACTAAAATCCGCGTGGCATGTTACACAAGTTGTAGGGGCACAATGAACATCTGAAGCATTCAGACTGTGTAGTTCTGAGCAAGCATTCTGTCACAGATAATCGGTTTGGTAAACCGTTTTGGTGACGGGTTCAGTTAATTACCATAAGCGGGCTATTACGAGTGACTGATTGCGTGTGAGTTTTGAAACTAGAACTTCAGATTAACACCGACTTGGCAACGCCAATATATCGAAGTTTTCACTCACAAACCATCTTTCGATCAGTCGATCAGTTAATTTGATACTGAAAACATTTGTTACACCCGTTGGGTTCGTAAAGTACAGCTTCTCCAATAGAGGAAGATCGTTGGCTTTTAACAGGGAAGTCTCTGAACCGGACCGCGGAAGAAGAAATCTCCGCTTTATTTCTGAGATGAGAACATAGTAAACCGCTACATTGCAAATGGATATTCACATTTTATATGTAATTACAAATTTCGTTTTAGTATAACCAGCATAAGAATTATATTGCGTAAGTCAATTAACTCCCCATATTCTGTTATATAAACTTTACTACTAAATTCCACTTTGCCATGTTTGGGATATCCTGTCCCACTTATAACTAACCTCATTAATTTATGCAAGGTTTTGAAATGATAATTCCTTCTTAATATATAAGTGGATATTAAATTACGCGATGTGTGTGATTAACCTTTACAGTTTGATATTGTGAAAACAAATAATGTATTTAGCTATTTGGCTGCACATTGCATCTGTCTATGACGCATTATGAATATAAAGACAGTTGATGATTGAGTCCCAGAAACGATAGTATGAAATAAAGTAGTGAAACGAACGTATTTAAATCAGGCTTTTGGGTTACGGGAAAAAATCAAGTACCAGCCACTTTTAAGAATTATTTATTCTAAAGCTATTATCCATTTTGGTAGTTTACCTGTTCACGTGCAAAAAAAATTGGGTATTTATCTGAGAAACATCTTATGCATATTTTGAACGAGACATTTTATAAGTATTACGATGAAAATAATGAATACGTAGAAAGAATAGGATGCAATACTCCTTTCCGTAATATGTATATGAGAGGACGACATGGGAAACGAGAAATTCTGATTGTTGCTTACTGAAGTGTTGGGGTTCTTTTTGCTAAATTGTTTTGCATTTGGACATTTCTGTCGTCGTAAATGGAAAAATACTACTGTAACAAAATATTACTTTACTTCTCATCTTAACCAAAATACATTTTTCCGCTTCTAAAACTGAGATGCAGATGGCTTTCGAAGAAAGAGGACCAAGGAGACAATAATGGTTACATCCTATGCTTCTAGAAAATTTCACAAGGTGTGTCGCTTATTCAGTAACGCGTTTGGCAACACTAGTTGGCTGTGTTAAGCGTGATATACGATTCCTAGCGGCAATGCGGGACGCACAGACTCAAACAGCTCGTGTTTTTCACTGCGTCTTCCAAACCGTAAGGCTGCAAACTCCACAGCTTCTTCAACAAAGATTAGGTCGTAAAGATTACTTTGAACATGACTGCAGCGCAAGATGTCCCTGATATGCTACTTCCTCCTCATCCTCCCCTCCCCCCCCCCCCCCCCCAATAAGTTATCGGAATAACTTGATTGATTCCCCAACTGTTCTGATTAGTGCAGACCCGTGTATGCTTCTGACATTTAACTAGACAAGCGAATAAATTTTCACTCCTTAATGTAGTTACAGCTGCAGATGTGTACGTAACTGACACGTGACCTAGTTTCTGGACAAGGAATAGGTACCATGCTCGTAATAGCGACCAAAATGAAGGTCTGTTACGCTTCAAAAAGCTTTACGTTTCATTGCATAAGATACGTATCGAAGTAAACGCCCTTTCGAAGAAATGATACCGGACACGATCACGTGGCTCAATGACAGATATCGATAGCATATTATACTTGTATGTGTCCCTGTGTACTTCCGAGAAGTGGATATTGAATCTGAGGCTGAATTATTTACTTTGGTATTGCAGAAATGTAAAGGTCGGCTACAGAAACAGCTCTCTTGTGGTAGTTTGATATTTGAATGACATCCAGTGGTGATTGAAAAATCACTGGCTCTGCGACAAGTTCATCGGTGTTCAGCCAAACGGATATCCGTGTCGTGTACGTTATATCTCTGATCTTGGCCATATGACAGGACGCCGCACAAGTAAGCAACGTTAATTAAGAAGTATTAATAGCAAAGTGGAGTGTCAAGGGTTTAAATCCCATTGTCCAATAGATAGTTGTGAATTTGACTACGTATGTTGTCCAGTGTTATGACGTAATATCGTATTCTCTAGCGGCTGTTACATGGGGATCTATCCCCGTTACATTAGAACTAGCTCTCAAGTCAGCGTTCGAAGAGTCTGACAGAAAATAAACTTCTTTGTGAGTAACAAAGGAAGAAAGATAAATACAGAGATCCTGTATGGCTATAACAGGGACCTGTAATGGCTGTGATAAGTCTTGTATTAATTACTCAGGCAAAAACGTAGCAACTTTCTGAATTATGGGTCACATTTGCTGAGCACGTACTAAGTGAGGGCCACAGCTACTAGCCACAGTCCTACGTCCTTCACTTAAAAAACAGAGGCCAAAAATGCAATTTATTAAAAGCACTGCAAATCAGCATACTTTTAGCTCTCACTCCTGATCTAATATTAAATGACGAAACACACCTAAATACTTCCCCTACTCTAGACTTCACTTAATGCTCACAACTTTCAAAAGTTTCCCAAGCTGTTTGTTGCATTCTGTTTCCCTTTTCTCCTGTTTTTATTTATTTTATTGTGGGTGCTATGTACTCCGTGTATCCTGTTGTTATAATTATCAGCTTTATCCTTTATTGTTTCTGTACCATTTTCCATATGTAATACCTGTTCAACCTATCCTTTAGTACCCCTGACAGATATAAATTTTATTTTATTCCGATTCTTAATTTAATTTCATTTCTTATATACAAACTGTTTTTTCGAGTTCAGTGTTAATAAAGTTTTTATGGTTTGCTCTCTTTATATTTATTTACCGTTTAAATTTTAACCTTTTTGATCGAAATTACCACCGTGTTGTCAAAGAGGACATTTACTCTGTGTTCATACATCACTATTGACGAGTAATATCTATTGACGAGCAATATCGTTTTCAACGATATTCAGCAACATCGTTCCTTCTTTTACAAAGATAGTCTGTTGAAGTCTGATGATGGCCTTGTAAGCTGTTAACAAAATACATTAATTCTGTAGGACATACAAAGTATTGAAATTTTCAGTTATAATATTTTTCGGAAGTCGCAGATCGAGTGTACCTTTTTACTATTCCGCCCCAATCCCATTTTCATTCGGTAAACTCTTTCATATCTGGCTGCGTGTTTCTCGGAAGAGAGAGGAAGAGACGGAAACTTGAGAATATCATTTTAATATGGGGTGTTCAAAAAGTCTCTCCGCAGTGCCGTATGACTGTTAGCCCCGCGTGCCGTGTGATTGCTCGCCTGCCTGGGTTACTTCCTTTCAAGTGGACTCTCCCAACATTCCACTGTTTCGTTTATCTCAGCCAGCGTCATTACTATCGTTGGTGTGTGTCGTTACGTGGTGACGTGAACGTTTAGGTTTCGCTCTTCTGTTCGTTTGTTTCGTTTTTGTCATTGTTGAAATGCTAACCATTGAAGGACGTGTGTTCAAAGCTGACGGCAAACATTTAATTCAGTTTTCCCGGAGACAACACTCCCACATCGCATCACGATACTGTGCGAGATTTGATTAACAAATTTCAAAGTACGGGTTTAGTGACACATGCACCGAGAAGTGGTCTTTCTCGCGTTTTGTCTGAGGATAAACTACTCGATATTTCCGATAAAATGTCCATGAGCCCGATAAAGTTACTAAAAAAAGTTCGCCAAGGAAATCGACGTTAGTATCGGAACGTCCCACACATCTGTAAGAAAAAAATTACAACTATTTCCTTTAAGTGACAGTCGTGCAAGAGCTGAAAAATACTTATCACGCCCAGAGACTGCCTTAATGCCAATGGTTCAAAAATTTCGTTCAACAAAATGGAAGGGATATTCTTAATGAAACGTTTTTATACTGATGAGGCGTGGTTTCATTTATCCAGGTACATGAACTCGCAAAATTCTCGTATGTGGAGTACTGCAAATCCATTTATTATTCATTATTGGGACTGAAATTTCTAGACTTCTCATTGTCAGTCCCATATTTTTCAACGAAACGATAAACGCATAACAGTACTGCAGTGATATTCTGTACGCATTGTTAGGTGAACTTGTGTTAAGTGAAATACTGAACGGTTATTTTCAAAAAGATGGTGCAACCGCGCATACAGCTCTCGTTCCAATGTAACTGCTTGCTGATGGTTATGGTGATCGCATAATTTCACAGGGACTTTGGCCTCCATGATCACCTGACTTAACACCGCCTGACTTTTTCTTCTGGGGTGCGGTGAAAGTAACTGTCTATAAAAAGCGTCCAAAATCCATCGATGAATTGAAAACTGCAATATCCACTTTCACTGCTTCTGTTACAGAAGGAATGTTACAGCTTCTGTTCGGAAACATGATTAGGCGAATTGAATTGTGTATTCAACAACAGGGGGGCATTTTCAACATTTAATGCGAAAATTTTTAAGTAAAAATCAATATTCAATAAATTAATAACTTGTGCTTCACTAAGTTTGATTTCGGTATATTCAGTGCGGCATACGCCACGCGCGGCTAACAATTATACAGCACTGCGGAGAGACTTTTTGGGCACCCCGTATAACCCCTCTCAGATTATAATACACTACCGGAAAATAATTAATACACTCTTTTAGAGATTTCCAGCTCGTTCAAGATTTATTGTTGCGACACTGTATATGGAATACATTTACAGATCAATAGCACAAGCGGTTCTAAAGTACCAGCTTCCGATCCATGCTGTAACACCCATGTTAATACAATACTGGCCATTAAAATCGCTACAGTAAGAAGAAATGCACACCACGATGTCGCCAAACACGGATGAGACCATCATGATGCTGTAAACAGAACCTGGATTCATCCGAAAAATGACGTTTTGCCATTCGTGGTTCGTCGTTTAGTACACCATCGCAGGCGCTCCTGTCTGTGATGCAGCGTCAAGGGTAACCGCTGCCATGGTCTCTGAGCTGACAGTCCATGATGCTGCAAACGTAATCGAACTATTCGTGCAGATGGTTGTTGTCTTGCAAACGTCCCCGTCTGTTGACTCGGGGATCGAGACGTGGCTGCACGATCCGTTACAGCCATGCGGATAAGATGCCTGTCATCTCGACTGCTAGTGATACGAGGCCGTTGGAATCCAGCACGGCGTTCCGTATTACCCTCCTGAACCCACCGATTCCATATTCTGCTAACAGTCATTGGATCTCGACCAACGAGGGCAGAAATGTCGCGATACGATAAACCGCAATCGCGATAGGCTATAATCTGACCTTTATCAAAGGTTACTCCTCCTTACACGAGGCATCACAACAACGTTTCACCAGGCAACGCCGCTCAACTGCTGTTTGTGTATGAGAAATCGGTTGGAAACTTTCCTCATGTCAGCTCGTTGCAGATGTCGCCACCGGCGCCAATCTTGTGTGAATGCTCTGAAAAGCTCATTATTTGCATATCACTTCTTCCTGTCGCTTAAATTTCGCGTCTGCAGCACATCATCTTCGTGGTGTAGCAATTATAATGGTCAGTGGTGTATATGGTATAACATCCACGGGCGGCAATGTAGGCGCTGACTCTGGCATTAGGTCGATCGTACAGATGGCGAATACTGTCCGGGATACGTCCTTCCACGCCTGCTCGACTGTTCGCGTAGTTCTGGAGGAGCTATTGGCTCACGAGTCACACGAGTCATTTCTCGTCCCATCACATCCGACAGGTGCTCGTTTAGCGACAAGTCCGGAGATTGTGTCGTCCAGGTAAGTTGCCACACGTCTTGAGAACACACTGAGTTTCGAGGACAGTGAGTGGACGAGCTTTGTGCTGTCAGAACAACACGTCACCTTCCCGTTGGCAAGAGCAGCAAAAGAACGGGGTCTGACAACATTGTGCACGTACCGACCGCTTGTTAGCGTCCCCTCCAGAAATACCAAAGGTTAATGAGAGTTGTAGCTTATAGCAGGCCAGACCATAAGGCCAGAGATGGGGGCCAGTGTGTCTTGGACGAAGGCACTCTCCAAGACAGCGCTCACCAGGTCTACGTCATATGCGCAAACGACCATCACTCTGCTTTCATCGCTGAAGACCACAGCGCCCCATTCCAAGAGATCCTCTAATGGCACCATTCGAATCGTCCACGTCGATGCTGAGGCATGAGTAGAAGTCGGGCTAGAGGTCTGCTTGCAAGCAGTCCACCTGCGTGTTGACACGCCTGGGCTCATAAGCCCCCTTACCTGTGCTGTGCCACCTGTACGATCTGTACGATTTGCCACTGCCGCCCTTACAATACGACGATCCTGAAAGGCGTTTGTGCAGCATTGACTTCCAGAACCTCTTCTACATATGTGAGAATATTCACGTGACGACTGATACGAACATAGTTGCAAAACTGACGCAGCACATCCAACTTGTGTCGCAGTACTCCTAAAGGACCATCCCGCCACCCAGAAGGTAGTAATTTGACCCCTCTAAAACTTTCTCAGTCGGCTGTAGGAAGCACAGATACGTCTCCGTTATATGATTGCCCTTCTTGCTTCACACTCTTCCATGACACTGAGCCATCTGGCTGTGAGCATTCCCTATTAGAGGACAGACACAGTTGGCACTTTGGTAGTTATGCCACTACGCTATCTCTTGGCGGTCGACGCTACAACCATTATCAGCATGTTTACTAGCCGCCATATGGAATATGGCGTCATCAGACTAAAATCGACGTCGCCTTTCCTGGTGTACTAATATTTTTCCGGCAGTGTGGTTAATTTTCACCGACATTGTGATGACTGTCTAACAGATTACTTTGCATGAAACAGGACACCAAATGGGCAATGATATCTCTGCCTGGAGGAGGGTGGTGGGGAGTTGGCCTTTCCCTCAAAACTCTCGTCTGAAAGAAGCTAGTATTTTGGTGAAACTTCCATTTAGGGAGGCAGTAGGAAACATTGCCACCAACGAAAAACATGCTGAAGCAGCCAACACAGAAGGTTATTGTCGTGTAGTCAGTACTCACCTACCTGTCATTTTGGCCATAGGCTGTACTGAGAAGTAAGGCAATCAGAGGCGAAGTGATGTCACTAATACAGACCGTGACGTTTACCATTCCTGACACGTAAATTTAATTAACGATATACGCGATCAGAAGATGAACAGATGGTTCGCCGAATCTAGCTTTTCGGATCATATTATTATTTTTCATTCTGTACACCACAGGACTGGAAAACATCGTATTTATCAAAAATAAAAAAAGTGAGATTAAACAATCCTCAAACTCTAATGGAGGAACTGTAGAAAATTCAGTTTCTACATGACTGAGAGAACTGTAAAGGCGAGAATCGAATCACAGACTATGAAAGGAATGTTATCTCTGTCTAAAGAACACGCAGAGTCAATTTGTTTTGCCTAAAACAGCTCGTGGAAGAAAAACTGGCCAGAATTTGATGAAAGCTTATGACATCATTCCCCTCTATAAATTGCGGACTGTAATGCTAGAGAATGAGTGAGTCGTTTATTTGTTCAAGAGCTTTAGACAGTGACACAACATGTAGAATTAAAGTAAGGAAAAAAGGGGGGTTCAAATGGCTCTGAGCACTTTGGGACTTAACATCTGAGGTCATCAGTCGCCTAGAACTTAGAACTACTTAAACCTAACTAACCTAAGGACATCACACAACACCCAGTCATCAGGAGGCAGAGAAAATCCCTGACCCCGCCGGGGATCGAACCCGGAAACCCGGGCATCGGAAGCGAGAACGCTACATGAATGTTTCCATGACATTAAGGCGGAATTCAAGCATATTTTAACTAATGTAGACCCATTGCACGTCCTTGACGTAACCTGGAAAATCTCCAGATATTTTTGTTCCTGCCGATCGCGGTGTCCGAGCGTTTTAGGCGCTCCCGAAACCACGCGACTGCTACGGTCGCAGGTTCGAATCCTGCCTCGGGCATGGATGTGGGTGATGTCCTTAGGTTAGTTAGGTTTAACTAGTTCTAAGTTCTAGAGGAATAATGACCTCAGAAGTTGAGTTCCATAGTGCTCAGAGCCATTTGAACCAACCAGGACAGAGTCTCCTACAGAGTGCGCACAGCGCTGTCAGAGCTATTAATGCACAGCGCTACATAGCTCTGCCAACATACAAAGACATAACAGCCTACTTACAAAATGATCGTATGGCATTATTGGCCAGGAGGCCCCCTCTAGTATAGTTCGGCCAACTGGTGCAAGCCTTTCTATGTGACCCTTCTTCGCCGACTTGCGTGCTGATGAAGTAGAGACAAAATGATAACACGGACACGCAGTTGCAGAGAGAAGAACATCATCGATCCGATGGGAATCGAACCGGGGACCAAGGGATCTGGAGGCAGCGACGCCAAACATTAGACTACAAGTTTTGGAGACAAGAGAATCAAATGAAGGATTATGTAGCATAGATGTTATATAATAATGTGGATTAGACTATTTAAAACTATTGTAGAAGCTATAGCGAGTTATGGAGCAGAAACATGGAAAATAACTGAAAGAATTGATAGGAACTTACTGTCAATGGAGATGATAATGTAAAGGTGTTGCTGTAAACTGACAGTACGGGATAACATTAAAAATGAAGATGTGTATAAGATAATCAACCTGGGTACCATTGTAATGGGTGCAGTCGAAGCAAAACAATTGAAACGGTATAGGCATGCACGCCGCTTTCTGAGGTCAGAGTACCTAAGATGATGATGGAATGGATTCCAACTAATGGTAAAAGAAAACGTCATCCAAAAACAACATGGCATGGTGAGTCAGGAGAGCTATGGCGGAGAGGAATCTGCAAGCGAAAGATTGGAAGGACAGGAGACTTTAGAAGCTACGATACGAGAACCGAATATAATGTTGACATAATGTACTAAATTGCGATAAATAATATCTGCACACCTTTGGGGGTCTTACCGTTCTTGATGAGGTCTTCAGTTCGATAACTGATCTGACGTAACTCTCAATGAGAGTCTGGTAAAATGTCATATTGGAAGTACGGGTACATCGCAGTCCGCGGGGGCAAAGGAACGTCCTCAACGTGTTCAACAAACAAATTTTCAAAAGAATGCAAGTAATTCTATCTCGTTATTCACACTTCTAAAGCGAGTAGGCCTATCAACATGTACAGAAAATGAGTTCTGTCTCGGAAACAATTCGGAATATGGCATATGTCTGTATGAAGTTTATTGCTTCAAATAAACTATAGTGCACTATCCCTGAATATTGGCGGTTCCTCCTGGGACATCCAATATGCCTTCTGTACGTATTATTGTACATTAGTCCCCTGTCATGGTTTCTGATTATACGGGCTAATTTCAAGAACTAGTTTAGGGCTTTTTATATGGTTTTCAGTAACAGACGGATTCACGGAGGATTGTGTGCATCTCGACATGTTATAAATTAAGTTCCGTGCCGCGTTTTTGTGTCTACATGTGAAGTCTAATCTCAGGAACTACTGCAGGGATTCTGACAAGGTTTTCAATAATAGACAGGCTGATTCACTATGAAGTTTTGTGTATATCACTACATATTACAAACAAGTCGTCCGGTCGTAGATAGTTAGTGATACCTATACGAAGTCGTGGTGGCTGGTTAGTTAACATATAAATTTTATGTTCTTGAGGGGACAATGAAGAGAACATATTGATACTCGTTAGATATAGGGACATTTTTCGCCGGTTTGTTTGTTAGTCAAGATACGACATCTGGTAATTCAATGGTGGAAGTTCGATGGATGATCACCGCCAAGGATCCACATCAGTCAGGAAACGGTAAAATGTTCTACTACCACTCAGCCATTACTCGCCAATCTCTCTCTCTCTCTCTCTCTCTCTCTCTCTCTCTCTCTCTGTCTGTCTGTCTCTCTCTCTCTCTCTCTCTCCCTCCCTCCTTCCCTCTCTCATTCTTGTGACCACTTAATTCATATTATACACTAACAGGAACAATGTCTGCTGCATTTGTTCTGATCGGGTGTGCAGTGGAAGAATTCTAACAAAGACAGTTAGCTCCCTCACACTGAGGTAGCTCAGTAGAGCCACCTGCCGACTGCAATGCGGGTAAACTTCGGAGGAGCTTCTCGCATCTCTGACTTGGCATTGACCTCTCGATGAAGTTGTTCGCAACGTGAGAAGGCAGAAGGCTGCGTTCAGAGATTTCGATATTTGCAGGGCGGCGGGCGTATTTTATGGAATCCGGCGGCCGTCAGCTGCCAGAAGCGACGAGCAAAGTTTGCTGTCTGTGTCCTCGATGCCCTGCCAGGTCGGAGGCAGCAGTCGCTCATGTAGCGACCTCTGGCCGCCCTCTCAGCTGCTACCGCGTTCTCTACTTGAAGGTGTTTTGTAAGCCGCTAAGTAGCGTCGATTCGCGAAATCAGAAAGATACGTGAAGAACATGATAACAAGAATGGATTTAAAACTGATATCGGAGATAGAAGTTGCATTTGATTGTCATGACTGATTTCGGACCATTATGATCATTTTCAAAGGCTGTACATCTTTTTGGACAGTGTCTTCTGCTCATATGTTGGTTAAGAATATTTATATACGAGTTTTGAATGAAAAGTAATGCCTCCACCTTCGTTAACTGGGTTTGGATGGGAATATTTTGATAAATCAAACGCAGAAATAATTCTTAGAAGATGATATAATTACCAACATTCGCTTTTCCAGATAATCACCAGCCAAATGGATAGATTTCTGCCAACGATGAACAAGTTTTCTGAAGCCGTCACGGAAGAAGTCGACACTGTTTCCACAACCACAGTCACGCAGCTCTCTCAACATCTTCATCAGAAGCATAATGATGTCCCCGCAGATCTTCTTTCATTATCGGGAACAGATGGAAGTCAGACAGAGCTAAATCTGGACTGTATGGAGGATGCCGTACGGTGGTGAGATTCAGTCTCTGAAGTTCTGCTGTGAAGGCACGTGAAGTGTATGGTTTGGCATTGTCATGCTGCAGGAAAACATTTTCCTTTTCCTTTCAGACCATTGTTAGCCGTCGTTTCGGAGTTCGCAGCGTTGTGATGTAAGGCCGGCCGTTGTGACTGAGCGGTTCTAGGCGCTTCAGTCCGGAACCACGTCCCTGCTACTGTCGCAGGTTCGAATGCTACCTCGGGCATGAATGTGTGTGATGTCCTTAGGTTAGTTAGGTTTACGTAGTTCTAAGTCTAGGGGACTGATGACCTCAGATGTTAAGTCCCATAGTGCTTAGAGCCATTTGAACCATTTTGTGGTGTAAAGCTCTAAATTTATTGTTGTTCCGCGATCAAGGAAATCAACACGAATAACACCATCTGCGTCCCAGAACAATGTGGCCATGATTTTTCCAGCTGTGGGCTGCATGTTGAATTTCTTTTTCTGGGGCGAGTCTTTGTGTCGATATTCCATAGACTGACGTTTCGTCTCCGTGTCGTAAAGGTGTACCTACGTTTCGTCTCCTGTCACAATTGAAGGGAGAAAGGCTTCACCTTCATTCTCGTAACGCGCGATGAGTTCCTGGCAAATTTCAAGTCTGTGCGCTTTCATTTGAAGAGTCAGCATCTGTGGTATCCATCGTGCACAGATCTTCCGATAGCAAGGCAAAACAATAATGTGAATCACACGTGCTCGTGAATTGCCGATTGTGCTCGCAATTTCTCTCAGAGTGATACGACGATCGTCCTGAATTAATCTGTCAACATTTTGCTTGTGAATCTCGGTGGTTTCTGTCACAATACGTCCAACTCTTTGTTTGTCACGCAGGTCAGGTGTTCCCACCACAACATGGTTCAAATGGCTCTGAGCACTATGGGACTTAACTTCTAAGGGCATCAGTCCCCTAGAACTTAGAACTACTTAAGCCTAACTAACCTAAGGACATCACACACATCCATGCCCGAGGCAGAAATCGAATCTGCGACAGTAGCGGTCGCGCGGTTGCAGACTGTAGCGCCTAGAACCGCTCGGCCGCCCTGGCCGGCCCACCTCAACATCTTTAAACTTACTCGCCCAACGACGCACACACTCACATCAACACAATCACCATAAACTGCTTTCATTCTCTGTGAATCTCGGTGTGACCAGTGGCGGATTTAGATATAGACCTACTAGGCACGGGCATACGGGCTACATATTAAGGGGGGCGGCTTTTATTGCTCTGTACCCATTTTAACCTTTTACGTTTTAAAATAACTGCGCTTACAAATGACAAAAGTTTTTAATATTGTTAAAGAACTTGCTAGTTTAAATAAGCCTTAAGAAGGAAATTCGACAGTACAAGCTTGGAAATATACACAGTTTACATGGTGACTGAATGGAATTTTAACATTGGGTTTCTGTCTGGTATAATCTTCATGATTGTTCAAAATATTTCGAAGTAAGCTGTCAGGACTGCAATCTACAATATCATGTTTGAAACGTTATTATTCCGAGAATGTTGTCGGCTTCTGCTTAACCCTACCATATTTTCCCCGTGAAAATACCGGGACCCTTGAAAAGCTGTAATAACCAATCATCAGTTTATTAAATACTACAACATGTGTGGGCTTCCGTATGTAAAACCCCATTCTACTTAAATTTCTAGTAGAAATTACGGGGAAATATCAAGTCCACCAACCATTACTGTAATTAATGCGAAAGCTCTGTGGTCTTCAGTATCTGAGCTTTGATTTAATGACACCCGTTTAACAAAACATGTTGATACTGAGAATGTTTTACATTTTTGTACACATGTTTATACGAAAACAACACAAGCAGAATATCTAATAAGGTGTGAAATAATTTCATAAGAGTCTAAAAATTTTATTTATTTAATTATTTACTTAGTTACTTCTTTTGGCGAAAAAAGAAGAAGAAACCAACTTTCACAAAATTGTTAAGGCTTTCGTGGCCACTTATTGACAAACTGCCTATTGGCTTCTGTTTAGGGTTCTTCGGCCGACGTTCGTCTAATGATTTTTCTAACGTTTCGCCAGCACGAGTGGCTGGCATTGTCAAAGCTTCACCCTCCATTGCCGCTGTCACATTTATTTTGCTGCAGCCTGCACGATATCAAAGTTCCCACTTTGTGCAATCGAACAGTACGTGGCATTGCAAATTTTATATAAAACTTCTTAATTAAGCCTTTTTTCTTCGAGGAAAGGTTATTTTTATTTTATGTTGGAACAAAACAGAAGCCAAAAAAAGGGACTATCCCATTTTCTTTACGAGACGAATTCCAGCCGCAGGTGTGCTTTTACTGTTCATCGACAACAGAGAAACAGGCGGCAACGAAATAAAATTATTCTACATTGTTCTTTCATAGCACAGTTACGTCGAGTAATCCGAGTTGGTCAGTTCAACGCTCCGTGTTTAAAGGCAAAATCTTTGTGCTCGTGTGCCGTGTTTAAAGTAAAAAGCTTCGTGCTCATGTGCGGTGTAGTACTATTGGAACTGGATACAGTCTTTCCTTCTTCCTTACCTATTACAGTTTTTTCCTTTTGTTTTGAATGTTGGTTGACTATTTTTTAAGTCCCTTAACATAAATAACAACGAAAAAAGC
The DNA here is from genome assembly GCF_023897955.1 of Schistocerca gregaria. Classification (NCBI taxonomy): domain Eukaryota; kingdom Metazoa; phylum Arthropoda; class Insecta; order Orthoptera; family Acrididae; genus Schistocerca; species Schistocerca gregaria. The sequence goes on from NC_064921.1 coordinate 188,762,975, forward strand.
AAACGTGCAAAATTAAGTGGGGGCAGCATTTCGGAAATTATCGAAGGAAAGGCGAGAACGAGAAGCCAATGTTCTAAAAATGCTTGGCAGAGTAGATAAATTCTTCGCAAAAAATGTTGCGGTACGACTTTGAATTCAAGTAGTGCGGATGATATTTCTGGCACTGCAGTTGTTGTAAAAGAAGTAAATACAGTCGAAACGAAAGTTAAAATTGAAGAATAGCAAATTGCTCCTGATTTCGAGTTTCACGAAAAACTAAATGATGGGTCAGATATTACAAAAAGAAATAACGTCGTTAGTGATGATCCGGCAGAATGGTGTGTCAATGAATCAACAATCGATATTCTCTTACAATGGTAAAACAACTTTGTGTGATTTATCCTGTAGCACCGGGGCTTTTTTTGTGATACATGTAAATTGTTCGGAGGTAAGGCCGCGATTACTACTAATGGTACTTTAGATTTAAAAAAATATTTCTAATATATTGTATCATGATGAGAATTCGCTTGCACACAAAAATTCTGAGTTATCACTCTTAACAAGTAAAAGTCACTTGGAACAATAGATAACCATTTCGAGCCATATGTTGAGACAGAAAAAATGTACTGTGTTGAAAAGGGTGTTTGCAGTAGTACAGAAGCTAACAAGTCGTGGACTTTCCCTACGTGGACACCTTGAAAGGTTCCATTCATTACACAATGGTCAATTTATGATGTCTCTTGAACTTATAGCCGAGTTAGATCCTTTTCTTGTTGAGATCATTCAACGATATGGAAATCCAGTGTAGGGACATAGAAGTTATCTTTCTTTAACAATCTGTGATAAAATAATGGAGCTTCTCTCGGAACGAATAAAAAGAATTATCATAAGTGATACATGAACCTGTTGAACGTTTCCTCCGGTTTTACCAAACCCGGGACACAAGTCAAGCTGAGGCCGTAATAAAAGTCCTGTCTACAAATTCCATTGATATTACTCACTGTCATATGCCAGTCATATGGCAACGCAAGCAATATGTCAGGAACCTACACTGGTTTGCAGGCACGCATTAAAGAACGTAATTCGAAAGCGCATTATGTGCCTTGTACAGCACATTCTTTGAATTTAGTCGGCACTGTTGCTGCAAGCTGTTCTCGGGAAGCCGGGCGGTATGGCCGATCGGTTCTAGGCGCTTCAGTCTGGAACCGCGCGACTGCTACGGGCGCAGGTTCGAATCCTTCTTCGGGAATGGGTGTGTGTAACGTCCTTAGGTTAGTTAGGTTTAAGTAGTTCTAAGTTCTAGGCGACTGATGACCTCAGATGTTAAGTCCCATAGTGCTCAGAGCCATTTGAACCAACCAGGACAGAGTCTCCTACAGAGTGCGCACAGCGCTGTCAGAGCTATTAATGCACAGCGCTACATAGCTCTGCCAACATACAAAGACATAACAGCCTACTTACAAAATGATCGTATGGCATTATTGGCCAGGAGGCCCCCTCTAGTATAGTTCGGCCAACTGGTGCAAGCCTTTCTATGTGACCCTTCTTCGCCGACTTGCGTGCTGATGAAGTAGAGACAAAATGATAACACGGACACGCAGTTGCAGAGAGAAGAACATCATCGATCCGATGGGAATTTTTTGCTGTCGGGAAGCACGTTTATTTTTAAATGCAGTGCAAAATCTTTATAATTTTTTTTCTGCTTTTACACAGCGCTGGGATAAACTTCTTTCTTTCATGAAACCAGGAAACAAAACGGTAGGAAGTTTACCAAAAACTTGGTCAACAACAGAGAAAGCGTGTGTATATCTATATGAAAACCGGAGGGCGTTATCAGTGCCTTCACATATATTGCCAATAATACGTTTGAAAAACCACTTGTGCAAAATGAGGCTTCGGCTTTATTGAATCAACTCCGTAGACTAGATACAGTATTCACGATGACAGTTTGGAAGGATATACTCAAGAGATTTAATAATGAAAATCTGAAACTGCAAAGTGTAAATGTTGTTACTACATTAGCGCATAAATTATATGAATCACTTGTAGGATTTATTGCATCTATTCGTGGCATGTTCGACTATTATGAAAAAAAAATCCATGCAGATTGTGACTGAAATGGACTATGAATGCACCTACAAAAGATCACGAAAACGCAAACTTCATGATGACGAAGAAGAGGACTATGAAGAAGTTTTTCTGACTGAAAGGGAAAAGCTTTGAGTCGAAACATTTCTCTCAGTACTCGGCAATTTGCACGCCGAATTAATGAGGAGTAAGGAAAGCTATAGAACACTTCAGTTTTTAGTAACCTTGAGAACTGTTCACCTGACGATGTTGCTGAACGTGCAGCAAATCTCCAAGCGTCACAGGACACAGATTTAGAGCCTTCCTTCCCTAGTGAATGCTTACATTTATCGGTACTTTTGAAATCTTCTGATATTAGTGGCATACCAGTCGAAATGAGTAAATTTTTACGAAAAGAGAGATCACAGTCCGTATTTCAGAACGTTGACATTGCTCTTAGAATATTTCTATGTATGTCACTTACAAATTGTTCAGCAGAACGCTTGTTTTCGGCTCTTAAAAGACTCAAATTGTACCTAAGTTCTACGTTGTGTGAGGAGAGATTGAACGTCTTGTACATTCTTCACATCGAAGCCGACCTAGTAACTGATAACCTCCTGAATTATGAAGATATGATTAACGAGTTTTCTGCCTTCAAAGCCACACGCCAACTTTGCTGACTGGTGAGTTTGTTTCTTTATTCATATTAGTCTTAACCGGTTGGTAGGACATGTTCTGAGGCATCAAGGGATCACAAATTAAGCATTGGAGGTCAGCGTGGAGGGTAAAAATCGTAGAGGGAGACCAAGAGATGAATTCACTAAGCAGATTCAGAAGGATGTAGGTTGCAGCAAGTACTAGGAGATGAAGAAGCTTGCACAGGATAGAGTAGCATGGAGCTGCATCAAACCAGTCTCAGGACTAAAGACCACAACAACAACAACATTAGTCTTAAAGGTTTAAGATTATACTGTGATTTTTATTATAACTTAGAACACATTTATTGGCTTTACAAAATACGTATTACCTGTTTATATTACATTTGCCGATGGCAGAACGCGGAACTAAACCTCGTTTACGTGCAGACGTGGCCGAAGGCGCCCGACAATACTAAACAATACCCGAATGACCCAGGCCGCTCGGCGCTGTACAGTCAAGTCATACTGATGCTGTAGTATATTACTACTGATGCGTATTCTTGGTGTCTGAAAAAATGTATTGTTATCGCGGAAATATACTTTACCGGAGAGTCCGTTCAAATGAATAAGTGTTGATAAATAACGTAGTTCAGTTCTGTCGATAAATACGTAAAAGCTTTGCTAATACCGGTAGAAAGATCTATGGTGAGAGCAGTACGTGCAGTACACATCTGTTCAGCCGTTACATGGATTAAAGGTATTGTGTACACTTATTATGCAGCATCTACCTACACAGACCCTAATGCTTTACAAGTCAACTATTAGATTATAAAACAAATTTGATTTTTCGACACTAGACTGTAAAATTATGTAATAGCAAATTCAGTTCTGTGTTTGTTCGTCTGTATTTAGTTATTGGTTCTTTATTTCAGTTTCATTTATTACGCTTTCCTATAGAATCACGTATTAATAGCGAACGTGTTTTTTTATCTTCTACACATTCAAGTTATTAGATCGTAAAACTACAGTTTAATTTTGAACGTATCTCTGTAAAAGTACGTATTAAATTATAAAGTATGACACGTTCGCTTCAATTTTTAGATCATAACACAACTTTTTTATTTTCATTTTCAACGGTTTAGTGTAAAAGAACATATTAAAACTGAATGTATAACAAAAATCCGTTGTCTCCTACACACACTGCTGAATTTTTAGGCCATAAAAGAAAAGTTATTTTCCTTGTACGTTCTGTCATCTTTCGATAGAAGAATGTGAATGCAGTTTTGTTTGTTTTATCCACTACCGTACAGATAGTACAGTTCATAAACCATATTATATTTTTACTGAGCGCGACTAGATTGCTGACGCGTCCTTCAGAACAACGAAACAGAAACAACTCACAGCGCTCCCACCCAAAACGGCAATTGTGAAGTGATCTGGTAATAGTTATTATTTAAAACATGTTTTTTGGGGGGCACATATAATACGGTGTGCCTAGGGGCGCAACATTTTTAAACCCGCCATTGAGGGATGGCACCTTCTGCTGTCAAGAATTCAGTGACAGCACGTTGCTTAAATCGCATTGGCCGACAGTCTGCGCAGGTTTCCATACGTTATACTGTAACAACACAACCGTTCAATGCTAAGGCTTCCCGCCAATTGGAGCCGTAGAGAAGAGGCTACGGAACAAGCCAACCTGCCGCATACCAATGCTGCCAACTGTTGAAGAGTTACGATGGTGGAGGTATTACTTTTCAATCAACCCTCGTATAAGCGACAGCCAAATGGAAATGTGACAGATGAAAAAAATTATTTATTATTTCAAAATTTATCATAATAGCTTTTAATAAATGTATCCCACTGTAATACAGAACCGTCAGTACCTTCATGGGAAAAATGTTTGCGGTTGCCTACGATACTGTAATTGTACCCATGTGCGCAGTTCTTCAGAGTCAAGATGGTGTACTCAGTAATGAAACAAAGCAGTAGGCTCTGCCAGAAATATCGACTCTTAGACAATGTGTCGAATAGTGTATTTTAATACGACAGTATGCCATCTTAAGCAATTTATACCAATTGAAACACTTGATAATGGCACTTTGAACCCGAAATCATGATTGTGTAAGTGTAAATGTAACACTGTAAATAAACAACAGTCTAATGGCGGTACTGACTTTAAAGAAATATATTAGCACCGTGGCCCCGCATTATATAAATAAAAATAAATAAATAAATAATAAAAATTATCTTCACTATTCTGTTTGATCACCTATCATCCGAATTTTCTTTCGTCCTTTTCTTGGTGGTAAAACCTAGAGGCGACCCTTTGTTGAAATGGTTCAAATGGCTCTGAGTACTATGGGACTTAACTTCTAAGGTCATCAGTCCCCTAGAACTTAGAACTACTTAAAAGACTAACTAACCTAAGGACATCACACAGATCCATGCACGAGGCAGGATTCGAACCTGCGACCGTAGCGGTCGCGCGGTTCCAGACTGTAGCGCCTAGAACCGCTCGGCCATCTCGGCCGGCAGGCGACCCATTTGTTCGATATTTGATTTGTGTTTATTGTATTCCATGTCCCTTCTGTCAGCGCCATAATTAATTCGCACGCTGGTAAGCTGCGCGGCAATGTGAGAGGGAAACAAAAGAGCTCACGTCAAGGGAGAGATTATTCTTTTACAACCACCTAGGGAAAGCAAGTAGTCCCACAACACTCTTCTAACACGAACTTACCCTTTTTTATTAGTCTCATCAGAGTTCAGTAGACGTTGCCCCTGTAGTGACACTGAACTGTTTATAATACCTTACATTCTCGAACGTTCTCTGCAGGTGCGTAAACGCTAGAAAAATATCTTGACATTTCTTTAAACTATATACTTATATGGATATGGTGTCTGTTCTTTCTGACATGTCCAAAAGAACAGACACCATTGATGACCTGCAGCCATCTATTTGAACGAATTTAGAAATATATTAATACCTTCAGCTGCTAACGGGCGTTGATATACATCAACGAGGACAGATCAAAACGTGTGCCCGAGCGGGAATAGAACCCGGGATCTCCTGCTTACATGGCAGACACTCTATCCATCTGAGCCACCGAGGGCACAGAAGATAGCGCGACTGCAGGAAGTATCTCGCTCACGCCTCCCGCGAGACCTACATTCTCACCTACATTTGTAACAGTTCGGGCAATGTCAGTGCATCTGCACTGAAGAAGATCATTGGCCGTTTGGGATATGTTCGAAAGAACAAATACCATATCCATTTAAGTATATGGTTCTGGAAATACGGGCCATGACCTTCTTCTTCTGTGCGGATACACACATATTCCCCGGACTCTTACGTGACTTGGTAAGAATGTCTTCCACGAGTAATGAATGTGTTGGGGTGGGACACTACGAATGTAGTGTGTGGACATACAAGGTGAGAATGCGGGCCTCGTGGGAGGCGTGCGCGAGATAGTCCCTGCAGTCGCGCTATCTTCTGTGCCCTCGGTAGCTCAGATCAGCCAGCACGGTAGCTCAGCGTGTTCGGTCAGAGGGTTACGTACCCGCTGTAATAAAAAAACTGAGTTAATCGATCATCAACGAACTACATCGGATGTTTTACGACGTCCTCCCCGAGCAGATACAACGAACAAATGCGAACAAAATGAGATTAAGCATGTAAGCAGAAGATCCCGGGTTCGAGTCCCAGTTGGGGCACACATTTTTACCTGTCCCCGTTGATATATATCAACGCCCGTTAGCAGCTGAAGGTATTAATATAATTCTAAATTCGTTTCTTTAAACTGTCTTCTGTTACAAAGTTTGACTTGTCAGAGAAACATCACATGCCTCTATGCGCTAGGTTCAGGTTTGAGGAATGTCTGGCTAAAGAAGCGTCGATAACTGTAGTGAAGCCGCGCGGTCAAAGTCGCCTTGCACGGTTCGCGCGGCTCCCCCCGTCGGAAGTTCGAGTCCTCCCTCGGTTATGTATGTGTGACGAAGTAGTATGTAAGCCTAGGGAACGATGACCTCAGCAGTTTGGTCCTACAGAAACTTACCACAAATTGCTAAATTTTTCTAACCGTAATCAGGATCCGAAAAACAAGTGCGTTAAACGTGGTGATATAAACCGCTGCCCACAACGTTACACCCTCTCCTCCATCTCTGTCCTTGATGACTCGTATACGATCCGTTAAGAGGAGTGGAAACCTCAGAAGGGGGCAGCGGGCCGTGTGCTGAGCCCACATCTGGCGTCCTGCGCTGACGTCACTGTTGCCGGAAGCGGCTCCACACAGCAGCCGGAAGTTCGCCCCGCGCCTACCCCGTCACTACATCCGCCCACCGCCAGTAAAAGCCTCCCAGGGCCACGAACAGAAGACGGGACTACAACCCTGATCTAGGTGGAGCACACTAGCGCGGAGAAAAGAAGTGAAGCGGCAGGAGTGTGCTGTGTCTAAGTCTGGTTTACACAGGGGTGACGCACAACCGAATGTGCGGCGAAAAAAAAAAAACGGACCTGGTGAAACCGATACCAGTATTTTACTTCTGAATGATCAGTATTTTTCGCCATTTGTTTGGTCTCAGTTTTAACAGGTCTTGTTATTTTTTTCTAAAAGCAGGGTAGAAAAACTGAGGTATCAATAGCCCAGCAGTACTAAAATATTGTTTTTTAAATAAACCTTTTTTAAACAACGAATTCTCTGTATTTGTAAAATTTACGTTGCTTTGAAATACTGCGTCATTATAGAAAATTGGAAAAGCGATCAGTGCTGTTTTAATTACAATTCTGACAAGATCGAGCTAACAACCACATTGAGTAACAAATGGTACAGCATTGTGTCGACAATAGTGTACCTGTCTGCAGGCGGCGTGGCCTATTAGATGGTAAGCGTGTACAAGCAAAATGCAAGACTCGCCTCACCTAATCTACGATGTGCAACAGTAAAGTAATGAGACTGATTTTCTTTGCAAGATGTGGCAGCACTGCAGGCTTGCGTAGGCACAATATCTTTGACCTTGGTCTATGGTTCAAATGGCTCTGAGCACTGTGGGACTTAACATCTATGGTCATCAGTCCCCTAGAACTTAGGACTACTTAAACCTAACTAACCTAAGGACAACACACAACACCCAGCCATCACGAGGCAGAGAAAATCCCCGACTCCGCCGGGAATCGAACCCGGGAACCCGGGCGCGGGAAGCGAGAACGCTACCGCACGCCTTGGTTTACAAGCTACTCCTAGTCCAAGCGGCACATCGATGCATCTGCTCAGTCGTGAGTTGTGCTGTAATAAGTTAACACGTGTTTGTGTCTCTCGTCACGGAAATGGAATCGCATTGTACTGTTAGAGCAAACGGAAATCAATCCACAATTGTTGAGCCGTGTTATCCCTGGTGATGGAAGTCGATTGTTTCAGTACCATCCAGAGACAAAACGCCAAAGTTCGCAGCCGTGCTCAAACAGCTCGCATGTCAAAGTCAAAAGTGAAATGTATGGTTGTGTGCTACTTTGATACCAAGGGAATCATCGTGTGTGCCTCCTGGACAAATAGTTAACCAATATTACTACAAAGACATTTTAGAAAGACTTCGTAAAAGAGTTCTTTGTGTCCATGCCAACATTGCTGACAATTGGATTCTGCATCACGATAATGCGCCATCCCATACTGCTCTGCCA